>NC_090402.1:14132677-14435802 GCF_036365525.1 Heterodontus francisci
TGTTATGGCGTTTCAAGTGCTCATCTAAATACTTCTTAAATGTTTTGAGGGTTCCTACCTCTACCACCCCTTCAGGCAGTGTCCTGCTAGACTGAGCTCAGCTTCAAACCCAACATCATGAAGACCACCTACTTCCAGCCCCGAAATATCACTGGTCCCTATTCCAATTTCACCCCCACTGCCACTGAAAGCTTGAATCATGTCTTTGCCACATCTCAACTCAACTTTATCTATAATCTCACTGGAATATTCCTCCACATCCTTGCTTCTAGTTATCTCCTCCAGCTTTGAAACCCAGCTCTTTGAACTCTGGTCCACTGTGTTCCTTTCTCCCGGCTTCCCATCCCAACCTCTACCACCAATGGCAGAGCTTTTGCCATCTTCCACCTACTTCAAGCACTGCCACCATGCCTCACCCTCCCATCTTCAAAAGCCCCCTGAAAACCTATTCCTGCAAATTTTCCTTCACTCAGCTCTCTTAATTCCTGTTCAAGCCCAAATCCAAACTGAAATGCCCAAGATGTTTTGCAACATTAAAAGTGCAAGCTCTTGGATACTATTCCAGGAGTAGCAACAACGCCACAAAACTTTACCCAAATTGCCAGTTTTTGTGTTTGACCATGGAGACTTTACAACTGGGTCTAAAACCTGCCCTCGGCCACATTCAAACACTTGTAGAAGCAGTATCTAGATAGCAATCAGGAGCAGAAATCCTGTTTGTTTTACATTCTCAATAGCTCAGGAGTGCTGAGGCCAATTGTACTCTCCTCGACTGCCACGCTGACTGAGATCAGCGAACGCAGCACAGACTGGTCTATATGACACTGCATTTACTCATTCAGCCACCAGAGGAGCTCCTTGCCTTTAAGTTTGAGTGCAACGTCCACAGCTTAAGTTTCTTTTTAAAGGACTTGCTTACAAAAAATGCAACACAATAATTTCCAAAAGTTGTCAAATCATTCACATTTATTAGCACAACCTAGAAATACAGATCACTCCAAGGACTTTTCATAGACTTTTCTATTTTCTGTCAAATCAGATTTAGAAGTTAAAAACACTCATGATTATTGGAATCCCTTACAAACACCAATCCATTAGGTCAAGCCAGTTGATTTCAAAACACCAAGTGACTGCTTATCCTCATAGAAAAAGATAGCAAGTGTTATATACATATACCCCAATCTGCACACTGATTCAAAGGTCTACAAGTGTCCTTATTGCATTATTTTTGAAACTGACAGTATAGGAGGCCCAGAACTGTGGACAAGCAAATATGCTACCTTTCTACATGCTCCAGAAGAACAAAAAAGCACTATTCCATAAGTGGAATTTCACTAACATGCCACATTAATCCTGAGTGAGCAGCATGTTCACAGTATTAAATATATGCAATGCATTTGTTTATTCTGCTGCAAAGAGGCCAGCAGATTACCTGTCTCTGGATCTCTGATTTAGTTGTTGTTCTACACACCATAAAATTGTGCATCAGTGTGGCCTGGGGAAGTGGGTGATCTGTCTCAGACTCATCCACTGCTCCCCTATGAGGAATCTCTCACTGTTTACCCTAGATGATCCATGCTGACATCACGGAATACTGACATGGGAAACCAGGAGCTTTGGAATTGCAGTCGCTGAGCAAGCAATTTGCCCCATCGATCCCAACTTGGCCAACATTTTTAACAGTCTTTAAAAATCCAATCTGTGGAGAGTTAAACTTATAAGATGTCTGGCAGTCAAATGATCAAAATCAAACCAAAAAGTAAATAAGCCACAGTTCGAACATGACCCACATAGTGATGGCACGGGGATATTTCTGCAAGTCAGTTACCTTTGATCACCTGAAGGTTCATTTCAGTGAGGCAACTGCTCAGTTCCTGTGTTAGATGACTGTGTGTCTACCTCTTGCGTGTGGGGGCTGGATTTCTACTGGGCCTCGAAATGAACAAGGTGGTGGACAAGCAGCAACTCAAAAAACAAGCTCAAATTCTGCTGGTGCACCAAGGATCTAAACCATTTTACCTGAATTATTCCAAGTTTTCATTAACATGCATTTACTTTGCCTTCATTATCTGAATCATAATCATGTTGGCGTTGGGAATCTCCGAGCAGTGGCCTAGTAGTTCCCAAAAGAGGGAATGGCAAAGCCATCCACAGGCCACTCACACATTTGCCTAGCATCTGGTTCAGAGTAGCATCAGAGGAATTCAAGTGTGTTACCAATCTGCCCTCTTAGCCCCAAGTCAGTCTTTTTCAAGGGAGGAGAAGGTAACTTGATAACATATCCACACATTTTGTTGGTTACAGTTCTCACTGCCTGTAAATTAATAAGCATCTCCATAACCTCAGTTTAAAAAAGGCTTGTGTACAGACATATTCTAGCATCAGCTTAACTTGTAGAAACAGATATTTACATGAAAAATTGTATTGCTGATAGCTGTACGTATTTACATCATTAACAACAAATCCCATGGGTGTACAGTTAAGCAGGGCCCTGGAGCTCTGTAATTGTCACTATATATTTGTTCTACAAGCATTCTCCCTTCACTTGGTCTGAACTTAAAAGGTGCTGAAAGGTAAAAAGAATTCTCCAGTGATTACAGATTTTCACGTGTTTGAAATGCTTCAGTTAAAAATCTGAAAAATGAAGCACCATTCTCTCCCCTTTTCATATATATCCTCCTCTAGGCATTTTAAAATTTACTTTCCTCTAGGCTTTCAGGCCAAATCTGCTTCACAAATAGTCCTCCTCAACCCGAGACATCCTATTCCAACACCTTAGTCACCCTGTGGGTTTTCCTGCTGTCTCTCTGGAGAAATGTCTGTAATCCCTCCCATTGAGTAGCTGGATAAAACTGGGAGGTCAGCAAGTAGGCAAATCCATCAGTGGAAAACCGCAACTCTGTTATTTGGAACTGGTGCAGATTTGCTGCTTATTTTATGAATCCACAGATTGTTCCGGATAGTGACACAGCACCATATGTGGGGAAGTGAGATTTGACCTTGCTTGTGATGTCAATAGAAGAATCAGCATTTCTGAAATAGAACTGGGGATGATAATTGATCCATTTGCTTAAATTTGAAATGCCATTTGTTTTGATTCCATGGCAGAAGGGGAAAGTTTTAATAAGGTGTTTGGGACATACTAACCACTTTTCTTCTTAAGGAATGTTTTCAAAAGGGGGATGTTGTTGTCAACAGAATTAGTTGTCATCTTTACAAAAACTAGATTTACCTTTTACCACATTTGGAAAAACTTTCTTTCTCCTTAAAAATATTTCATGTTATACAGCCAGGCCTGGTCTTGATCCACATTCCAAAATATGCACTCAGGAATGAACTGCAGTCTTTGGTGAAACACCAGTAAGACTGCAGATCAGCATTATAGCATCCCAGATTTTCAAATAGACCTTGGATCCCCTTTGTAACCAAATCTGAGTTTTGAATAAAATTCACAATGGCCAAGCCACCTACTGCCGAGGTAGAAACCAAGATTGAGATTACCTACAAGCAGCAAACTAAAAAAATTCAACAAAATTATGTTGAGACTTTTCAAACCAACAACAGCAAGAGGAGACTGGGCAGCAATGGGCGCGATATTGACAGTGTTTAGGTAAGTGCAGGAGAGAGGAGTTCTGCTCAGTGCCTGGAGAAATTCACACCTTGTTTAAGTGAGAATGGCATTTGTGCTTCATTTCACTTCTCATCTTCACATGTGGAGGAAGTAGGAGACTTCATACGAAGTGACATAAACTCTTAATTATAAACCAACAGGAGATCAGCGGGAGCAGGAAGGCAGTGGATTGCCTACAGCACTTACACCAATTTACTGAATATTTCACTCTGGCTGCTTCAAATAGGAAATGCAAATTGGACAGGGTAATGAAAGCAATCTATGCAGCTCTACAAATTCAATACTGCCCCCTCGTTTCTGATTTGCTCTATGTGACACAATGTGGACTCAGGTGAAAAGGGATTAAGGTATAGGTTACTTGTGCATTTCTAATACTTCTGCCAAAACATAGTGCTGCACCCACACAATATTGAACAGCATTCCCATGTTGATGAGCATCACCTTTTGCTTCAAACACTCATCTTCCCCTCACCTATGGTCCTCAGCAGACCAGCTGCTCCATGTTTCTGGACCTTGATTAGGAGGCAATCAGCTCTGTGATGGTGCAGCAGCTGCAATTCAGTCACTGCTCAGGACTGAGGCTCTGTGTAATAGGTTACTGAATATTTGTGTGTGATGGGATTTTCACAAGGTTCTCAAAGGGTATCAGCATGAAGTTACACTGCACTACAGCATTCAAACACCAACAGAGATTTCTACTGGCACAATTAACAATAATTAATTACAATCAAGCCCATCTATTAGAGCTCCTGAACAGCCTTCTGTATTCCATGATATATGGATAGTCCTTTTAAACAGAATGCTCTGAGTATCAACAGCGTTAATATGCTGCTAGGTTTCTTTGAAATAGGTTTCTTAAGAAAATATCTATAGTTCATTGAGTCAAGAGGTTGACTTACATCATGAAGGAAAGGTTAAACAAGTAACATATTTCATATTCCTGATCATTTTCTTTTCAATCCATTAGTGTTTTCAATGCAGAAACCCACCGTCTCTTGCAACTTTCCTCTGACCACCTACAGATCTGGCATTAATTAACACTCTACATTCACAACTCTACATCAACTGATCAAACTTCCTCACTGCTCATACATACTTTATTCCCTTTTGTTATCCTGCTCTATTAAACTTCAACATCACTGAGTCTTTCCACCTCTTACCACACTTGTTTTCCTTGCTCCAAATCCTGCTGTGCTCAAATTTAAGTGGCACTATGAATCATCTTAGATTCAGGATTTTCAAACTGAGTGTCCATCCAGATTTCTGTATCAAAATTCTCTGTGGTTCAATACTAGAATCATGGAATCAACATACAGAAAAGAAAAACTGGTACAACACTGATGTTTTACACACAATTTTCCCTCTCCTCCTCATGTGTGCCTAGATGTTGAGTGTTGCCACAACCACAGTGAAATACAATCAATCATGCTTTTAATATATTTTGTAAATGTAGGATTGTATTTATTTTATATGAGGGATATCTCATGTCAGAATATCAATACTGAATCAAACTTTCTAATACTGTCAGGCAATCTAGTTTGGATATCTTCAATCATTTCTACAGCACCGAGCTGGAATACTGTGTACTAGATGGTTGGGACAAACAACTAAATCAATCTCAATACCAATCACAATCCTAAAAAATAATTATTCAACATCACCGAAGTAGCACCTGACAAGTAGAGCCCTCTCTCCAAACTGTCAGCATGAATCCTCATTCAAGACCCTGTTCACAATATATCAGCTTACTCTGGTTGCCCTTTGCAACATACAAGAGTTCTGATTTAAAGTTGTTACAGTGCAATGTCAGGGTTTGGAACAAATCAAGTTTGTAACATCAAAAAGTAGAAAATTAGAAATCCTACTTGTTGCCAACTTGAAAACTTACCAAGGTGCTGAAAATTCAGTCTCATTAGAATCACACAATCCCATCAGGTTTAACAAGAGATCTAGCAGAAATTCTGAGGCTGTAAAAATTATCCTTTACAACCAGTTATCAATGATTATGTTCAGCGAATTGCCAGGGAGACCACTAAAACATCAGTTCTTGAGATTTTTTTCTACAGAATAATGTGCAAGGAAAAAGGAGCACCAGTTTTTGCCACAAAATCTGCAGTAGATTCATCAATCATCTACCTTGCTTATTGTAAAACAATGACTAAGCACTAAAGATATAGTAGGAAATAATTTCTTACATGGTCATCACTTTTTCCTGGTTTGTAAGGTTCAAATGCTTGACTTCGACTCATGTGATGACTGTGAGAACCTACCATCCACTTCAGATTCATTTTTTTCTTGTTGTTAATTAAAGTTCTTCTCGCCAAACTTTAATCAATGAAAAATGATTAAATGCACACAAGAACACAACAGAGAACAACGGCAGTAACACATTAATCTTGAGGCTCAGAGTGCCACTGCAATTTCTGACAGTTTGAACCATTTCATTTATCACCATCTTGTAATGCACTCTGATGACAACTGACTAACCCACTTTTCCTTTTGGGGTGGGTTCAGAGGACACAAACTGCGAGTATGAAGCAAATGATTTTGTGAAGTTGGCCAAATCCTTGATGGGTGCTACGTTATTACCATCTGATCAAAGGTAGTTCTTTAAAAAAACTTAAATATTCTTGAAAAAAAGTCTGCAGTCATCTGAGGAGTTGATTCTCTCTCCATGATAGCTACTACTAAACAGGAACAAGCCAGGCAACACTGGTAATTTTTCTGAACAAGTTATATTTTCATAATAGTGATGAATATGGGCATTCACCATGGACCGCATTTATAAGTTTGTTCCTCTCAATTTTCTCACATGCTTTTCCAAAGCTTCTGGCTTATGCTGGCATACGGTTTCATAGGGATCAGCTACCCTCCTATACCCTGATCAAGTTACCTTATACATGTGTCAGCTTGAGTCAGTTTTGACATTCAGGAAACTCTCAGCCAATAATGATCTTAGCTTTACCCAGTGCCAACACACATTCCTGCAAAAGGAGGAACATTGGCTGATTTTTCATCACTTTGCATTGGAGTGCTTGGGCCAATTATAGATAGATCCCTAACTTAGATCAGCAAACGCAGCACTGATTGGGGAGTTGAACCTGGGCTTAGTGCGACTTTGGGTGATGCTTTAACCTGCTATTTTCCAGGGAGCTTATGTAAGGTACAGTATAAAATTACTATTTATTTTTAAAAATCAGATGGTCAACAGAATCTTCTACAAACCAATAGAAAGAAGAAACTAGTGTAGTGCTTTATCCCTGTCTCTGAGAAACTTCTCAAAGTTATTAATTCATGATAAATGCAGTAAATTATGTAGGCGAACATATGGAAGAAATTAAGCTAAGATGTCAAAATTAGAGAAACCTTCATCAAAAGGTGATGGAGCATTACAGCACATTTAGAACTCAACGAAGAATGATTAGAGCACTGTGGAATTAAATATTAACAGTAAGATTTACACGATGCTACCAACCCCTGAAATGTACAATTAGAGTAACCTGTCATCAACGCACTACAAGTATACTTACAAGTGGACACGGCTGCAATGCAGCAATTATTTGTTTGAGCACATTATTGAATATCAGGCAAAGGGTCCAACAACTCATTAGCTCTGTGTTAGCAGCTTTTCATTTCATTTTCATTCCACCTCTTCTGAAGGTCTCGACTCATGCTGTGATAAAGCTCTATAGGTACCTATCGCCTTCCAGTAACTTTCCTAGGCGGTCAATCTTCACATGAGCATGGACAGTAACTAATAACCAACAATGGGTGGGAGAGGCTATGCACCCAGTATCCCTGGCTGAGAATTAATCTGAAGGTACACACTCACAAACCCAAACACATTTTGCAGCAGAAGCCTCAGCTGCTTTGTCCCCCTCCCTAACTTGGGACATTTGAAATCAACTGTAGCGCTTACAATGCACCAGCTGAAATCAATTAATTCAGCATTGATTGGGATTGAAGCTCTCAAATTCATGAAAGTCATCAAAGTCATGGATAAGCACTCACTATCTGTTCTCGTATGAAGATTGCCCACTTGGTTCAGTTCCACAATAGGCAGTGTGCTTACTCATTGTACCATAGAGATCCCAATTTTGGTTTTAGAAACCATTTTCTTCCTGCATGCATCAATCTCCAACTTCTCAAAGGAATCCATCAATTTGCTCCATTGAACTAATCCAACACTAGCATAAAATGAGATGCAGATTCTTTTGTGGAATATATATCATCATGCTTAGTATGGGTCCGGTTCAGTTTAGTTTAATTCACACCCTCACTAAATCCAGTTCTAATGGAAAGGACAGCCAAATCAGCACACAGTGCTCACACAGTGTGTTACAGTAACCCACTAACATCCTACACTAACTTATCATACTTAAAAGCCACACAACCACACACACAAACAATTCAGGACTCAACAATCACACACACAAAGAGTTCAAAACAGAGTATCTGCTGCCCCCTTTCCCTAACAGACCCTTTAAGACCCTTCTCTAGTCATGCTTTCCCCGATCTAAGATGACACAAAATGGGAACATTATTTCTAACTTTAAAATATTACAAGACAACTGAAAAACAAGTCTTGCAAAATGGCTGCCTGTTATTTCATTGGCACATTGTGCAGTGATCAGTGAATGAGAGGGTGCAGTAAGATTCTTTTGGGATGGGTGAAGGTGGGGGAGGGGGGGGTGTGGTGGGAGCTATTTTGGAGAACATACAATTAAGCAGGAATTATTAAGTGTAAAATCTCTTGGGGAGTGGTGGGACATATCTAAACAACTCAAAACATGCCTGCCATAGAAACATAATCTGTAAGAGTGCTGTACCTAAAATCCACATCGAGACACGTTTAGAGGCTCAATACGTCACTGTACCAACATGCTGCAGCAAAGAGTGATAGTAAGCAGTGTCGTGTCTGGTTCCCCCGCCAGAGGAAATAAGTTTCTGATATCAGCTGCATCATCCAGGGATGCACCAGACAAAGGATAAACTGGTGCAACCTCAAAGGGGAAGGAGAGGTGGGGAGCAGGGCAGACCAAATCATAGGGGGACTGCCACTGCTATGCACTATCAAGAAGGATGCCAGCAAGTGGTCTGACCAACTTTTAAGTCTCCAGGAAAAAGGCTAAAACTACACAGAAAAAAAAGGGGAAATAAAACATAAAAAGGACAACACAGTAATTGGTTTGTAAAGTAACAATTCACTTCCATCCTCCGAGTTTGCAGCTTGTAACATATGGATTGCGCCTTGTACATTAGCCTTTCTAATGTAATGAGCCGGCACTGCTCTACGCAGCACATTTCTGACAACTCAGCCTCACGATGTTACTCCTACACATTACTTAGCAATCCAAGAGCTGCACAGATACACCAACATAGCAGCCAAGTAGAAGCTGAAGAGTAGAGGATCTGAGTCACAAACTGCAATAAATTCTGACTGATTTTAAATTCAATTTTCAGAAGAAAATAATGTAAAATTTCACTTTAAAAACGTTGATGAGTTTAGACCATCTACTTTTACGTTTTATTCTGGAGAATGACTCATTTACTTAACTCATTCACTGCTGTCTACTCTGCACAGTTGGAAATATTAGTTTCAACAGTAGTACTGGATTTTCTAATAAATTTTCTCTTCGCCTGAAGGTGTCCATTTGTACTGGGGACGAAGTTTCACATGCTGGTTGCCTCTGGTACTTTGCACAAGTGGCCATTCCTCACCTGAAATCCACATCTGTACACACTTTACATTAGGAGTCATTGGACAGCAATGAGGTGTGGAAACCCTGGATGATTTTTTCCCCCCCCCCACCCTTCGACCCCAGCCCAGGGCTGCTGAGGCCAAGTGTCAGATCAACAACTGCTGGCCTACCTGAGATTAGCTAAGTTCAGACCAAGGATCAAACTTTGGACATTCTTGGTGTGTTTGGCTCAATCACACACCAGACAGAGCATATAGACACTAGGGAGCCTATCAACTACATCCTCAATCCAGAAACTGTGAGTGACAATTTGTATCATTAGTTGTGAATCAGTTAATATTTCTAGTTTTGAAATTACAATGTACCACTTGGTAGAGCACAAAAATTGAACAAAAGTATCGTTTCTGCTCAATGATTCTTGGCCACACAATCCCTTCTTTTACCTGGGAAGACAGGCAATTTCAAGTTGGATTCTTGTCCCTCAGGTTTGATTTCTGTTAAGTGTGTTTCATCTGAGTCGCACTTCCTCCTGCAGACGATGACCTGCTTTGTTACTGTAACCCATTTTGTACATTAAGTCTGGATCAGAAAAATTCAATTGATCACAAGCTCAATTCAGGAAATTAAAAGTTATGCAGCCTGGAGCTTGTATTTTTGGCCATAGAATTATGACAGAGACTTGCCTTCAGCCTTAAACTGTATATAGGCTTATATAAATAGACAGAACTAGTACCAGCTCTCTGTGAACCAGAGGAAAGTTTCGACCCAAAGTAATTTGCATAAATAAAGATAAAAGCCTCATAAGCTGGGAATTGCCTTTAGGGTTGTTTGAGCTAAACTGGTTTACAGGGTGGGTATGAGCAGTTCTGGCACCAAACGGAGTTCTGTGCACCAGACAATTGGAAAACTGCAAATATTTTGCAGGAAAATGTTATCTCTCTTAACAAAATACTGAGATTCATTTGGTGCAGAAGCACTTCTTTGAGCCCTGAATCAAGTGTTTTCTGTGCATATTCCATACAGAACGAAGAAGGGAGGATGCTCAAGTTATATTCGTATCTCTGTCAGTGGCCCATCATGCCACTCTGTCCTGCTCTGCAGGGCCGTTCGACGTTTGGTTAACTTTTTTCACTCCTTCCATCATTCCAGTTGCAGTCATCCTGCAAACAAAAAAAAACACATGCAACTTCTGTACCATTAGAGATTCAAAGAAAACATCAAATAATAGTGGGTAATAAAAACAGAAAATGCTGGAAATACTTGTTTTCAGATGAAAGGTCCCAGACCCGAAACGTTAATTCTGCTTCTCTTTCCACAGATGCTGCCAGACCTGCTGAGTATTTCCAGCATTTTCTGTTTTTATTTCAGAGTTCCAGCATCCGCAATATTTTGCTTTTATTAAAACAATGGGTATTGCCCTCTAGGTTAGGAGTAGCCCTCGGATACTTCACCAAGTGGTCATTCAGCACGTGTCAGCTCTCTAAACTACATGACCATAGGGGTACTGCAGCCAAGACTGATCATAAGTCCTCATCTGACACTCACAAATGTGTACTTTCTAGCTGGGGACACTAGAAAGCATTCATGAGTGAGAACCCTGAGTGATATACCCCTTCATAGACCACAGGCTCTGAGGCATTCCAGTCACTAGTCTGGCTGAGATCCCAACTCATTTGGCACTCTTCCTGTAGAATGTCTCAGGCACTTCACGAGGAGGAGAGGTGAATGCCAAGCGCAAGTGAACTCAGCACTGACCATCGATTCAAAATGGGATATTCCTAGTCTTGTGGCTCAGTACCACACCAAAATGTCACTGAGCCTCTTGGAAGGGAACCCTACACATTGCCTATTTTCTCTCTATTTGTCTGTTCAGGTGTCCTCACAATTGCTTTGTATCATCATTTTGTGCCTCCCCCCCAGCCTCCACCAACCCACTCCCTTCAATCTGAAAGGTGGGACTTTTAAAGCCTTGAAATTCTATGTCCCAGCCTTTGAAATCCACTTCAAGCAGACCTGCAGTGTCCATGAACAGCAAGTTCTCTTTTCAGTGAGTGGGCAGGAACAAACGAGAAACTCTCATACCTCCACTCTCGTCTCTTAACCCCTCCCCAAGATGGGATTCTCTTCAATTTGCCATCATGGCTGTAGGTCCCTGAAACTCACTTTGAAATCAGCCCATTGCAAATATCTGTTACTAATCTAAGTACTACAATCTGTGCAGGTTGTGTCCTTGACTCCCTGACCACCTTTTAGAATATCCACTTCAGAACTGAAATAAGCCAGTCTTAAGGTTGTGGAAATAGTACTATTCAAAAATTATCTTGAGAGGGGGAAAATAAATCCCCAAAACTACAGAACACAAGGAAAATGTACGAATATATAAAACCTATACAGTCTGAAGAAAACAGCTAGCTATCTGGATGCAATGTAGAATCATTACTGCAGTGCTCACATTGATTGCTCAATAAAGTGCTGGTTAGTTCATGAAAATGCAGTATTTTAGACCAACAACAGACAGATTCCAGTACACAGGATGAATATCTAATACAAATTGCTCAATCAGACCAATTGGACGAACAACGGCACACAGTGATACTTTTTACTGTTCATACTGCTAGCATAAATCATGGGGTCGACAATATAAGTTGAAAGCATTTATGTAAAGCGCAGGGAATCAGCATCCAAAGGGCTAATTCAAGTGGCCTTCTACAGTCTTGTTTCAGGTATGCCATGAAACAAAACTCTTCCGCTCAAGCAGAACTGCAGCATTGTGAGGAGAGAGAAGTAAAGCTGCAGGTCTACAGTGCACACGTGTAGTTTATAGACAAAGGTTCATCCGCCAAAAGCAAGTCCCAGTTGTCCTTTATAACACAAATGCTGCTGCATCTTAACAAACATCAGCTCAGCGAAGATGAAAATGATTAAAGAGAGCTGCATTTCGGGGACTTTTTTAAAATACATGAATGTTATGATTTCTCTGCCTCTTGATCCTTCATATGCTATCCTATAGCACAGAGCTAGGAAGTACTTGAAAGCAGTCCAGTGTAGCTGTCTCTTCTCTGTATGTGGGGAAGGGTTCGGTGGAAGAGTAAAGGTACAACATTTCATACCAGTATTTTGGTGGCATAGAGCTTTGTGTGACTCCTAAAATAGCCCTCCTAAGGAACCCCTTTAGCAAACCTCAACAATTTCATCAAGGCAAAATCTGGTGTGCTGACTGCTGCCATTTCAAAATCTTCTCAATCTGCTTATTTCAAAAAGAAAACCGACTTGCATTTTAATAGTGTCTTTCATGACCTGAGCGCTTTACAGCCAACAAAGTACTGAAGCACAGTCACTGTTTCAATGTAGGAAACGCAGAAGCCAATTTGCACACAGCAAGATCCCACAAACAGGGATGTTGATTGAGGGAGAAATACAGGCCAGGATGCTGAGGATAACTCGCCTGCTCTTCTTCAAAATAGTGCTATCGGATCTTTTACATCCACCTGAGAGGGCAGACGGTGCTCGGTTTAACCTCTCATCCGAAACACAATTAACTCCGACAGCGCTGCACTGGAGTGTCAGCTTGGATTTTGTGCTCTCATGTCTAGCGTGGAGCTTGGATCACAACCTTCTGATTCAGAGGGGAAAGTGCTACCCACTAGGCTGTAACTAACACTACCATAATCTACTAAATTTCTCAATTTATTTTTATATAGCATTCCTTCCTGTTGAATATCTTAGGCATTTGACAAGGAGGAAAGGTGAACCCTAAGCAGGAGGTGAACTCAGCATTGACAATGATTCAACTTGGAATGTTTCTAGTCATGTGGCTCAGTATCAGAACACACTGTCATTGAGACCCTTGGAAGTGAGCCCGATACACTGCATGTTTTTTCATTTAGAAGTGCTCTCTATTTTACAGTTTGGGTGTCCCTACCTGTTCAGTTAGGTAATCCTGTGTGGCCCAGAGAAACCAACACTAAATTGATATGGACAAACCGTTTAACTCTTGTTCATGCTTCATTATTTTCATCACTGTTGTGTCATCAGTTAATAAATTTATAGTTTGAGCTTGAATTTTCCATGAATTCAGGTTTTAAAAACATCAGATAAAATAAGTTGCAAGCAAATCTGTGCTTTTTTAAAGGTCTAACACAAAAAAGCTCAGAATCAGAAAACTTCCGAGTTTCATTAAGCTTCAATGTGTCAGTGATAAGCAGAAATCAGTGAGATAGGGTGACATTTATTTGCAATGGGAAGGGAAATTCTGCATGTCATCAGTCATCCTATGGCGAGGGACTTTTAAACTGAGTTCAACCCAAGTCGTCAAATTTTGGAGATTATTGGGTTTCATCAGATTGAACCAAAACACTTCTTTTTGCATAGAAATACTTGGACATCATTCCAGCTGAAAGAGATCTAAACATTACTGATTGCAAGGTCAAACTGGTAAACCCAATTTGTTGCACCCATCAACCTTAAGGGATGCTTAATCAATTGGGGCGGTACAGTGGCGCAGTGGTTAGCACCGCAGCCTCACAGCTCCAGCGACCCGGGTTCAATTGCAGGTACTGCCTGTGTGGAGTTTGCAAGTTCTCCCTGTGTCTGCGTGGGTTTCCTCCGGGTGCTCCGGTTTCCTCCCACATGCCAAAGACTTGCAGGTTGATAGGTTAATTGGCCATTATAAATTGCCCCTAGTATAGGTAGGTGGTAGGGAAATATAGGGACAGGTGGGGATGTGGTAGGAATATGGGATTAGTGTAGGATTAGTATAAATGGGTGGTTGATGGTCGGCACAGACTCAGTGGGCCGAAGGGCCTGTTTCAGTGCTGTATCTCTCTCAAAAAAAAAATGGAAGTTTACGATATAGACTTGGGGTCACTGGATCGAGGCTGCCTTTTCACTTAGGACCCAAGATGGCCAAAGTGTTGCAAATTCCATAACCTTAATCTAGACTGATTTCAAACTTAGGTGCGAAGTCATAGGTAGTGTTCTAAATTCCTACACCAGGTCATTCTTCAGCATAAGACCTAATCTTTGTTTGGCCTTGACTCTCAGATTGCAGAGGTGGAAGAACAGAGTCACAAAACGGCCCTTTTAAATAGCAAATTAATTATAACTTCAGTCTTACGACCGGTAAACTTAAACAATGACCCATAATGGCATTGGGATGATAGTATGTGTGACCCATTTACTGGCATCAACTGTTGATCATAATTACATAAGCCTATAGTTACTTTATCATAGTTGATAATCCTTCAGTATGCACACTATTGTATATCAATAACATGTAGTACATTGGTTATTAACTTCTGTCACAACAATGCTTTCAGTAAAACTAAAACCAACCCATGAACTACACAGTATGCGTCACAAAAATGAACCACTCTGGAAATGCTACATTATGTTAGGATTTAAGTAAAAGTTTAGGAACAGTCAAGCTTCACTTTTTTTTTTAGGTGGCTCAGCTCTGCTGAGTTTGTAGTTTTGTGCTCACTTCCGAGGTATTTATTATTTACTGCAATATTCTTTTGTGAAGACACTGAGACATAGAAAATGGTTCCCTACGTTGAAAGCTAAACTTTGTACTTGACAGTTTACGCCAAGCTCCTGCTGATTCCCTCACTGTGTCTGAGAGCCTTAGTGATTTGTACAGATGCTGTGCACACACTACTGTGGCTCTGCTCTCAGGATTGTTCTGGCTCAGTAGACAGCCTGGAGTTGGTTTTTGATACTGGTATAAGTAAAAAGCAGCAGTGATTCACAGTTCAGAAGTAAGAGCTGCTCCTTAATTTTTTTTTAAAAAGCTACACATCTTGACGAAAACCACAAATCCTTAGTTATCTGATAGCAAGAGAGAAAAGTAAGCCACTCACTTCAAATACCAACATGCTGTGTAATTTGTTTAGGCCCCATAACAGACTAATCAATAAGGTGAGAGAATGCGGAGATAGGGGACAAGTGGCAGAATGGTTGCTTCAGGACAGGAAGCAGAAAGTTTGAGCAAAGAGCAGTTATTCAAAGTGGCAGAAGTTAAGATGTGGTGTTCCACAAGGATCAGTGTTGGTACCACTGCTGTTTACAATTTACATTAATGATTTGGACATTGGAATCAAAAACACAATTTCTAAATTTGTGGATGACACCAAATTTCTTTTTTTGGGGGGAAGATAGTCAATACTGAGGAGGACTGCAACAAATTACAGGTGGACATTAATAAACTTGTAGAATGAGCAAATAATTGGCAAATGAAGTTCAACACAGATAAATGTGAGATACTACATTTTGGTATGGAGAACAGAGAGGCCACTTACTACTTGGGAGGTGTGAGTCTAGGCAGTGTAGAGGAACAAAGGGATCTTGGATTATAAATAACTAATCACTAAAAGTTACGCCACAGGTTAGCAAGGCCTTAAAAAAAAAACAAGCACTAGGGTTTATTTCTTGGGGGATAGAATTGAAAAGTAGGGAAGTTATGCTGAACCTATATCGAACTTTGGTTAGACCACACGGAATACTGCCTGCAGTTCCGGTTGCCATATTGTAAAAAAGGATTCAGAGGCACTGTAGAGGTGCAGAGAAGATTTATAAGGATGACACCAGAAATGCGTGTGTATTCATATCAGGAAAGGATGAACAGGCTGGATCTCTTTTCTCTTGGAAAAAAAAAGGCTGAATGGTGACCTAATAGAGGCCTTTAATATTATGAAGGGTTTTGATAGAGTGGATACAAAGAGAATTTGTGGAGAAAAGCATAACTAGAGGGCATCAATATAAAGGTAGTCACCAAGAAATCCAATAGGGAATTCAGAAGAAACTTCTTTACCCAAAGTGTGATGAGAATGTGGAATGCGTTATCACAGGGCGCGGTTGAAGTGAATTGCATAGATGCATTTAAGGGGGAGCTAGATAAACATATGGAGAAGGGAATAAAGGGTCACGCTGATAGTGTTAGTTGAGGAAAAATGGGAGGAGGCTCGAGTGGAGCATAAATGCTGGCATGGACTGGTTGGACCAAACGGCCTGTTTCTGTTCTGTAATTGTATGTAAAATTGCTCATAGCGGATGCTGAAAAATATTTTAATTGGCTATGTTTTCTCTCAGTAGTTCAAATTTCTAATGTCCTAAATAAGGATTTAAATAAAATAAAAACATTCAAAAATATGTTACAATAACATGATTACATTTCTTATTGTCTTTTAATGCTCTTAAAGTTTATAAGTTTTAATAAAGTGTTAATCATTTTGAAAAAAGATACAAATTTCAAAAGCTTTTTTGTGTTAAAATTTAGATCAAGTTTTTTTTTAGAAAAACAGCTGTGTGTGCTGTGAGTGAGAGGGGAGACTGTTTCAACTGCACACCTGGTGTAGCTTTTACTGTGTTTTATAAATTTTAGAAGCTGGAGAGCGAGTCAGTCATTCTTCAGGTGAATGTCAATAGTTCACAAAAACACCAGCTGCAGCACCACCATATAATTACAGCATAGGACATGTACATAGCCAGTTCCCCTTATAAATACAACTGAAATATAAAAATGACTTCCAAACAGGAAATTAATTGTATCTGTGCATCCTGGTCTATTGAGCCCCTTATCTGTATCCTCAACCTGTGCAACCAGGAGAGATCAACCACTGCATTATTTTTAACAGAGGAACATATGCAGTTTTTTTGCATCATATAACTTAGTGCACAACATATTACTCTGTTGCTGAAAGGGAGCTGCTAAGTTTTTAAAGCCCACAATGCCCAATTATATGGATACATCTGGAGGTCAATTAGAGGCTAATTGTTCCAAGACAGATCCATTGGTTATTTAAGTGTAAGTCTGATGTTGGAGAAGTTTCTCAGTAGGTCTTAGACCCCAGCTCCTTCCTTAGGTCAGGAGAAACCAGAAATAAATAAATGCAACTCAGAAGTTTGCAAGTGTGATGTGACACTTTAAGTGTGGCAGGCATGTCTCAAAACTTTTATATGTAAAGCTGTAGCATATGAAGATGACCATTTATGGTTAACGATACTGGGAAAAGTGGGGACAAGAAAAGATTAAAACAGAAAATGCACAACAGTTTAATCAACAGCTGAAAGAATAACAGAGGTTAATATTTCAGGTACAGCTCTAAAGAAAGATGTTAACCTCTGCTAACTAATCTATTTGACCATTTATTCCTTTTATTCAATTTCAAAATAGCATTGAGAGGGTGCTGCATTGTTGGAGGTGTCATCATTTGGACGAAATGGGTCCAGTCCTCCTAAGCAAGCAGACATTAATGATTCCAGGCTACCACTTGCAAAAGAGCAGGGAGTTCTATTGTACTGGCCAACATTCTTCCCTCAACCAACAGCACCAAAAGCAGAATAACTGTTTTTCATCTCACTGTTCATTACATGATCTTAATGTGCATAAAATTGCTGCTGCATTCACCTACATGGCAGCTGTGAGTGCTTTTGAAAGTTCACTGTATATGAAGCACTTAGGGATATCCTGAGAGATGTGAAAATGCACCACATCAATAAATTAATGAGATGAAATTTTATTTCAGAATTTCATATCTTTCTTTTGATTATGCTTCATAAAGTGCTACGGTCATCTTGCACTGAAACACTGAATGAGCTTTATATAGGCGTGCCCTACAAATCACAGTAACCTGTGGTACAAGAACTGTCAACAGTCACTTCACAGCAATCAGATTTAGGACTTGCAAGCTCTTTCACAGACTGTAGCTCAGACTATTTCTGGCAGTCAATGGGCAGAAAATGAGGTCCAGCTAGTATCATCATGCAATTTTCCTTATAGGCACATCCCCTATAAATGAAAGAACAGGCAAAAAAACTCAGCTCAATTTAGTCATGTTGGACATCACTGTTTCCTCCACCACTATTACACGGGCTGGATAATACCAACTAGATAAAGCTCGATCTAAAGCAAACAGGGTACTAAGTTGTAGTCACAGAACAATTCATTACAAAACATGCCATTAAAAGACTTGGGTTTGGCTTCATTTTGAATTTGGTGTCCTGTTTTAGTCCCATTACTCAGTGGGGGATATTGAAGCTTTGGAAATGGTGCAAAGGAGGGTCACAAGATTACAGAATCACAGGATTGTTCACAGCACAGGAGGCCATTCAGCCCATTGTGTTTGTGCCGACTTTCCGAAAGAGCAGTTTACCGGGTGCCATACCCCTGCCTTCTCCCTGTCGCCCTGCACATTCTTCCTTTTCAGTCCAGTGTGTGCAGGAGGGTTTTCTGACACAGTATGTGGACAGGCCAACCAGGGGCGATGCCACATTGGATTTGGTACTGGGTAATGAACCCGGCCAGGTGTTTGATTTAGATGTAAGTGAGCACTTTGGCGATAGTGATCACAATTCGGTTAGGTTTACCTTAGCGATGGGCAGGGACAGGTATATACCGCAGGGCAAGAATTATAGCTGGGGGAAAGGAAATTATGACGCGATTAGGCAAGATTTAGGATGTGTAGGATGGGGAAGGAAACTGCAGGGGATGGGCACAAACGAAATGTGGAGCTTATTCAAGGAGCAGCTAATGCGTGTCCTTGATAAGTATGTACCTGTCAGGCAGGGAGGAAGTTGTCGAGCAAGGGAGCCGTGGTTTACTCAAGAAGTTGAAGCGCTTGTCAAGAGGAAGAGGGCGGCTTATGTTAGGATGAGACGTGAAGGCTCAGTTAGGGCGCTTGAGAGTTACAAGCTAGCCAGGAAGGATCTAAAGGGAGGGCTAAGAAGAGCAAGGAGAGGACACGAGAAGTCATTGGCGGATAGGATCAAAGAAAACCCTAAGGCTTTCTATAGGTATATCAGGAATAAACGAATGATAAGAGTTAGAACAGGGCCAATCAAGGATAGTAGTGGGAAGTTGTGTGCGGAATCAGAGGAGATAGGGGAAGCGTTAAATGAATATTTTTCGTCAGTATTTACAGTAGAGAAAGAAAATGTTGCCGAGGAGATTACTGAGATACAGCCTACTAGGCTAGATGGGATTGAGATTCACAAGGAGGAGGTGTTAGCAATTTTGGAAAGAGTGAAAATAGATAAGTCCCCTGGGCCAGATGGGATTTATCCTAGGATTCTCTGGGAAGCCAGGGAGGAGATTGCAGAGCCGTTGTTGTTGATCTTTAAGTCGTCATTGTCGACAGGAGTAGTGCCGGAGGACTGGAGGATAGCAAATGTTGTCCCCTTGTTCAAGAAGGGGAGTAGAGACAGCCCTAGTAATTATAGACCTGTGAGCCTTACTTCGGTTGTGGGTAAAATGTTGGAAAAGGTTATAAGAGACAGGATTTATAATCATCTTGAAAAGAATAAGTTCATTTGCGATAGTCAGCACGGTTTTGTGAAAGGTAGGTCGTGCCTCACAAACCTTATTGAGTTTTTCGAGAAGGTGACCAAACAGGTGGATGAGGGTAAAGCCGTGGATGTGGTGTATATGGATTTCAGTAAGGCGTTTGATAAGGTTCCCCACGGTAGGCTATTGCAGAAAATACGCAAGTATGGGGTTGAAGGTGATTTAGAGCTTTGGATCAGAAATTGGCTAGCTGAAAGAAGACAGAGGGTGGTGGTTGATGGCAAATGTTCATCCTGGAGTTTAGTTACTAGTGGTGTACCGCAAGGTTCTGTTTTGGGGCCACTGCTGTTTGTCATTTTTATAAACGACCTGGATGAGGGTGTAGAAGGGTGGGTTAGTAAATTTGCGGATGACACGAAGGTCGGTGGAGTTGTGGATAGTGTCGAAGGGTGTTGTAGGGTACAGAGGGACATAGATAGGCTGCAGAGCTGGGCTGAGGGATGGCAAATGGAGTTTAATGCGGAGAAGTGTAAGGTGATTCACTTTGGAAGGAGTAACAGCAATGCAGAGTACTGGGCTAATGGGAAGATTCTTGGTAGTGTAGATGAGCAGAGAGATCTTGGTATCCAGGTACATAAATCCCTGAAAGTTGCTACCCAGGTTAATAGGGCTGTTAAGAAGGCATATGGTGTGTTAGCCTTTATTAGTAGGGGGATCGAGTTTCAGAGCCACGGGGTCATGATGCAGCTGTACAAAACTCTGGTGAGGCCGCACCTGGAGTATTGCGTGCAGTTCTGGTCACCGCATTATAGGAAGGATGTCGAAGCTTTGGAAAGGGTGCAGAGGAGATTTACTAGGATGTTGCCTGGTATGGAAGGAAGGTCTTACGAGGAAAGGCTGAGGGACTTGGGGTTGTTTTCGTTAGAGAGAAGGAGGAGGAGAGGTGACTTAATAGAGACATACAAGATAATCAGAGGGTTAGATAGGGTGGATAGTGAGAGTCTTTTTCCTCGGATGAGGATGGCAAACACGAGGGGACATAGCTTTAAGTTGAGGGGTGAAAGATATAGGACAGATGTCAGAGGTAGTTTCTTTACGCAGAGAGTAGTAGGGGCGTGGAACGCCCTGCCTGCAACAGTAGTAGACTCGCCAACTTTAAGGGCATTTAAGTGGTCATTGGATAGACATATGGATGTAAATGGAATAGTGTAGGTCAGATGATCGGCGCAACATCGAGGGCCGAAGGGCCTGTACTGCGCTGTAATATTCTAATTCTAATTCTAATAACAATCCGATTCCCTCTTGAATGCCTCAATTGAATCTGCCTCCACCACGCAGTGCATTCCAGATCCTAACCCCTGGCTGAGTGAAAAGGTTTTTCCTCATGTCACTACTACTTCTTTTGCCAATTACCTTAAATCTGTGTGCCTTCTTGTTCTCGATCTCTCCACCAATGGGAACAGTTTTTCGTTCTCTACCCTGTCCAGACCCCTCATGATTTTGAATACCTCTATCAAATCTCCTGTCAAACTTCTCTTCTCCAAAGAAAACAGTCCCAACTTCTCCAATTTATCCACATAATTGAAGTTCTTCATCCCTGGAACCATTCTCATGAACCTTTTCTACACTGTCTCCAATGCCTGCACATCTTTCCTGAAGTATATTGCCCAGAACTGGACACAACACTCCAGTTGAGGTCGAACCAATGTTCTACACAAGTTTAACGTAACTTTCTTGCTTTTGTAGTCTCTGCCCCTTTTAATGAAACCTAGGATGCTGTATGCTCAATTAATCGCACTCACAATCTGTCCTGCCACCTTCAATGATTTTTGCACAGAAACACCCAAGTCCCTCTGCTCCTGCGTTCCCTTTAGAATTGCACCCTTTATTTTATATTGTCTCTCCGCGTTCCTCCCACCAAAATGAATCACTTCACATTTTTCTACATTAAATTTCATCATTAACTCCCAATTTAAAACACTCAGCTATC
The DNA here is from genome assembly GCF_036365525.1 of Heterodontus francisci. Classification (NCBI taxonomy): domain Eukaryota; kingdom Metazoa; phylum Chordata; class Chondrichthyes; order Heterodontiformes; family Heterodontidae; genus Heterodontus; species Heterodontus francisci. Next base: position 14,154,283 of record NC_090402.1, read on the forward strand.
CAGATAATTTTAAAAATGCTTTAGAGAATTGTGGACTTGGGCAATTTGATCTGAGGTTTATAAAATAACCAAGCGGAAAGACTGTGTTTACATGGACAAACTATTTCAAGTGAATAGAGGTCATGCTTACAAGGTACTTAGGGGCAGAACGAGATTAGATGTCAGAAAGTTTATCTTTTCCCAGAGAACAGTGGAGCTATGAAGTAGCTTACTGGCTTATGTGGTGAACACTGATTGGCTGCATGCCATCAAGAGAGAGCTGGACGTGTTCTGGTTGGGGCGGAGATCACATCGTACAAGAGGGTACATACCCTGTAACATAAGTTAGGGTCAATGTAGTCTAAACTAATGTGGATTGCATAAAGGAGTAGATGAATTTTCTAGAACACACACCCCTCCACTTCCCCCCCACCATCCCATTGGCTTGGGTTTTTAATTTGTTTTTTGCCTCTTCCAGGTGATCATCACATGACTCCAGGTGGGTAGCGAGTCTTTCTATTGCAAGGCACCCTCAATACTTTAACAAGTTCTGGTCTTCACCCAGCATCCACCCAGGTGCACAGTAGGGATCATTGTACAAAGATGAGTAGCACAACCTCGGCTAAAGAGCAACTGCAGCACCCACATTAGTGCTCTGTTTGAAATTATTCAGGAACTCCTACCACAGTGTAGGTAAATTTAGGAGCTCTTCACCTCGGTTGCTGCAGGGAGTGACCGGAAATGAGCCAATTTCCTGAACGGAGGGACAGTTAAGTATATCGGTGACTTTTACATCAGTGCTTTAAGTGAAATTAACTGGGGTACGCTTGTTTCTACTCCCTCAACCCTTATCCAGGGACAGAGTGATCTCCTGTTTTGAATCACACACTGCAGCCACTTAGCTGAAGAGCTGCTAGCTTGGTAGATGGTCCTGAGAGAAAGGCATTCACTTAACTTGAGCCTTTGGAGTGAAGGGGCACTCTGCAGCATACACTGCCCAGGCTACCACAACAATTTACCAAAAGTTCTATTATCCTCCTGAATATTTGAAGAACAGATACTCCATCAAATTTTAATCTATTTTGAAAGTACCCACAGCTACTTTTAATATAGCACTGCTATATAACTTTCTTTGTCAAGAATGTTCTGAAATGGCCTGTACTGTGCCCAGGCATTTCTTCTTTAAAAAAAAAAATCATACTGAATAAACAGGCATACATAAAGGCATAAAAATGTATCTCCAGTGTTTTCCAAGGACAGCAAGCATTGTTGCTAAGGAAACAAGGTACAGATGTCACAGTAAAATCTTGCAATTTCCACCATCAGCATCTGTACCTCTCTTTCTCTTTGTTGTTTAGCTTAAAACCAACCTCACTGACCAAGCATTAGGTCATTTGTTCTAATGTCTCCTTCTTTGGCTCAGTGTCAAATTTTAATGCTACTGGGATATGCCTTGAGGGCTTTTATAACATTAAAGTTGTTATATAAAAGTAGTTTATTAGGAAAAAATAGAAAATGAAGAACTACTTAACCCCATAAAGAGGCAAATAAGAGGAGCTATTATAAGATTCAGAGTGGAATTGTGTATATGCAGAGACAACAGGGCAAGTGTATGGACAAAAGTGGAAGGAGGAGTAAAGTAGTAGATGAGGAGGGAAAACAGGAGAAAGGATGGTAATGGCTCACAGCTAGGAAATCAATTTGCAGGCAGTGTCTATCAAGAGTTACCTGTTGTGTGGGTGGGTGATGTTGGTATGAGCGGGAGATGGAAATATTTGACAGTGGGATGGGAAGAGGGAATCAAGCAGCGAAGAGTCAGGAATTTTCTTCCTGCAGGTTTCACAGTACCACCACATCTTCGGGTTACCATGGTACCAGTGCTGATTCAGACCAACACTCAGGTGCTGGTGACTGCAGTGAAGAAAATGTTTCAGGAGAACACAATGAGGAATAACAAAATGTGTTTACTTGCTAGCAAACATATTTTCCAAATGTTTTCCTGCATTTCCTTCCTCGGGTATTCTTCCCAAATTCTTTTTGGGCCACTGACAAGTAAAGCCGAGGCGAAGGTAGAGAGAATTATTGAGGCTCATATCAGGAACAGTAAAATGGCTAATTTTGTTTTTAATTTCAGAGGGAATAGAGAAGGCTGGAACCTGAAATAATGTACAACAAGAAAACACTAGAAAACAGGGAGAAAAAAACGTGAGATTGACCAAGAGCTTGAAGTATGAACTTAGCTGCCGATAAAACAAGATCCACGTTCTTAACTTTTTCCAGAAAGGCTCAGTGAAGCTGGACACAGACTGGGTAGAAAGTCACCAAGTGATCAAATTATATAAATATAGCTTGACAAGTTTACATGGGCAAAATTCATTATGTGTCCATAGGAATTTATAATGGACGAAAAAGTTAATAGAAATGTGAGAAGGGAAGTCAGACCAGAAATGCATACAGATGTAACATTTTTCCTGCATTACACACACACAAAAATTGGACCAGAATGCGATGTTATGATGATTTCTAGTTTCTTCACCCTGTTAAGTATTTTCACATATATGCTGATGACACTCTGTTCTACCTCACCACCACTTGACCCCTCCACTGTCTCTAAATTGTCAGACTGCCTATCTGGCATCCAGTACTGGATGCTCAGAAATTTCCTCCAAATGAACAATGGGACGACCGAAGCCATATCTTCGTTCCCGCCACAATCTCAGTTCCCCAGCCACCAATTCCACCCTTCTCCCGAGCAACTGTCTGAGGCTGAACCAGTTTCGCGATCAGACCATGGTCATATTTGACTGCAAGATTAACTTCCAACCACATATCCGTGCCATCACTGCAACATCACCCAACTTCGCCCCTGCCTGAGCTCATCTTTTGCCGAAATCCTCAACCATGCCTTTGTTAGCCCTCGACTATCCCAATGCACTCTTGGTCGACCTTCCACATTCTGCCCTCCATAAATCTGATCATCCAAAACTTTGTTGCCAGTGTCCTAACTCACACCAGTCCGGTTCATACATCACCCCTCGCGGTGCTACATTGGCTCCCAGTTAAGCAATACCTCGATATTAAAATTCTCATCCTAGTTTTCAAATCCCTCCATGGCCTCACCTCTCCCAAGTTCTGTAATCTCCTTCAGCCCCATAGACCTCCGAGATATCTGCTCTCCTCCAATTCTGGTCTCTTGAGCATTCCCAATTTTATTTGCTCCACCACTGCTGCCCATGCCTTCAGCTGCCAAGGTCCTAAGCTCTGGAATTCGCTCCCTATCCCTGTCTGCTTCTCTTTCCTCCTTAAAACCTACTTCTTTGACCAATCTTTTGGTGATCTGTCCTAATATTTCTTTATGTAGCTCAGTGTCAAATTTTGTTATATAACGCTCCTGTGAAGCACCTTGGGAAGATTTATGATTAAGCCAGTCTGTTCACAACCTTGCTGGCACATCTGACCTCGAAATGAGCTTCGGACCTGACATTAGTGCCATCATAGACCATCTATTTCCACCTCTGCAGCATCATCCAACTTCGCCCCTGTCTCAGCTCATCTGCTGCTGAAACCCTCATTCATGCCTTCGTTAGCTCTAAGCCTGACTATCCCAACACACTCCTGGCTGGACTCCCACATTCTACCCTCTGTAAACTTGAGGTCATTTATAACTCTGCTGCCCATGTCTTAACTCACAGCAAGTCCCGTTCACCTATCACCCCTGTGCCTGCTGACCTACATGGCTCCCAGTTAAGCAATATCTTGATTTTAAAATTCTCATCCTTGTTTTCAAATCCCTCCATGCCCTTGCCCCTCCCTTTCTCTGTAACCTCCTCTAGCCCCACAACCCTCCAAGACGTATGCACTCTTGAAATTCTGGTCTCTTGTGATCCCTGATTGGTGGCTGCACCTTCAGCCGCCAAGATCCTAAGCTTTGGAATACCCTCCCTACACCTCTCCCTCCCTGCACCTCTTTGCCTCTCCACCTCGCTTTTGTGGCTCTGTGTCATACTTTGTTTTGTAATACTCCTGTGAAGTGCCTCGGGGCATTTTATTAAGGCACTACATAAGTTGTTGTTAAAAGTGCTATATAAATACTTTTTCCCCAATAACTTCAGGTCCAACTCCTATTCCTTGTGTCCCATTCATGTAACCTACAGGGACTGTGAAATAATTGAGATCCTGTTCTTGTCTACCTCTAACAGATGCCACTTTATCAATAACAGGTACTGCATGCAAATGTTTAACAGGGTGAAGTTGCTCTAGTAAATCAGTGACACTGCAAGGGCATTCAGCTTACTGGTTCTAAATGCAACCCAATAGCAAATCTCTGTTTTGAAGGCTCCTACTTGACAGTAAAAATTCAGATTGGGAATGGAGAAGAATCATCCTGCTTTTTGCACTAATACAAATAAATTACAACACAATGCAACAAGAAGATAAACCAGTTTCTGAGTGGTACTGGAGTAATTTGCATTCTAACCCTTCTTTCATGGACAAAGACTCTTTGGACTCTGGTTAGGCCACAACTAGAGTGGTCACCATACTTCAGGAAGGATGCGAGGGTCCTTGAGAGGGTGCACAGGAGATTTACCAGAATGATTCCAACAATGAGGGATTTTCGCTACAAGGTTAGGTTGGAGAAGCTGGGGTTGTGCTCCTTGCAACCAGTGAGATTGAGGGAAGATTTGATACAGGTGTACAAGATTATGGACAGGTTTCAATCAGGTAGACAAAGAAAAGCTGTTCCTATTAGCTGATAGTACAAAGACTAGGGGACATAGATTTAAGATTTTGGGCAGGAGATGCAGGGGGATGTGAGGAAGAACTTTTTTTTTACACGTGATAAATACCTGGAACTCGCTGCCTACGAGGGTGGTGGAAGCAGAGACGATCAATGATTTCAGAAGAAAATTGGATGAGCACTTGAGGGAAATAAACCTGCAGGGCTACAGGGATAGAACAGGGGAATGGGACTGACTGGATTGCCCTACAGAGATCCAACATGAACTCCATGGACCAAATAGCCTCCTTCTGTGCCACGATGACTCGATTGACCCCAGATGGACACAAATTAGAAATATGTTTTGGAAAAGCAATGCAACTTCCTAACTGGTAGATTTTTTTACAAGTGAAGGAGTAACAATTTTCTACAAATCACAAATCAATCTTGACTAGTCATCTAGGCCCAGAGACTTTAAAGGGCTAAAACATCCAAGTTTTTCAGTTTTGGGGAAGAATGGTTAATAGCCAACAGTGCATCAGCCACTTCTGAAAATGCACAACCCACACTTCCAATCTACTGAACCTTGTATTCAAGCCACCATGCTCCAACCCATGGACCCTGCCAGCCTCACCATTGCCACTGCTGCTTCCTATTCCCTTCCTGACATCTACTCCTCGCCCATCACTCACGTCTGTCCCCATGTTTCACTGCCAAGCCAAGAACTGCCCCTTTTCTCACCCCAGCTCCATTATAGTCTCTACAGGATATTTCCATACAGCTTGCCACCCAATTCTAATGCCAATTTCTGCTGAAGCTCCCCAATTACACTTGCAGCTCAAATCTTGATCTCTATGTTTCCCAGCCTTTCTCCAGCTGGACAGCAAGAACCTTTTGCCACTTCAGTGGTCCTGTACTTTAGCCTCTCCAACTACCTGACACCAATGCAGATCACAGCCATTACAACAACTACCCTTGACCAAGTCATTCTCCTCCACTTAAGACATGAGCAACCATTCATCTGCTCCTACAATTCCTACCCAATTCATCCACGTTTCTAGTGATACAAATGTTAACCATAACTGAAGGCTGGCTAGAACATATAACCCATTTCTTCTTCACGTTAGGCACAATTAGATCAACCTTCAATGAGATCAAACTTCAATAAGTAAACAACTTCTTTATCGGGAAAGCTTGTGTATGGGGGCTTGGAATTTTTATGTATGGGTGGTTCTCGTCATTTTTTAATACGTTACTAAATGTACTACTCAGTGTACAGAGATCTCACATTTGCAGCATTTGCTTTTTTGCATCTACGGTGGTTGGGGGGGTGGGGGCTTGCATTTTCTGTGCTTCCATTTCTGTGCAGCCACATGCAGTCACTCAAAAGTTTTGACTTGCACATCCGGCCCCCCAAAATCTATAAGATGGGTTTGGAAGCTCTGTTCAGGGTCAAATAGGACGCCAAGGCTGCAAACAATCTGGTCGAACCTGGGACTAGGAGAAAGGGAACGCAGTTTGTGGCAGGGGCTTTGATCTTTTCAATGTTTAACTGGAAGACCCCGCTGTCCATCCAAGACTGGATGCCTCCCAAGCAGCCTTATAGCACAAAAGCAGTAGAGAGGGTTAAAGCTGGGTGTCAGCGTACATATGGAAGCTTACCCAGTGCCTTCAGAGTTCAGGACCCTGACAATGGTGCAATGTACCCAGCCACTAGCTAGTGACAACAGTATGTGAGAGAAATTGCCTTCCCCAGGGAAGCACTCAAATTTTGTTCAGCTCTGTCCCATGTTTGTGATTGGGAACGCTGAAGAATGTTGGGTACCACTCCACAATGCAGTTTGCTGATTGCGCTGTCTCATTCATATTGAAACTAACGGTCATTTCAACAATCACTATTATTAATAAAGTTTTCATTTCTGCAATTCAATTATGATTACTGGCATGATGCTCCACACTCCTCATTTGAGCTCCACATTCACTAAATGTTATTCTCACATTCCTCAATGCACATTTCACACAGGAATGAAAACTGTTAGGCTCAACCCATGTTGCACGGTTGCTACTAGATGCACCATATGGCAACCAACACATCCCACATTTTCTCACCAACCTCCCTCAACTATTCCTCACCTGACAATTCCTTAACAGTCAGACTAATCCACAGAATGAACACAGACAACAATCTGATGGGAAGACTCCACCTCTTTCATTTCATGTAATTTTGCCCCGTTTCCCCTCAATTGTTTTATCTTGCTCAATGTAGCATCAATGGGCAATGAGGGCGAGCTACTGACCTTCTCAGCACCATTTTAAATGGGTCCAGACTCATTTCTGTCACTTCTTTCCACCTCCAGTTCATACCAATGCAAGATGTCTAGACAAATGGATTAAAAAATACATACCCATTTCAATGTTCGGTTCTGGATATGAGGTCAACAATCTCACCTGTGGCAGGGCAGTTTCTGAACTACTGAGTCAAACTTGTACATAATGGTACTCTGAAATGGGCAGGCTGAATGTCAAATCTAGTAATTAGTTATGCTAGATACAGATTTTTAATGAATTAATTGGATTCTAAACAATCAACACCTCCACAACTGTCATAATAATAATTTTTTGTGGGAATGTAATTGTCAACTGCCTTATTAGCATTAAATGCAATTTTCACCCTACAGAAAAAGCCACTTAGCGTGATAAAACAAGTGGGGCTGGATTGGATGGTGGTCTGTGACCTGTGTTCAAATCCAGTTCAAGCTGATTTATGAACATATCCTGTTTGCTAGCTTTAATGGTCCCATATATAATGAAATAAAGCATGCTCAATCTAGTTCTTACTAGGCATGGGCTCACAACATGAAAATTGTTCCTAGTTCAGCTCTACATAGTATTACAAATGCCCTGCATATTATAAGAAAATTATGAAGTAAATTATAAAATTGAGCAACAGGCTATTACACCCATCTTTTGATAACTCTCAACCCCATGAACCCACCTTCTCAGCCTATCCCTCAATCACTGTTTCTTCCAGAAGTACATTCAGTTGTTTTCTGAACTCACTTATATTGTCTCCTCCTGTGACTTAACTGAGCAGATTATTCTGAAGTTTTTCACTCTGACAAAAGTTTCTTTTTGCTCCTAGCAGTGTCATTTTTAACTTGCAATCCTTGGAATTTGATTTGTTCACTGCTGTAAGCAATTTACTTGGACAAACTTAGTCAATCCTCTTCATAATCTCAAAATATTCAATTAGGTTAAAAAAAAGCTTTTACTCTTGACAGCTAATAAAATAAAGTTAAAAACTGAACCAATGACATTCCTTTTCAAAGATTTCTTGTATGAAAATAAAATAAAAAGCTTTTTTCCTTTATGATATAAGCTTTGCTAAATGGGTTGCTCACTTCACTGAAACAAAATAATGTCACATGCGGAATTGAGATTTATAACTAAGCTCGTTAATACAAAAGACAGAGCGAACAAGGCGCCCTTAAGACAAACAGATGGCAATATCAGAAACCTGCAATTCGGCTGAGTATTGTTTTATAATCTGTGAATTAATAAATTAACAACTCATAGTATGAAGTACAGATAATGAGACACAAATTATACTTGCTACTATTGCAGAAGGCAAAAAGTCAGCAAAGAGAAAAAATGCTAGAGAAACAAATCAAGTCAGTCAGAATCCAAAAGAAAATGTTTCAAGTGCCAGTTCTGATGACAGGATACACTTGATACATTGACCCATCTTTCTCTCACAGATGCTGATCAGATGCTGTGAATTTCTGGCATTTTCATTTTATATTTCAGATTGCCAGTATTAGTAATTCTTTCATCTCTTCACAAGTAAACTCTAGGTTATCGCAACAGACTAAAACACAGGGTGTTCAATTAATTGAAGACCTTATATTGGCTTTCCCTGATTTGTTACACTGCTTATCTGACATCCAGTACTGGATGAGCAGAAACCTCCTCCAATTAAACACTGGGAAGATCAAAGCCATTGTCTTTGGTACCCACCACAAACTCTGTTCCCTGCCCATTGACTCCATCCCTCTCCCTGGCAACTGTGAGGTTGAACTAGATTATTTGCAACCTTGGTGTTGTATTTGGCCCTAATATGAGCTTTAAACCAAATAGCCACTCCATCACCAAGACCATCTACCTCTAACATCGCCTGACTCTGCCTGTACCTCAGCTCATCTGCAGATTTGACTATTCAAATGCTCTCCGGGCTGGCCTCCCATCTTTCACCCTACATAAACTTGAGCTCACTGAAAACTCTGCTGCCCGTACCTGTCACCAAGTCCTGTTAATCCATCATGCTGGTGCTCACTGTTCTAAACTGGCTCCTGGTCCAGCACAAACTCAATTTTAAAATTCTCATTCTTATTGACAAATCTTCCATGGTATCTCCCCTCCCTATCACTGTAATCTCCTCCAGTCCTGTAACCCTCTGAGATCTCAGCGTTCCTCCAAATCTGGCCTCTTCAGCATTCCCAATTTTTGTCATTCTACCATTGGTGGCCATACCTTTAGCTGCCAAGGCGCTAAGCTCAGGAATTCCCTCCCTAAACCTCAATGCCTCTCTAACCCTCTTTCCTTCTTTAAGACACTCCTTAACACCTACCTCTTTGACCAAGTTTTTGGTCATCTGCCCTTATGTGGATTGGTGTAAAATTTTGTTTGATAATGCTCCTGAGACACATTTTGGAACAATTTAGAAGAATTTTAAAAATCGAAGCATTACGTAACTGAGAGTCAATGTAGGTCGGTGAACACAGGTGTGATGGTTGAACAGGACTTAGTGCAAGTAAGGACACAGGTATCAGAGTTGTGGATTACCTCAAGTTTACAGAGGGTAGAAAGTGGGAGGCCAGCAGGAATGTGTTGGTATAGTCAAGTCTATAGGTAACAAAGGCATGGATGAGGGTTTCAGCAGCAGATAAGCTGAGGCAGGGGGAGAGTTGAGTAATGTTCTGGGGGTGAAAATAGGTGGTCTTAGTGATGGCACAGTTATGTGGTTAGAAGCTCATCTCAGGGTCAAATATGACATTAAGGCTGCAAACAGTCAGGTTCAGACTCGGACAGTTGGCAGGGAGAGGGATGGAGTTGGTGGCTCAGGACCAAGCTTTTGGTCATGTATCCTAATATAATGGTCATGAAGACCCCACCTGCCAAGACTGAGGCATATTAATTTCACCATATGAAACATTAATTTTAAACTGCTGCTGGACTGAAGAGATGACTTGTTAAAAGAGATCAGCAGTGGCTGGAAAAATTTGTATACTAAGAGACAGTTGCCTGGTGAGATAACATAACGGCTCCCTGATCCAATTAACCCAAATGGATTTTGATCATCAGACACTGAATGTGGAACAAGCCAGCATCCCATTCCATCCCCCACCTCCCTGCCCACCCCACCAAACCCCTTGCGGATGTCTACTAAGATGAAAGGAATCCACAAAAACGCAGGGGAGTTTGTTTAAAAAAAACTAGTCACATGACTAACCTGCTGGCCCAGGTTTGGTTTTGAACTGCTCACAGAACAGTTTGAGTCAGACTGCAACTGAACTTGAAGAAAGAGCCTCTCTCCTGCCTTGCTCTCTCACAAATTTCTAGATCCACTGAAGACACTTTAAAAAATTCAAGAGAGAAGACTCCTACACTGAAACATGTTTGAAAGCGTCCACTGTGCTCCAACGAAACAGCAAGATTTACCGGCAATCAAAGACTCTACATCGAACTCGAAGGACAGTAAATAAACCCCAGCTATTGCTTCAAACTTTTCCCCTTTATTCCTTCTACTTTTCAGTCTCTATCTGCGTGTGTTTATCGCATATGCACACTAGCGTGGTCACGTTGCGTATTCGTAGTCATTTTAACCAAATTAGAGTTTTAAGGTTAATAAACTTCCACCTTTCTTGTTTAAATCTAAGAAAACCTGTCTGGTTGATTTCTTTACATTACAGTTGGAGAGCAGTGAACAAGGATTCACTAAGGGAGTAGCTAAATAACACGGTGTTTTAAAAATTAGACCCGGTTATGATTAAACCAGGCAAAGGCTAAAAGGGAACCCCTAGACTCTCATCTGGTCGTAACAATAAGCATAAGCTTATAACGTCAGGAATTCCCTCCCTAAACCCCTCTACCTCTCTTTCCTTCTTTGAGACATGTCTTAAAACCTACCTCTTTAACCAAGCTTTTGGTCACCTGCCCTATGTAGCTTGGTGTGAAGTTTTCTTCGATAATGCTTCTGTGAAGCCCCGTGCGATGTTTTACTATGTTAAAGGTATTTTTGAAATGCAAATTGTCATTGTTGGGTCGCCAAGAGCGTCCCTGCTGACTGCATCTGCGGGAAGTGCACCCAACTCCAGCTCCTCGAGAACCGCGTTAGGAAACTGGAGCTGGATGAACTTCGGATAATTCGGGAGGCGGAGGGGGTTATTGAGAGGAGTTATGGGGAGGTAGTCACCCCTCAGGTAAAAGAAGTAGGTAGATGGATTACCGTCAGGGGAAGAAGAGGGAACCAGCAGGCAGTGCAGGGATCCCCTGTGGCCGTTTCCCTCAACAACAGGTATACCGTTTTGGATACTGTTGCGGGGGACGACTTACCAGGGATAAGCAATGAGGTACAGGTATCTGGCACAGAGTCTGTCCCTGTTGCTCAGAAGGGAAGGGGGAAGAGGAGCAGAGCATTAGTCATTGGGGACTCCATAGTTAGGGGAACAGATAGGAGGTTCTGTGGGAACGAGAGGGACTCACGGTTGGTGTGTTGCCTCCCAGGGTTCGTGATGTCTCGGATCGTGTTTTTGGGATCCTGAGGGGGGAGGGGGAGCAGCCCCAAGTCGTGGTCCACATAGGCACCAACGACATAGGTAGGAAGAGAGATGGGGATTTAAGACAGAAATTCAGGGAGCTAGGGTGGAAGCTTAGAGCGAGAACAAACAGAGTTGTTATCTCTGGGTTGTTGCCCGTGCCACGTGATAGCGAAGCGAGGAATAGGGAGAGAGAGGAGTTGAACACGTGGCTGCAGGGATGGTGCAGGAGGGAGGGTTTTGGTTTCCTGGATAATTGGGGCTCTTTCTGGGGTAGGTGGGACCTCTACAAACAGGATGGTCTTCACCTGAACCAGAGGGGTATCAATATCCTGTGGGGGGGGGAGATTTGCTAGTGCTCTTCGGGGGGGTTTAAACTAATTCAGCAGGGGAATGGGAACCTAAATTGTAGTTCCAGTGTACAGGATGTTGAGAGTAGTGACATCAGGGATAAGGTTACAAGGACGCAAGAGGGCACTGGCAAGCAAGAACCTGGTTTAAAATGTGTCTATTTCAACGCCAGGAGCATCCGGAATAAGGTGGGTGAGCTTGCAGCATGGGTTGGTACCTGGGATCTCGATGTAGTGGCCATTTCGGAGACATGGGTAGAGCAGGGGCAGGAATGGATGTTGCAGGTTCCGGGATTTAGATGTTTCAGTAAGAACAGAGAAGATGGCAAAAGAGGGGGGGGGGGGGTGTGGCATTGTTAATCAAGGAGAGTATTACAGCGACAGAAAGGACGTTTGAGGACTCGTCTACTGAGGTAGTATGGGCCGAGTTTAGAAACAGGAGAGGTGAGGTCACCCTGTTGGGAGTCTTTTACAGACCTCCGAATAGTTCCAGAGATGTAGAGGAAAGGATAGCGAAGATGATTCTCGACAGGGGCGAGAGTAACAGGGTAGTTGTTATGGGGGACTTTAACTTTCCAAATATTGACTGGAAATACTATAGTTCAAGTACTTTAGATGGGTCAGTTTTTGTCCAGTGTGTGCAGGAGGGTTTTCTGACAGTATGTAGACAGGCAAACCAGGGGCGATGCCACATTGGATTTGGTACTGGGTAATGAACCCGGCCAGGTGTTAGATTTAGATGTAGGTGAGCACTTTGGTGATAGTGATCACAATTCGGTTAGGTTTACCTTAGCGATGGGCAGGGACAGGTATATACCGCAGGGCAAGAATTATAGCTGGGGGAAAGGAAATTATGATGCGATTAGGCAAGATTTAGGATGCATAGGATGGGGAAGGAAACTGCAAGGGATGGGAACAATCGAAATGTGGAGCTTATTCAAGGAGCAGCTACTGCGTGTCCTTGATAAGTATGTACCTGTCAGGCAGGGAGGAAGTTGTCAAGCGAGGGAGCCGTGGTTTACGAAAGAAGTTGAAGCGCTTGTCAAGAGAAAGAAGGCTTATGTTAGGATGAGACGTGAAGGCTCAGTTAGGGCGCTTGAGAGTTACAAGCTAGCCAGGAAGGATCTAAAGGGAGAGCTAAGAAGAGCAAGGAGAGGACACGAGAAGTCATTGGCGGATAGGATCAGGGAAAACCCTAAGGCTTTCTATAGGTATATCAGGAATAAAAGAATGACTAGAGTTAGATTAGGGCCAATCAAGGATAGTAGTGGGAAGTTGTGTGTGGAATCAGAGGAGATAGGGGAAGCGTTAAATGAATATTTTGCGTCAGTATTTACAGTAGAGAAAGAAAATGTTGTCGAGGAGAATACTGAGATTCAGGCTACTAGGCTAGATGGGATTGAGGTTCACAAGGAGGAGGTGTTAGCAATTTTGGAAAGTGTGAAAATAGATAAGTCCCCTGGGCCAGATGGGATTTATCCTAGGATTCTCTGGGAAGCCAGGGAGGAGATTGCAGAGCCTTTGTCCTTGATCTTTATGTCGTCATTGTTGACAGGAATAGTGCCGGAAGACTGGAGGATAGCAAATGTTGTCCCCTTGTTCAAGAAGGGGAGTAGAGACAGCCCTGGTAATTATAGACCTGTGAGCCTTACTTCGGTTGTGGGTAAAATGTTGCAAAAGGTTATAAGAGACAGGATTTATAATCATCTTGAAAAGAATAATTTCATTAGCGATAGTCAGCACGGTTTTGTGAAGGGTAGGTCGTGCCTCACAAACCTTATTGAGTTTTTCGAGAAGGTGACCAAACAGGTGGAAGAGGGTAAAGCAGTGGATGTGGTGTATATGGATTTCAGTAAGGCGTTTGATAAGGTTCCCTATGGTAGGCTATTGCAGAAAATACGGAAGTATGGGGTTGAAGGTGATTTAGAGCTTTGGATCAGAAATTGGCTAGCTGAAAGAAGACAGAGGGTGGTGGTTGATGGCAAATGTTCATCCTGGAGTTTAGTTACTAGTGGTGTACTGCAAGGATCTGTTTTGGGGCCACTGCTGTTCATCATTAACAATGAGCTCAGTAGATTCAATGTGGACATTGCAGCACTTCAGGAGACTCGCCTCCCCGCGAGTGGCTCTCTAGCAGAGCAAGACTACACCTTCTTCTGGCAGGGCAGGGATCCTGAAGAACCAAGACAGCATGGAGTGGGCTTCGCCATCAGAAACTCCTTGCTCAGCATGATAGAGCCTCCCTCAAATGGCTCGGAACGTATACTGTCCATCCGACTGCTCACCACCTCTGGTCCAGTACACCTACTCAGCATCTATGCTCCAACACTCTGCTCCGCACCTGAAGCTAAAGACCAGTTCTATGAACAACTCCATAACATCATTAGCAGCATCCCCAACACCGAACACCTATTCCTGCTGGGGGACTTTAATGCCAGGGTTGGGGCCGACCATGACTCATGGCCCTCCTGCCTTGGGCGCTATGGCGTTGGAAGGATGAATGAGAACGGGCAGAGACTGCTTGAGTTGTGTACCTATCATAACCTCTGCATCACCAACTCGTTCTTTCACACTAAACCCTGTCACCAGGTTTCATGGAGGCACCCAAGATCACGTCGTTGGCACCAGCTAGACCTCATTGTCACAAGGCGAGCCGCCTTAAACAGTGTTCAAATCACATGCAGCTTCCACAGTGCGGACTGCAACACCGACCACTCCCTGGTGTGCAGCAAGGTTAGACTCAGACCAAAGAAGTTGCATCATTCCAAGCAGAAGGGCCACCCGCGCATCAACACGAGCAGAATTTCTCACCCACAGCTGTTACAAAAATTTCTAAATTCACTTGTAACAGCCCTTCAAAACACTCCCACAGGGGATGCTGAGACCAAGTGGGCCCACATCAGAGACGCCATCTATGAGTCAGCTTTGACCACCTACGGCAAAAGTGCGAAGAGAAATGCAGACTGGTTTCAATCTCATAATGAAGAGCTGGAACCTGTCATAGCTGCTAAGCGCATTGCACTTTTGAACTACAAGAAAGCCCCCAGCGATTTAACATCCGCAGCACTTAAAGCAGCCAGAAGTACTGCACAAAGAACAGCTAGGCGTTGCGCAAACGACTACTGGCAACACCTATGCAGTCATATTCAGCTGGCCTCAGACACCGGAAACATCAGAGGAATGTATGATGGCATGAAGAGAGCTCTTGGGCCAACCATCAAGAAGATCACCCCCCTCAAATCTAAATCGGGGGACATAATCACTGACCAACGCAAACAGATGGACCGCTGGGTTGAGCACTACCTAGAACTGTACTCCAGGGAGAATGCTGTCACTGAGACTGCCCTCAATGCAGCCCAGCCTCTACCAGTCATGGATGAGCTGGACATACAGCCAACCAAATCGGAACTCAGTGATGCCATTGATTCCCTAGCCAGCGGAAAAGCCCCTGGGAAGGACAGCATTACCCCTGAAATAATCAAGAGTGCCAAGCCTGCTATACTCTCAGCACTACATGAACTGCTATGCCTGTGCTGGGACGAGGGAGCAGTACCCCAGGACATGCGCGATGCCAACATCATCACCCTCTATAAAAACAAAGGTGACCGCGGTGACTGCAACAACTACCGTGGAATCTCCCTGCTCAGCATAGTGGGGAAAGTCTTTGCTCGAGTCGCTCTGAACAGGCTCCAGAAGCTGGCCGAGCGCGTCTACCCTGAGGCACAGTGTGGCTTTCGTGCAGAGAGATCGACTATTGACATGCTGTTCTCCCTTCGTCAGATACAGGAGAAATGCCGTGAACAACAGATGCCCCTCTACATTGCTTTCATTGATCTCACCAAAGCCTTTGACCTCGTCAGCAGACGTGGTCTCTTCAGACTACTAGAAAAGATCGGATGTCCACCAAAGCTACTAAGTATCATCACCTCATTCCATGACAATATGAAAGGCACAATTCAACATGGCGGCTCCTCATCAGAGCCCTTTCCTATCCTGAGTGGTGTGAAACAGGGCTGTGTTCTCGCACCCACACTTTTTGGGATTTTCTTCTCCCTGCTGCTTTCACATGCGTTCAAATCCTCTGAAGAAGGAATTTTCCTCCACACAAGATCAGGGGGCAGGTTGTTCAACCTTGCCCGTCTAAGAGCGAAGTCCAAAGTACGGAAAGTCCTCATCAGAGAACTCCTCTTTGCTGACGATGCTGCTTTAACATCTCACACTGAAGAATGCCTGCAGAGTCTCATCGACAGGTTTGCGTCTGCCTGCAATGAATTTGGCCTAACCATCAGCCTCAAGAAAACGAACATCATGGGGCAGGATGTCAGAAATGCTCCATCCATCAATACTGGCGACCACGCTCTGGAAGTGGTTCAAGAGTTCACCTACCTAGGCTCAACTATCACCAGTAACCTGTCTCTAGATGCAGAAATCAACAAGCGCATGGGTAAGGCTTCCACTGCTATGTCCAGACTGGCCAAGAGAGTGTGGGAAAATGGCGCACTGACACGGAACACAAAAGTCCGAGTGTATCAGGCCTGTGTCCTCAGTACCTTGCTCTACGGCAGCGAGGCCTGGACAACGTATGCCAGCCAAGAGCGACGTCTCAATTCATTCCATCTTCGCTGCCTTCGGAGAATACTTGGCATCAGGTGGCAGGACTATATCTCCAACACAGAAGTCCTTGAAGCGGCCAACACCCCCAGCTTATACACACTACTGAGTCAGCGGCGCTTGAGATGGCTTGGCCATGTGAGCCGCATGGAAGATGGCAGGATCCCCAAAGACACATTGTACAGCGAGCTCGCCACTGGTATCAGACCCACCGGCCGTCCATGTCTCCGTTATAAAGACGTCTGCAAACGCGACATGAAATCGTGTGACATTGATCACAAGTCGTGGGAGTCAGTTGCCAGCATTCGCCAGAGCTGGCGGGCAGCCATAAAGACAGGGCTAAATTGTGGCGAGTCGAAGAGACTTAGTAGTTGGCAGGAAAAAAGACAGAGGCGAAAGGGGAGAGCCAACTGTGCAACAGCCCCGACAAACAAATTTCTCTGCAGCAACTGTGGAAGAGCCTGTCACTCCAGAATTGGCCTTTATAGCCACTCCAGGCGCTGCTTCACAAACCACTGACCACCTCCAGGCGCGTATCCATTGTCTCTCGAGATAAGGAGGCCCAAAAGAAAGAAGAACTGCAAGGATCTGTTTTGGGGCCACTGCTGTTTGTCATTTTTATAAATGACCTGGAAGAGGGTGTAGAAGGGTGGGTTAGTAAATTTGCGGATGACACGAAGGTCGGTGGAGTTGTGGATAGTGCCGAAGGATGTTGTAGGGTACAGAGGGACATAGATAGGCTGCAGAGCTGGGCTGAGAGATGGCAAATGGAGTTTAATGCGGAGAAGTGTGAGGTGATTCACTTTGGAAGGAGTAACAGCAATGCAGAGTACTGGGCTAATGGGAAGATTCTTGGTAGTGTAGATGAACAGAGAGATCTTGGTGTCCAGGTACATAAATCCCTGAAGGTTGCTACCCAGGTTAATAGGGCTGTTAAGAAGGCACATGGTGTGTTAGCCTTTATTAGTAGGGGGATCGAGTTTCGGAGCCATGAGGTCATGCTGCAGCTGTACAAAACTCTGGTGAGACCGCACCTGGAGTATTGCGTGCAGTTCTGGTCACCGCATTATAGGAAGGATGCGGAAGCTTTGGAAAGGGTGCAGAGGAGATTTACTAGGATGTTGCCTGGTATGGAGGAAAGGTCTTACGAGGAAAGGCTGAGGGACTTGAGGTGGTTTTCATTGGAGAGAAGGAGGAGGAGAGGTGACTTAATAGAGACATATAAGATAATCAGAGGGTTAGATAGGGTGGATAGTGAGAGTCTTTTTCCTCGGATGGTGATGGCAAACACGAGGGGACATAGCTTTAAGTTGAGGGGTGATAGATATAGGACAGATGTTAGAGGTAGTTTCTTTACTCAGAGAGTAGTAGGGGTGTGGAACGCCCTGCCTGCAGCAGTAGTAGACTCGCCAACTTTAAGGGCATTTAAGTGGTCATTGGATAGACATATGGATGAAAATGGAATAGTGTAGGTCAGATGGTTTCACAGGTCGGCGCAACATCGAGGGCCGAAGGGCCTGTACTGCGCTGTAATGTTCTAATAGTTTAAAACCTGTGGATCCCCCAGAGGTCAAAAACACTTTCCCACTAGTTTTCTAGGACTGGTGAGCCTAGAAAAGTGCTGGCCCTGGTTCCTATACCATTGGTCCATATACAATCATCCCAGAAGGTGCCATTTTCTTAAGTTCCTGAAGGAATGGAGGAGTACAAGTCACATCTCCAAGGAGATAATGGTTCAGTGCAGTTAGTGAGCAAGTGAAACATACAGCCTCAGTAAATTCCAGGTTTGATCAAATACATCCGAGTGATTAGTTCAGCACAGCATCCTCACAACTCTGGGAGCAGACTGTTTGATCTATCTGTCCCAGAGACAATCTACTGGTGCACTGCTTAGGAGGCCAGAGAAAAGTAAAGTATTCACAAAAATTGCAATAGTAGGTAACCAGGTTGTGTTAAAAAGAAAAGCTGCAAATGCTGCTTTGCCAAATCAGAACTAGAAAATGTAGAACCATAAACCATAATATTAACTTGCTTTTTCTCTTTTAGATCCTGTTGGGCCTGCTGTGTTTTTCCAGCAATTCTGTTTTTAAATCAGGGAATGCAACAGCATGAGCTCAAAACCATTTACATAATAAAGATTTGCACAACAGGCAGATCGAGGACGATTCACACTCCAGCAAATAAATGCAACTCAGCCTAATGGTTGACATTTCTGCTTTGCTCAATGAGAGAGACAATTATAGTAACTAAATTACTTCATTAAAATTAACAAATGGAGGCGTGTGGAGCTTGCACCCCATCAGAGAAAATCATGTCAGGGCAATTCCTATGTCCTACTTACACATTAACAGAGAAGCAGTGTACAATTAAACTGCACGATTAACTCACTGCACTCTGAGCAACGTTTCTCTGCCC
Source organism: Heterodontus francisci (assembly GCF_036365525.1). Classification (NCBI taxonomy): domain Eukaryota; kingdom Metazoa; phylum Chordata; class Chondrichthyes; order Heterodontiformes; family Heterodontidae; genus Heterodontus; species Heterodontus francisci. Next base: position 14,173,170 of record NC_090402.1, read on the forward strand.
ACCCAAACCTGACAGTTCACCACAATCAGCACTGACCTCACAAGTCCATCAGTACACTTCTTGAGGAATGAAGCAATAATAGATTACAAACTGCTGCTGACATGTTAACATAGGCATTTTTATGTCCTGAAATCTGAACATTTTAGATTTTTTGTCAACAAGCTGCCTTGTTTTGGAGAGAGAGATAGCAAGAGAGAGCGAGCGAGAAAGAAATGCAGATTCATAGAAACACCCGATTCATCAAATTCATGCACCATTTGTTGGGCACTGTTAACTAGTTACAGTACACATGTATGCAATAAATTTGGAAGTAATATGCTTGAATATCCACTGTCCTCGAGTTTCCTCAAACTTTGTGGACTGACACTTCATTCATTTGCCCTGGACCCATTTATGAGAGATGTTTTCTTTCAGGGTAAATAATCTTCCTTGCTTTTCCATTTAAACTCAACAGGGATTCAGAGTTGAAGTCAAACTCAAGATAAAAGAAGACCTGCAAATTGTGAGGTTTCACAGGAGTGGAAGCTAGCAAACTTATGAATCAAGTTAAAAAGGGTGAAAAATCTGATGCAGGGAACCACAGAGTCAACATGAATAACAGATAGACTAATTAAACTGTTGCAGGACTGAACGAGTACCTGCACAGAAATAGCTTCATATAAAACATCAACTTAGAAGAAGGAGGTCCTGCTTGATTAAAGTCTTTGCTTTCTTTCAGGTTACAAGTATAAATTATTTTGTAGTTTACTTAGACATAGAAAAGTCCCACAGAGACTTCTGGTATAAGTAAACCAAGAGTAGATTATGAGACTGGATAAGGAATTGCAGTGTATTTGACAGAGGTGTAGTATCAGACAGGGAGCAGCTGTTGGATGGAATTGTGGGATTTGTGCCTATACCCTTGTTATTTCTAATTTACATAATGACCTAGGTGTAGAAGTCAACTGTAAGCTTGTCAAATGCAGACACAACACTAAAATCGCAAGAGCGAAAGGGATGGAGAATGCTGTTAATGATTTACATCGATTGTGAAATTGCACAAGTGACAAATTAAATTCAAGACTGCTAAATGCTTATTGGTAACAATGAGTGAGCTAAGTTTACAATGCACAGAACAGGGAGACTTCTGGAAGCAACCAAGGAGTATTAGGGCCAAACAGTAATCTCGGCCCTTCCAATGTTGTTACAAAGTTGTACAGCAATTCAAAATGAAAATCACATTTGGATACATAGCCAGAACAGTGCAGTATTAAGTCAACAGGGGTTAGGCTGAGGCTTTATAATGCACCCGTTAGAACACAATTGGCACATCACAGACAACTGTGGACAACACACTTCAACAAATGATAAACATGTTGAGGAGGATGAAAACAAAAGTGATACAAATGAGGTATGAGGAAATGTTACAGAACCTCAAGCTTAAAAGGCTTTGAATAAAATTAAAGGTGTGCATAAAATATTATAGTTTAAGTAATATGACCACAGGAAGTGAAGCAAATAACTCCAGATGGCATCTATCATATTAAATTAGGTATTTGGGGTGCAATTTTCATGCAAAACTCACGTCAATCAGGCTCCTATGGGAAAATTGGCTACATCTGTAAATGGCGTGACAAAATTTTTCAATTTAAAGAATGTCACACCCTGCCTATCAGATTCACCCACGATGGGTAGGACACACAATAGATACTATTGTTCAGGTATATGGCTGTGTTTTCTTATAGTTTTGCATTTAAAATATTAATTTAAACATTTTTCACAGTTTGAACCATCTCTCAAAGATTTTTGTAAAAACAATGAATTTACTAAATTCAACTTTTAATTTTCCCCCCTCAGCTGTCCTGCTCCCTCATGGCCGCCTCTTGAGCTGAATATTTTGAAATTAGCTATCTTGCTATGCCTGAAGTTGTTATTTCCTGATGGCTGGCCACACACTTTCGGCATTCCTCAGAAAGAGGAATTTGGCATTAACTTGTAAAATTACACTTCATTTTGTATGACACTGGATCCCCAGAGGTGAACTCTGTGATACACACCAGTATTATTAATGATGCTTGCACCACACCCAATAAATACAGACAATAAGCATCAGTTTCAAGATGTAACCCAAGAGATGGAAATCAGCACCTAATAATAATTCAATGGTTCACTGCACATCATAATAGAGCCACCAGTCACACAACAAAATGTTACAGACAGATTTCTGGAAGTTCCTGAATATGCAGTTCCAAGAATAACTCAATGCAATGACTCTTAACATTCTGGAAGTAAAGGTTTAGAGTGAAAACTGTTTATTTTGGCATGGATTTGATGGGCTGAATGGTCTCCTTCTATGCCATAAATGACTATGTCTATGATAATCCCTCTGCATACCTATATTCCCCTCTGGTTCATCCCCAGTTCTGAAAGCACACAATAGAATTCACTTTAAGTTATTGCTTGCACTTGATGTGAAAAACATGGCTTACAACACTTCCTTCCCAACAGGCTGATGGTCCTTATTATCAACTTATTAAAATGAAACAAAGCAAACTCCACGGAATCAAAGTGGGCTACAGCACTTCACATTTATTGTAATTCTCTTAGTCAACTTCAGTTTCACATTAATCCTCGCAGAAGCTGGTGCCTCAGATAAGAACTTTAAGTAACTTTAGCATCCGATTTCAGTGGCCCATTGGTCTAGCCACCTCCTTCTTACACTGATCAGATTTTAGCTTGTGATCATTGGAGCCTTCAACACATTGAAAATAAAAAGAATTTTGCCTCATTTATTCTCTTTCTCCCTCCCCCCCGCGCCCCCCACTCACTCCAGAGGTAAACGTCTAAAGTAATGGGTTGAATTTTATGAGTGCGCTGCAAACCGCAGCGGCGCACTCTGATCTTGGCAGTCTGCCCGCGTGGATCCACCACCGCAAAGCCCCCGCGATATTTCGGACAGGGGCTCATTTAAATGGCGGTGACGGAGTGGCCGCCCCGGCCACGGCGTCCAGCGCCACCGTGCAGGCGCCATTTTTAAAGGGCTTCAAGCCCTGAATTTTAATTAAAAATTTTTAATGGGACAATTGTTAAAACATTAAAGTTTAAGCTTTATTATCAGTGTAAATCCCCTCTCCCACCACCCGCAATGAGAACACATCTGAATAGCCCTTTCCAGACAAAAGTATTAAAAATTAGATTCCGATCTTTCCCCCCGACATTTCACCACTTTCCCCTTCAATCCCTTCCCAGCATCCCCCCAATCAGTCGTGTAGGATTCTGCTGTTTCCCCCCACCCCTCCCCTGAAAATTACACTCCTTCCCCCTCCCCACCAGTGTCACACCTCAGAACTCTGAATGGAGTTTCAAAGGGAGTTCCAGCCAGTGGCTGGAATATCGTCGTGGGACGACGGTCACTACTAGATAAGTAATTATCATTTAATTTTAAATATCATTTGCATATGAAAATGAAGGCTTCGCTGCTCGGCAGTAGGGGGGCGGCCGCACCGAGGCCTCATGCTGCTGGTAAAATGCGGGGGACCTTCCTGGAGTTGGGATCGTGGTGGACCTCTCCCGGACGAATTTTCCGGGCCCCCCGACACCAGAGGGCTAGGAAAATTCAGCCCAATATGTCCATCGAAACTAGCAAGTGACCCTCTGTCACAGTCACTGAACAAAAGTTACATGAACCAGCACTTGGTCTGTTTCAGTTGAAGATAAAGTTTTAAGTTGAAAGTACTTACACTTCATCCATTTCTACATCCTCCTCATTCTGAGGTAGTTGAAGGTAGGGATTATCTGAAGCTGGTCGGAACTTGTAGCCCGTCAAACAAAAGAATACAAGTGTGGCGAGTTCATCTAGGAACTGAAATTAATAGAACCTTCATCAGAAAATAATGCTACAGATTTTGGATCAATGAATATGGAATTCCTGAGCCCCTGAAAATCTGGTTCCTAAACTGCACCTTCATTTAAGTTTGTGTTCTGAATCCGGGGATACACATAGAACAAAATTAAATTTTTCTTTTAAGTTTTAACAACATAAAAAGGAGAATTTTTATAAGATGCATATATGTTCTCCAAAAATACAAATTTTGTCAAACACTCGGTCCCTTGACAATTAAAAAATGCCGTTACAAAGTAAGGTGTTCTCACCATTTCTCTATTTCTATTAGTGCCCCTTAAACATTTTCCTTGCCCCAATTTTGTTACCTCCCCTTTCCACAGCTTCAAGTTTGACAATCCTTATGTTTATTAAACTTCAGTAAAAAGTCATAACAATGAGTTTTGCGATGCTTTTGTGTTTCTTTGAGCTATCTGCTTCAGTGTCTTCAACTGGAGTTTAGAAAAGTAAGAGGCGACTTGATTGAAACATAGAAGATCCTGAGGGGTCTTGAGAGGGTGAATGTGGAAGGGATGTTTCCCCTGATGGAGAATCTAGGACTAGGAGTCACTATTTAAAAATAAGGGGTCGCCCATTTAAGACAGAGATGAGCAGAAAGTTTTTCTCTCAGTGGGTCGTGGGTCTTTGGAATTCTCTTCCGCAAAAGACAGCGGAAGCAGAGTCTTTGAATATTTTTAAGGCAGAGTAAGATAGATTCTTGATAAGCAAGGGGTGAAAGGTTATTGTAGGCAGGCAGGAATGTGGAGTTAAGGTTACAATCAGATCAGCCATGATCTTATTGAATGGCAGAGCAGGCTTCAGGGGCTGAGTGGCCTACTCCTGCTCCTAAATCGTATGTTCAACAGAGGCCTGGGACGAGGTTACCCAACCTCTAAGCTAAGGGTACTGTGAAGGGCAGGCAAACCAGTCCCAGATTGGGGGATAGTACAAAATAATTGTAGCAGAAACCTTACCCGTACCTTAAAAAAAAGCCAAATAAAGAAATGTTTTGTTTAGGAGAAATGGGACAGCTGGAAGAGTGGCACAATGCCACAGCAGAGGTACACAATGGGAATTCACAGAATGACCATGACAGTCGTGACTCACACTCTCTTTCTGCAGGAACCAGTAATCCTGCTTTGTAAATACTGGTGACAGTTCCCCTGATAGCCTCCTGAATTAAACAGGTCTCTTTTCTCTGGAGGTGTGATAATGAATGGCACAGGACCCAACACATAGCAAACCATGGTGTGAGGCTCTATCCTTGTCAGGGATATCAGTTATAAGGGAAAGTTCATTTTGTAATTAATTTAATCAACAGAAGTAAATTAAATTAACATAATTCAGAAATATATTGCTTTTAACAAAACAAGCACATCCTGCAAAATTACTAATATAGAAGGTAATCAATCACTGAAGGGCAGCATTTCTAAATTAACCTAATTTGCACATGGACATAAAGAGTTTAATTTTCAAAACATGTTTCTCCTATTATAACAGAAGTACATTCCAGTTTCAATGGTTGTGTGATTAAACATATATTCCCAGCAATATCATGTAACAGTCTTTAAAAGATAGCCTGCATTATATCATTTTTCTTTTATACTGTATTTTTAAAATCAATTTTCTGCTCTTCTTCCTTGAAGGGACTGACTCTGGATTTCTCAGAGCACCCTTCAGTATGTCACTTTGGTGACCATTTTTACTACAGAGTTATTTTTCAGTGGTGGGTAGCACAGCTGACTCTGACCCTGCTCTCACCCGCCATCCACACAGCAACCTTTCAGTGGCGTACACGGGATAGAAAACAGAAATGGGAATCCTGGTGAAATTTCCTCCCTCCAGCTCAGGAACCTTGATGAAAATTGTGTCTCCTCCCTCCTTCTTGAACTCAGCAGAAACAGAGAATAAAAACTGGGACCTTCTGGAACTAAAACAGTAAGTGATAGAAATTCACAATAGGTGGATACACATTGTGGTCTGCAAGGCTCAGTTACATACCACTTTTACCACTGAGCCACAGCAGGAGCTGTCTAAAATGGTTTGAAATTTTAAAAGATTAATAAACTGCATATCCTGTCAATTAGGCCATCTTCAACCATAGATCTATGGTAGAACTTGGGAATGAATAAGGAATAAGAAGAACAATAGAGGAAAATGTTGGGGGACGACGACGATCAGAGAAGGATGTCCAAGGAATCGGTGTTAGGACCACTAGTTTGTAATCTTGATCTACAATTTGGATTCAGAAACTCAAATGCAAATTGGTCACATTTTCAAATGATAGCAAACTGGAAAAAAAATTCTTTCCAGCTAAGAGTCAGGCGGTAGCACTCTCACCTCAGTCAGAAGGTTATGGATTTGACTCCCACTCCATTACTTCAGCACACAAATCAAGGCCGACAATCCAGTGCAGTACTGAAAGTGTGCTGCACTGTCGGAGATGCCGTCTTTTGGTTGAGTTATTAAATCAAGGACTTGCCTGCTCTCTTGGATGGACGTAAAAGATCTCGTGGAATTATTTTGAAAAGCGGGGGAAGTTATCCCCAGCGTACTGGCCAATTATTTATCTCAGTCAGCATCACAAAAAAAGTTTATTTGGTCATTACATTGCTGTTTGTGGGAGCTTACTTTGTTGCAGATTGGCTGCCGCGTTTTCTGCATTACAACAGTGATTACACTTCAGAAAGTACTTCATTGCTCTAAAGCTTTGGGATGTCCAGTAATTATGAAAGGCACTATTTAAATGCAAGTCTTTCTTTCTTTCTTAGGAGGAACTGTGATATCAGAAAAGGTAACCTAGAAATTACAGAATGAGTTGATAAATTATGTAAGTTGGCAGATGAAATTTAATACAGACAAGGGTAAACAAGTCATTCTGGATAGAAAAATGGGCAAGACATGTACACCATGAACAGTGTCGTAATAGCCAAGGATGAAAGTGAAAGAGATCCAGGAGTCTTCATAGACTCAACATGTCCAACCATTCTACAACAAATCAACTGAGCCAGCAAAATGCTGAATGATATCACCAGAACAGTGCAATACAATCAAGGAAGTTATAATAAAAATTTACAGTGCTCTGGTCAGACACCTTGAATACTCTGTCCAGTTCAGTCAATGAAACACAGGGGAGACATTCAATCACTGGCGGCAGCGCAAACAGCTGTGAGGCTGATCCCTTGTGTCAAAGGTCTGAGTTAGGAAGAAAAACCTGGCCTTTTCTTTCTTGAAAGGAAGTGCCTGACAGGTGATCTTATTGAGTTACAGTAGTATGGAACAGATAAATCTGGATAACTAGAGAAAATACAGGTTCAAACTCATAAAAGGCCAATTTAACACTGATAGCAGGAATGTGCTACTACATACAGAGTGCTCAATACCTGGAATGGACAGACAAGTGGAGCTAAAAACCTTCGGAAATATTGAATAAACAATTGGATAGTACAATGACTACATTTTAGGCTTTCTGGATGGATAAACTAAGATAGGCCAAGCGCGCTTCCTCATTCGTATTCATCTTCTGAGAAAGCAATATAATGCAGTGAGTCTTCATCTCCTTTCCCCTTCTCTTTCGATTCTAGAAATCCTCTACAACATTATAAAACAAGTCGATTTTCTCTTGATTGATTGAACCTGAACTGCAATAGCCAGCTTCCCCACGGCTAATTCATCGCTACTTTTGCATTGCAATACAGAATACAGTAAGACAGGTTTTGAAACAACCAATTAACTAACTTGTTTGTTTTTGGAGACAGCCAGGACAAACAGTGTACTTACCTGATAAAGCCACTTCCACTGGAAGGGCACAATGATTTTGATCAGGATTGCTATGATCCGTGTAAAATAAATATAACACACAATCTGCAACACAAAAGAAGCAAAATTAACATTTTAAAAACAAAAGTATGACAAGCAAAATCTAGCTGAATGTATATTTCAACCCATATTCTTCATTTGAATACTATTTAGCACTTAACCTAATTAGAAATATTAATGATAAAATGAGGTCTCACACGAATATCAAAGGTTTAAGCCATGGAACTAATAATCTAAAAACAATTGACTAATGATAAAGTTCAATTGCACAATCTTGATTCAGAGCAATAAAAGTTTAATTAGATACTAGAGTTATAGGTGCCAGCTGCCACATGCATTGCCCAGTTTGTAGTTATATGGCGGCACAGTGGTTAGCACCGCAGCCTCACAGCTCCAGGGACCCGGGTTCAATTCTAGGTACTGCCTGTGCGGAGTTTGCAAGTTCTCCCTGTGACCGCGTGGGTTTTCACCGGGTGCTCCGGTTTCCTCCCACAGCCAAAGACTTGCAGGTAATAGGTAAATTGGCCATTGTAAATTGCCCCTAGTGTAGGTAGGGAATATAGGATTACTGTAGGGTTAGTATAAATGGGTGGTTGTTGGTCGGCACAGACTCAGTGGGCCGAAGGGCCTGTTTCAGTGCTGTATCTCTAAATAAATTTTAAAAAAATAAAAAAAAAATAAAAAATAAAATAAACTGCAGTCCTCTTCAAAAATCATTACTCTCAGGAGGTGGGTCGGTTGTACAAAGGGAATGTTTGCCATCATTTTAACAAGGTTTGTATTTCTTGCTGCTGTCATTCAGGTTTCTCAGGCCTCGGGAAACCCAGCAGGTAAAAGGGGGCGAGAGGGACTGGATTCATAAGCTAAGTACCTTACACTGCACTGCTTATGGCCAAGAGGCGAAGGAGTGCTTCCTCTCGGCTCACAAGCTATCCTGTAAAATGCATCCAACTTCCAAGATCTCCCGCATCACTGACTGCCACCCCGCACCCCCACCACCCCCCAACCGATTTGTGATGGCAGCTTCTTGACCACCCTGCTGACATGGTCTATCCACTCAATCCATCCTCCACTAAACTTAGTTGCTCCTTGGCTGTGGTCTTTTCTGGCGCCTTCCTCACCTGAAAGGCAGCCACACTTGGCAATCAGTCTGGCAACCTGGAAAAATACCCCGTGCTTCCAGGTTTCCTGACGATAAGCCCCACCCCACTAATCACTGGAGCCACGGTGTCAGTGCTTTACATCTGAATGCTTATCTTGGCTTCATTGCTTCCGTTCAACCATACCAGGAGGATGAGCTAAAAACTTACCATAACATAATAATGTCTGAAGAGCTTCAGTTTCGCCAAGTTAACTGCAGCTGTAAAAAGACAAAGAGAGAAAAAAATTAATAGAATCCGAACAGGAATTAAACTGTACCTCAAAATACAACATAATTCCCGACAACTTTGTGAAGGAATTTCCTACTATATTTCTTCATGTATATCTATTTACGTGGGTGGCTTGCCTTGCTAGCCACCATTCTGACTTGATTATTTTCTTTTAAAAATAGAAGTAATCAAGACCCATTGTACAATATGCCACCAAAGCTGATCAGAGTGGGAGAAAAGATGTGTTAAATCTTTGATCCTAAAAGCCTGTGGACTTTAGGAAGGAGGAAGAATGAAAGTGAGGAGTTCTACAATCAAGTTGTGGGAAAGAATAAATTAAAGTAGGGTGTGATGGAATAAGTCTTTATTTCAACCCAGGTGATAATGCAAGAGGAAGACAGTCTGTAGAGCTTCGGGGAATAAGAATGGAAAATTCAGAGCAGCATTAATCACAGTACTAACAGCAACTATCAAACACATACAATACCACAACCTCTAACCAAATATATGCGAATACAGGTAAAACGTAACCAATGCGAACACCAAGCTGTAAAAACTGGAGCATCGGAAGCATGCTCGTGTAGCTCCGTGTTTGTCTCTATTGACCAGAGCCCTTGTAAACTGCATAATGTATCCTCAGTCATCTATGAGGGATGCAAAAGAAGAAAGGAGTGTATCTCTGGTTCTGTGTTAAGCAGATGGCAAACCTTGGTCGTGGCTGTTTGACAGGATGGTTAGTAGGCTACAAGTCAGCAGGTGCTTAGCCTCTTTGCATTGTTTGTCCCTGAAGATCCGAGCTGAGCTATTCGCCAGGCAGCTGTGTACCACAGATAAGAGACTTTTAATCAGAATGTTCCAGCATTAAATATTAACGGCTGCTCAATTCTGTTCATTTGGAACTTGCCACAGGAAGGTTGTCATAAAATTTCTGTACTGAAATCTTACATTGAGCACCAAGAAATAATATGCTGAGATCTTCAGAGTCTTCTTTCCCAGTTGTAATGTTCTAAAGATGATTTCAGTTAGAAGTCTTGGATGGTTTATGCACTCACATACATCATCACATCAGCATTTGTGCAGTATTCCCTTTTTTTAAAATTTAAAACCCGAAGTTCCACTCTGTGGTGCCACCCCGACAACTCAGCCCAAGCAAACCCACTCTTCTGCTGAGGCTGCTTTGTATACAAAGTGAGAGTTTAATCTATGCCTCCTCTTGAAGCTCGCTATTTAGGCTCACACACGAGTTATGAATAGAAGCTCGTTGATGCCAGCAGAGTTACACACAGCATGCGCTGTCAGCTTCAGGATGAGAGTGCGGACAGCAAGAGAAAAACAATAAGCAGAAGACTGTTTTTAGAAGCAAAGGGCTAGCATCATACAGTACCAAAAGGAGGCCATTCAGTCCATCATATCCATGCTAGCTCTTTGAAAGAGCTATCCTTTTAATCCTATTCCTCTGCTCTTTCCCCATAGTCCTGCAAATGTCTCCTTTTCAAATATATATCCAATTCTCTTTACCCAGCAACAGACCAGTGAAATCGTGTGATAGAAATACAGATACCACATTTTGCCATTATTTGTTGCCAATTGAAGGTCATAAATCTGATTTGACTAGCGGCTTGATATCAAGACTACGATAAAGAAATATTTAAAATTTTGTTCAAAACCTGAATCCAAAATTCTTTATGGTTTGAACTTAACACAGCATTTGCACTGATCAGAACACCCTTTCACAATGGAGGAATGCACAAAATTAGCAGGAGATTCTTAATTATCAACATACTTCCTGATGATTTGCTAGGTTAGGTTTAATGTAGTCCATCCGAGGGAGAGGTGAAGCAAACCAATCTAACTGATTCATTGCATCTGGCAAGTCTGGGCTGGTATCCAATTTCTGTTATAAAATGTTTTTCTCAAAAGAAAAAAATCCAGAGGACTGGTCTTGTTCTAATTTAAGAAAAACAAGACTTAACCCCTTGACTGGTCATACGCTTGGAAACTTTTCCCTACAGCAGTGGATCAGCATCTAAAGCAACAGCTTCAGGCACTGTATGGAATGTGATTCAAATACCACATGCTATGAAATGCAAACAGACTATCAAGCTTTTATTTTTCTTGCCATGCAAGTAAAATTGAGGTGTAGTATCCTGCACAATAAACCACAAAGTACCAGACCAGATTAGCCATTAACCCAGATACCAGTGTGGTTTGAATTTTCTGCTAACTGAACTGCTATTCACAGAGTTCATATATCATCATATAATGCCTTGGATTTTGCAGTCAGCAAGGGCGCCTGCTGCTGACCTTGAAGAAACCTGCCCATAAAGATCTTGCAATCTCTGTGGTGTGCTCTTCCCTTTTTCGGATGGCAGTTTAAATCTAGCACCAAATTAAAGGGATATCTCGGTGAGTGGCAGCAGTGATGTCAGCAAGCAGGTAGGCAGCAATTCAAACTGAAGTATTCACACACAGCAAACCAGGAAGTTAAAAGCATTTAATGTCCTTCAGTTATCATTTAAATTTTTAGATAGCGAAATAAATGATTAAAATTGGATTAAGAAGTTAAAATAAAAAGATCAAACTTTTTTTTAAAAAGGAAACTTTTTTTTGAATATGTGGAATTTTAAGATTGAGCAATTTGACATTCCACAAATATAAAATTAGCTTTTCAGGGCCAATGAGGGTGTTCAGCAGTAAATATTAAGTTAGTGCGTCGTTAAAAATCCAGTTACACCTCATTCAACAATGTGTAACTTTTTCAAGGGATTTAAGAGCAAGACTAACAGCGTTGAGTGGAGGTTTTCATCAATTCAATTGATTTCCCTGATTGCAGTCATGGGTGCCGCAACAGCACACCCTCTGGGGAAGCGCAGGATCACAGACAGCAAATTCTGAATTTCTGTATTATTCTGCACATATGCAGACTTCAGAAGTTGCTGTCAGATTCAGTGAAGTAATGATGGCGAACATGTACAATTTCATTGTCATTACCACTGCAAAATCCTGGCCAATAAGATAATGGGTTGAAAGCTAAAATACAATTTCGTACATGAAATATTAAACCCCTGCCCACCCCCAAACCAAGCACATTCCTTTTCTCACCTGATCTTCACATGCATGCCCTTCCCAGTAGGAGTCATGAGATAGCGATCATGGCTGGAACCATCAGCTGATTTTTTTTTCTTCTGCTTAATGAATTAATCTAAATTAGAAACTGAATACATCTTTACTGACCTCATAAGTATCATCAGTCTGGATTTCAAAAATAACTTGAAATTCTGACCTATTTCCCCACCACAACCCCTCCTCTCAACCCGTGTTCTAACTAATTTGGGAAGTTGTTCCCCACATCCTACCAGGCACCTTTCCCATGATAGCCAGGATGCTGCCAAGCTCTGCTGATACTGGTCTTAAACGACACAACTGGGTTCAATTGGGTCAATTCTCCTTCTGATTTTTCCTCTCTCTGCTTCTGTCTCACTTAGCAAATAACCCAATTTAACAAGTCAAAAGCTCACTGTAAATTAAACACGGGGGCAGTAGGAGAAAGCAAGGAAGATCCCACATTCCAGAATGACACAGCTGCTTGAAAAGCCTGAAAGGTTATCGTAGTGGACAGAAACTGACCTTGACCTACATGTTTATCCTAATCTATCAAATCACATTTCGGTTTGAGCTGTCAGAAGAAATTTACATTGTGTATCAAAACCGACAGATTGACATTGCCACTTTTTAACTGGGGCCTAAAGTTAGCGCATTCCCTTCACACTTGTATTTTGACAAATCTGCTTAATAGCTTTAAATAGATTAAACTATATTTTATGAATAGCAAAGTAAATACAGCGTCCGGCGCCACCGCGCAGGTGCCAATGCCATTTTAAAGGGCTTCAAACCCTACGCAAAAATGTTATTTTTAAAGGGATATTAGATTTCATTTGCTTTTAATAAATAATTAGAAGATGGAAGCCCTTTCTCAACACCCCCAATGGTCTTTTCATTGCCCTATATTCAGAAAATTTATTTATCCCTGTCCCCAACATCCCCCCCAACCTTCTCACATTTGCCCTTCAACCCCTTCCCACCATCCCTACAGCCAATAAAAAGTGTTTTCCCGCTCACCCACCCCTCCCGCCCTGATAACATTATTCTTCCCCCTTCCCCATCAGCGTCTCCACAGAATTCTGAAGGCGCGCGAGTCGCAGCCAGTTGGCCGTAAAATCAGCGTGGGACAGCAACCGTTAGCAGGTGCGTTAATTTGAATTTTATTTACGCTCATTTAAATATTTTACTGAAGGCCGCACCAAGGCCTCGCCGCTGCCTTCTTGGCATCGTGGGTCTTGGCGGGCCGCTCCCGCTAGCATTTTATGGGCCTCCCCGCCACAAACCACAGTGTTGAGGGGCTGATAAAATTCAGCCCCACATGACTCAAACAGACCCCCCAGCAATTTGCTGTACATCACTTCGGTCAGTACCTTCACAACACAATGTCTAGAGGCAGTAATAACATCAACTCTTTGATTCTTTTTCAGGACCTCAAAATTATAGAGTAAATTAACAAGCTCCATTCTGCCATCTTCCTATGACCTAAAGCTGGGCTATTCATTCAGTCTGGAGGTCATATATGGTGCTTGCTAGTCTCAATTGGGGCCCTGAGTCCATTCGTTTCTGGTCATACCTGCAGCTTTGCAGCTGCCATACTGCCCCCAATTACAATGCTGCTAAGCACACCCCTGTGCCACTGTTGCCCAAGGGGTGATTTACCCCCGACTCACTGTTCTCATGCTTGCAAGCGTTTTGAATCCTATCTAAAATGTGCAATGTACAATATCTTCTGCTGATGAATCGAGAGATGGAATTTCAAGTTTGTTCACTCAGCAAGTTTGAATACATCTGTTAAATCAAAGTGAGCAATGTTCATGTTTAAATTGAAAGTTTATGAAGGTTTCATATAAATCTCAAGCCAAAGCTTTAACTGATGATTTAACAGGAAGAAGCTATCTATCAAGAAGGTATCCAGTCTCCCTAGTGTCAGTGTCCACTGCAGCAGGTAGTCAGTCAATCAGCATGAGGAAGACCCCGAGTGCAGTTATCAGATGGAGACTAAGGACACACACAGCCGTATGATGTGCACAGACATATATGCAAGCAGACAAACAGTAGAAAGAGTATGTTGTTGAGTCACTGGCTGAGGTGACAGACAAGTGGCAAGTAATCCCTCTGCTCAACTACTGAAAGAAACACAAATACTAAAATAGAGACAGCTACGAAGACACACGTACAAAGATAGAGGCAAAGAAGGACAAGGTAAAGAGAAAGGCCAGAATCTGACATTGCAAATTCACAAACATTTTCACATTTTTATGCAAAATATGCACAATTGCTATCATTAATATGTACATGAGGTTGTATTGTGGTGGGTGCAAGGGGTTGATGCTCAACAAGACACCTCTTCAGGTGTTGGTCCTTGTCCAAAAGTTAAGTAGCCCTGATGTACAGGCTTTTAAAACCCAAGCTCTGCATTGTGTAAATACAAATTCATTTTCCTTACATTCTTTCCCACTGTTTTCAATCTTGGCATTTTGCATTATGGGCCTTTGCCCTTCACTCTGGCTTCTCAATGACAATAAATTTTTGTTACGACTTTGCTCTTATTACAGCAAACCTGTTGCCACAGTATGAAACTCTCACAAACCCTTCTTTGCCTTATTATGTCTCTCCAAACTGTCAAAAGCCTCTGTCAAATTTACCTTTTCAATCATCTTCACTAATTTCCCTCCTACTAAGGTTTGACCCCACTCCTCAACTGTGATGCACCTCAGATGTTTCACTAGGTCCAGGTGCTATCATAAAATCAAAGCTGTGTTGTTGAAAATGAAAAAAACTATGCCAGGTGGGAAGAACTGAGATAGGATGGGTCTTCCCAGCCTTAGCTAATCCAACAAAGAACAGTACAGCACAGGAACAGGCCATTCGGCCCTCCAAGCCTGCGCCGATCTTGATGCCTGCCTAAACTAAAACCTTCTGCACTTCTGGGGTCCGTATCCCTCTATTCCCATCCTATTCATGTATTTGTCAAGATGCCTCTTAAACGTCGCTATCGTACCTGCTTCCACCACCTCCCGCGGCAACAAGTTCCAGGCACTCACCACCCTCTGTGTAAAGAACTTGCCTCGCACATCCCCTCTAAACTTTGCCCCTCACACCTTAAACCTATGTCCCCTGGTAACCGACTCTCCCACCCTGGGAAAAAGCTTCCGACTATCCACTCTGTCCATGCTGCTCATAACTGTGTAAACCTCTATCATGTCGCCCCTCCACCTCCGTCATTCCAGTGAAAACAATCCGAGTTTTTCCAACCTCTCCTCATAGCTAATGCCCTACAGACCAGGCAACATCCTGGTAAACCTCCTCTGCACCCACTCCAAAGCCTCCACGTCCTTCTGGTAGTGTGGCAACCAGAATTGCACGCAATATTCTAAGTGTGGCCTAACTAAGGTTCTGTACAGCTGCAACATGACTTGCCAATTTTTATACTCTATGCCCCGACCGATGAAGGCAAGCATGCCGTATGCCTTCTTGACTACCTTATCCACCTGCGTTGCCACTTTCAGTGACCTGTGGACCTGTACGCCCAGATCTCTCTGCCTGTCAATACTCCTAAGGGTTCTGCCATTTACTGTATACTTCCCACCTGCATTAGACCTTCCAAAATGCATTACCTCACATTTGTCTGGATTAAACTCCATCTGCCATTTCTCCGCCCAAGTCTCCAACCGATCTATATCCTGCTGTATCCTCTGACAATCCTCATCACTGTCCGCAACTCCACCAACTTTTGTGTCGTCCGCAAACTTACTAATCAGACCAGCTACATTTTCCTCCAAATCATTTATATATACTAAAAACAGAAAAGGTCCCAGCACTGATCCCTGCAGAACACCACTAGTCACATCCCTCCATTCAGAAAAGCACCCTTCCACTGCTACCCTCTGTCTTCTATGACCGAGCCAGTTCTGTATCCATCTTGCCAGCTCACCTCTGATCCTGTGTCACTTCACCTTTTGTACCAGTCTGCCATGCGGGACCTTGTCAAAGGCTTTACTGAAGTCCATATAGATAACATCCACTGCCCTTCCTTCATCAATCATCTTCGTCACTTCCTCAAAAAACTCAACCAAATTAGTGTGACACGACCTCCCCTTCACAAAACCATGCTGCCTCTTGCTAATAAGTCCATTTGTTTCCAAATGGGAGTAAATCCTGTCCCGAAGAATCCTCTCTAATAATTTCCCTACCACTGACGTAAGGCTCACCAGCCTATAATTTCATGGATTATCCTTGCTACCCTTCTTAAACAAACCAACAACATTGGCTATTCTCCAGTCCTCTGGGGCCTCACCTGTAGCCAATGAGGATGAAAAGATTTCTGTCAAGGCCCCAGCAATTTCTTCCCTTGCCTCCCTCAGTATTCTGGGGTAGATCCCATCAGGCCCTGGGGACTTATCTACTTTAATGCTTTGCAAGACACCCAACACCTCCTCCTTTTTGATAATGAGATGACAGACTATCTACACTCCCTTCCCTAGGCTCATCATCCACCAAGTCCTTCTCCTTGGTGAACACTGATGCAAAGTACTCATTTTGTACCTCGCCCATTTCCTCTGGCTCCACACATAGATTCCCTTCTCTGTCCTTGAGTGGGCCAACCCTTTCCCTGGTTACCCTCTTGCTCTTTATATACGTATAAAAAGCCTTGGGATTTTCCTTAATCCTGTTTGCCAATGACTTCTCATAACCCCTTTTAGCTCTCCTGACTCCTTGCTTAAGTTCCTTCCTACTATCTTTATATTCCTCAAGGGATGCATCTGTTCCTAGCCTTCCAGCCCTTTCGAATGCTTCCTTTTTCTTTTTGACGAGGCTCACAATATCCCGCATTATCCAAGGTTCCCGAAACTTGCCAAACTTATCCTTCTTCCTCACAGGAACATGCTGGTCCTGGATTCTAATCAACTGACGTTTGAAAGACTCCGTCAGATGTTGATTTACCCTCAAATAGCCGCCCCCAATCTAAATTCTTCAGTTCCTGCCTAATATTGTTATAATTAGCCTCCCCCAATTTAGCACCTTCACCCGAGGACTCCTCTTATCCTTATCCACAAGTACCTTAAAACTTATGGAATTATGGTCACTGTTCCCGAAATGCTCCCCTACAAGTATGTAGTGATGTTGCAGCTGGCTGCAAGAGAACGATACTTGCAGTCTGAAACCAGGACTCAAGGTGCACCCAAGGACTCAGATTGTTTCCCTCTCCAGAAAGCCTTAAGTAATGGCCAGCCACTTCTCTGCAGCCAACATGAGCATTTATACAGCCTCTATATTGCAGTAAAAATTCTGAAGTACTTCACAGGGGCAATACCAAAAAGAATTTGACACAGAGCCATATAAAGGAGGTATTAGGAAAGATTTGGTCAAAAAATTAGGATTTAAGGAGCATCGTAAACAAGAGGAGAGGGTTAATGATATGGAGAGGTTTAGGGAGGGAATTCCAGAGTGTAGGGCTAGGCACCTGATAGAAGGGAGACCATTCATCATATTTCCAAACATTTGCCAACAATGGGGGGAGTTACAAGCCAAAGAAACCCGTTTCTGGCAGGAAAAAAAAAGTTGATTTTTTTTTTAATATGCGGTGACACTAATAATTTTCTTTCCTTCCTCGCAGTGCTGCCGAGCCGTGTATTATTCCAAGCCAAGATGGTGCTCAGATAACTTGTTTACAGACCTCTGTCAATGGCATCCACAAACAGAGGTGCAAAAAGAGACCTGGAGAAACTTGCTCTGATTTTCATTTTTATCTGGCAGGGAAGGAACAATCCCTGGATAGTTCCCTGGTTAGATTTAGAAATTACTGGGCAGTGAACTACGAGTCTGAGCCCAAGGAATATGCTTTTCTCTTCATTCTGCAACAACAGCACTGTTTCTCTTTGAGTAGCTGACACTGTCTTTTAGAAGTTAGAATGCAAAGTCCAGAGCAGCGAGATATTTTATCCCATCACGAGAAGTTTAATACATTAACTACAGCCCATCCAAAAATCAAGGCGGCCTCTAAAATCTCTCTCAAATAGCAGAGATGCCCAGGGACTCCTGTTGTTCAGTACAAATCAATTTTACATTTTTATTTTACTAGCTTGCCTCAGCCATTGTGAATTTCCAGAGACACACAGACTATGCTGCAACCATTCTGATCACAAGTACCTTTCCAGCAATGTATATTGCTAACAAAGGAAAAAGCTATTGATGTAGTTCTCTGCCTACCGGGCACACAAAAAATGTAATTCAATTATACATAAAAGTAAAAACTCATGCTCTAACTTCAATGCTCAGTAAATCTGAAATCCTGATTAGCAGACATCAATTTCACGTGCAACTACTTCTGCAGCTACAAAGAGCTCCAATTACCCAAAGGTCATTTACAGAGTGCTCGGTGTTTAAACTGACTATTCTTGTATTCTTTCCCATCTTTTGACAAAATTCTCTGTCACCATTACTTAATTACAGATTTTCAACTTGTTTTTAGAAAATAGCTTTCTTGTTTTCATTCGGATAATCACAGGCAATACAGTACTACTCCTTTTGTATTTGCTGCACTTATATTTACCTCCCCTCACTCCATATAAGGAGCTAATTTATAGCTACAGATAAAGGCCATAGCACCCATTCACTTTTCCATCAGTTAATTCCAACTTACCTGCCTCCCAGTCATATCCCTCAACCCATTCTCCAGAACAGCAATGAATGTGTCCTGGACTCATTCATAATGACACCAATTCTTTTACCCTTTGAGTGAAAAGGTTCCACCTGTCTTTCTTTTTCATTTCTAACTTTCCAATGTTGAACTTGTGTTGCTAGGACCTTGAACCCTTTGGCACAATGAGCAATTTACTTGGGTAAGTTTTGTCAATTCCTGGCACCACCGGGAATAAGACCTGCTTCCAAACCTACACCAATGCATGCCATCAAGTCTCCTCTGATTGGTGCCCAACATGAGGCTTGGGTCACCACAGCCACTTAAAACAAACAGGAAAGAAACAAAGACTAGCACAATACAAGAAGTGGACAGTTATGTAGCTCCCTTTCAAACAACAATCACAGACTTCAGGTTTCAAGACAGTACCTTAATGGTTAACTGATACCATGAAAGAAATGAGCTTTTGAGCACATTTCTTTTTAGTTACAATACTGAAAATTGTTGCATACATGGCTCAATATTAGAATTGTTAACAATCCTGCAGGATCAGATGAATATTTGAGACATGCATATTACTTATTTACAAAGTAGTTGACCTGCCATGGTGATGTTTACAGATTCATACTGATCTGAACCGTTGGTGCTCAGGCCTGCGAGAATGTGACATTAGAGATGAAGCAGTGTCCTGGCAGCTATGTCCCTATTCTGATCGTGAAGCCACAACCAAGACTTAGTTGTGAAGGGAACGGTCAAAATAGGGGTTTCTTGTTTTTAGGTAAATTAAGTTCAGAAAAAAGATCTGGTAGGTCATTTTTGTGAAATGGCGATTGGTGAGAAAACCAATTAGAAACCACAAAAATAGCAAATATAAGCAATTAACTGAACAGAGTAAATGACAGTCAACAAATTATACAGATTCATCTAAGGAAACAGGTTTTTCTGTGGACTCAGACTACATTTGAATGTAGCCCAAGCTGTTGGATTTCAAGTCTCTCCAGTCTCTGCTCTGGCTCCATGAGTTTGGTGGAATGATTTTTGGGTAGCATCATTTAAAACAACTTGCATTTACACAGTGCTTTTAAACTACAAAAATGCCCCAAAGCACTTCATAGAGGTGTTGAGGGAAAAAAACCCAGACCCCATTAGGAGAGGGATGAGCAAAATCTTGCTCAGACGTATGTTTTACGTAGGATCATAAGGTAGGAAGGGGAGCTGAAGAGATTGAGAGAGACAATTCCAGAGTGTGGTGTCCAGGTGGCTGAGAGGATGACTACCAATATTGGGGCAAAGGGAGGGGAAAACGCAGAAGAGGCTGCAGTCAAAGGGAAACAGAAAGTTGAAGGAGGGAAGGGATTTACTGAGATAGTGAACAGTGAGGCCACGGAAGGATTTGGACGTGTGGATGAGAATTTAAAATGAGGTGTTGGGAGACTGGGAGTCAATGTAGCTCATTGAGGACAGGGGGGATAGTTGATCAGAACTTGATGCAGGGTAGATTACTGGCAATAGAGTTTTGGATTGCCTTACTTTTATAGAGATTTAAGGTAGGAGACAGCTAGGGAGAGAATTGGAATTGGCAAGTTTGGAAGTGACAAAGCATGGATGAGATTTCAGTTCCAGCTGGGCAGGGGTGGCCAGAAGTGAAATGAGGTTGCTTTGGTGATGGAGAGGCTATGGAATCAAAAGCTCAGCCTGCAATTGTATAGAGCACAGAGGGTGAAACACCTGATTCAACCTGTGAGAGTGGCTGGGGAGGGGTGGAATTGGTAGCTAAGGTTCAGTCCCCACCACTTACACCATTCCTCTTTATCGGACAAATGGCATTGATCATTTGCCATTACCATGGGCATGAATTACAAATAAACTGTGTTAAGCATGTCGGTACAAAACTAGATGGGAATGTGTGTCGTAAGGAAGATGCAAAGCGGCTTCAAGGAAATTTGGAAAGACTTAGTGAATGGACAAGAACGTGACAGATGGAATAAAATGTGGAAAAATGTGAGGTTATCCATTTTGATAGGAGGAACAGATGTGCAGAGTATTTCTTAAATGCTAAGAGATTAGAAAGTGTAGATGTACAAAGGGACCTGGGTGTCCTCAACAATAAGTCACTGAAAGCTAACATGCAGGTGCAGCAAGCAATTAGGAAGGCTAATGGTATGTTAGCCTTTATCATAAGAGGACTTGAGTACAGGAGTAGTGAAGTCTTGCTTCAATTGTGTAGAACCTTGGTTAGATGGCACCTGTGTGCAGTTTAGGTTCCCTTACCGTAGGAAGGATATTACTGCCATAGAGAGAGCGCAGCCGAAGGTTTATCAAACTTGTTCCCAGGATGGCGGGACTGTCTTATGAAGAGAGATTGGGGAAACTGGGCCTGTATTCTCTAGAGTTTCGAAGAATGAGAGGTGATCTCATTGAAACTGACAAAATACTTAAAGGGATAGACAGGGTAGATTCAGCTAAGATGTTTCCGCTGGTTGGGGAACCAGGGGACACAATTTCAAAATCAGGGCGAAGCCACTTAGGACAGAGATGAGGAAAAATTTCTTGGGGTTGTGAATCTTTGGAATTCTCTACCCCAGAGGGCTGTGGAAGCTCAGTCATTGAGTATGTTTAAAGTAGAGATTGACAGATTTCTAAATACCAATGACATAAAGGGATATGGGGATAGTGTGGGAAAAAGACATTGAAGTAAAGGCCTGCTACCCGATCCGAACCCGACAGGACCAGATGACATGTGTCGGGTTCGGGTCGGGTCGCACTTCCAGGTCCGGCGGTCAGACGCGCTCCATCACAGGTAAATGGCTCCATTGTTAATTTAATTTTTGAACCAGAAAGGTGGTTTTGTAACAATTATTTTACCCTTGTGCAGATCAGCAAGAAAGTGAAAAACGGAAGGTAAGTTAACTGATGGTTGGGTCGGGTCAGGCATGGGAAAAAATGGAAGGACTCGGGCCGGGTCGGATGTGGTTCGTATTGAATGGCTGAGCAGGCTCAATGGGTCCTGCTAAATGTAGGCTCTTTCAGACTGTTTGCTGTAACCTGTCAAACATTAATTCTATATTGAGAAGCAGTTTCCCTGTCCAATAAATTATCAGCAACCAACATGCAAGAGCTCTTATGAAATGGGGAGTTTAGTGGGAATAGGACAACTTGTGGTACTGCTTGTCCAGATTCAGGGTTACCTCTGTTCACCCTCCATCACAGAATCCAACGTTTTAATCTCAGCAAAGTTGACAGATTCATTGGTGCACTGATTGGTGCCATAACCCCCCCAACCACTGCTGGAATAAACTGCTTTGTAGAAAAGCCAAAGGTAAACAAATGTGCATCTGTGGTATTTGCTTTTATGCTATATATTTGTTAAGGAGTCCCATGGATTTATTGGTCACCACATATAGTGGGCAAATCATGCATGAATGCACTGCTGTATGCAGCAGGGATTGTATTCGCAGTGTTTAGATGGTGAAATTTGTGGTTCATGCAAGACTGGACATCAAACAAGCAGGCTAACAGCATAGAAGCAGTTGAGCGGTTCAGAGGTAGTGCAGTTGGGTGTCAATATATGTGCGTAAGCTGACCCCATAAATGATGTGACCAGGACATGCAGACAAGAAAGGTTGAGGGGGGGGGGGGGGTTCATGGGATAAATACTTGAGGGACTCTGAGGTGGGGTTGAGAAGAGAAGCCCTTGATATAATTGCTCTGCTTGAATAGTTGAGTGAAACAAAGAGCAGTTCCACTGGACAACAGCAGAGATGCACTAAAGGAGGATCGTGGACGACCATGTTAAAACGGATGCAGAGTGGTTGAAGAGAATGGTCAGTCATGGAGAGTTTCTTTTGTGACTTTTGTTTTAAGGCCATTTTGTAGGGGGGTGGGGGGTGGTGTGGTGTTCAACCAGAGAGTTGAGGGAGAATTGGGCACAAATCTGGGATGTATCAACAAATTCAATCATTTGAAAGGAAAGGGAGCTTGGAATGGGACAGTAGTTTGCAAGGAAAGAGAATTCCAGGTTGTTTATTTTGAGGAGGGAAGATGACAGCAGCTCTGAAATAACTGAGGGGTTCCTGAAGAGAAACATCTAGCTACAATATCTGCAAGCATGAAGACAGGTTGAGTACAAGTCAAGGAAGCAGGAGGTGGGTGTCATGGATGTAGTGAGCTCAGAAAGGGCAAAGGCGAAATGGGAGAGAAATGAGACAGAGAAGGAGGAAGGAGGGGAATGTTTAATTTAGTGGGCAAGGGTAGGAAAGTAGCAGAGACAGCTGGACAGATGGTCTCTATTTCTATCTGTTGGCACTTGCTGTGGGAGATGAGGATAGAAGGGGCAGAGAAGAAAGCTTTATGGAGCCCCTTGGTAGTGGAGAAAGGAAATTGGGACTATTTTTGATCCTCAGGCTGATCTAAGAGTAGTAATCAATTTTAGAAAATACAAGTGAGGCCTGGTCGACATAATTCTGACCCAGTCCATTTCCCAATGGTCATTAGTCCATCACATCAAAATTGGCCGTTAGCACAAAATTGGCAATCACAGTTAGAAAGACCACAGAATGGCTGGTGTGGGAAATGAAAAAATGTCTCAATAGTTTAGTTGAATGTCCTTTGCAAGGCTTGAACATTACCTACTATATACTTGGCCTGAAAAGTTGTTAATGTTGACATCAGGTGCCAGAATTAGCAGTGACTACAAATTCAAAAAGAAAAAGAGCACACATCTAATCTATGTGGGTAAATTCACACGTGGTACACGCCAGAGCTAATGATCCGACAGGCTTCCCTCCCAATCACTATGCAGTAACTTCTGAGATAAAGTGCACGTATGCAATCATTGTTGAAAATGGAATCAGACGTGCAGTGATGCACCATTTACTGTCTCGGTTCATATGATACATCACTTGAGTGAACAACCTTAACAGAAATCACCTGCTCAAGGGGAGGAATGAGTTTCGCCCATGTACTAGCCTGACTTGCCCTCTGATTTCTCCTTCTCTCCTGTGATGCAGTACCTTCCACTTACCCCTCCCTCTGGAGAATCACAGGAACACACGCAGGCCCTATTACTCCATAACACCTTGCAATGCACCAACATAACCATCTTTTATTTAACGCCTTTGAAAATTTCAAGGCCTGAGCTTTCTTGAGGACTCAGTTAATAAAGTGTATGTGTAACTGAGCAACAGGATGGCGGGGAGGTGGTCACAGGCTCAATCATTTGTGTTGACTCAGCTGATCTGGGGGAGGCAGTCAGGATGCTAAAACAACTCCATGTACACCTGTACTGAGGGTTGGAGGAAGAGACACCACTCGGGGTCCTTGTCTTGACTGGCATGCATTGCACTGCACTGGAAAATGAACATGTATGGATATACTTGGCTGTGGTAACCGTGGTCACATAGCTTGTCAACAGTCACAGTCATGGGTGAGGTACTGGAGGGTTCCAGTATTCAGCAATCAGCATTTGATAAAAGTGCCACACAACAGACTTGTGAGCAAAGTTACAGCTCATGGAATAAAAGGGAAAGTGGAAACATGGATATGAAATTGGCTGAGTGACAGGAAACAGAGTCGTGGTTAATATTTTTTGGACAGTAGGAAGGTTTGTAGTGGAGTTCCCCAGGCGGTGTTAGCACCCTTGCTCTTCCTGATATATATTAATGGCCTAGACGTTGGTGTACAAGGCACAATTTCAAAATTTGTGCATGATATGAAACTTGGAAGCATTGTGAACTGTGAGGAGGATCGCGTAGAACTTCAAAAGAACATAGGTTTATGGAATGGGCGGACAAGTGGCAGATGAAATTTAATACAGAGAAGTGTGAAGTGATTCATTCTGGTAGTAAGAACACAGAGAAGTAATACAAAATAAAAAGTACAATTCTAAAGTGGGCGCAGGAGCAGAGGGTTTTTGGTATCTATGTGCATAAATCATTGAAGGTGGCTGGACAGGTTGAGAGAGCGGTTAATAAAACATACAATATCCTGGGCTTTATTAATAGGGGCAGAGAGTACAAAAGTAAGGAAGTTATGTTAAAGTTGTACAGAACGCTAGCTCGGCCTCAACTGGAGTGTTGTGTCTAGTTCTGGGTGCCACACTTTAGGAAGGATGTGCAGGCATTAGAGAGTGAGAAAAGATTCATTAGAATGGTTCCAAGGATAAGGAACTTCAGTTACGTAGATAATTTGGAGAAGTTGGGACTCCTTTCCTTGAAGAGAAGGTTGAGAGGAGATTTAATAGAGCTATTCAAAATCATGAGGGCTCTGAACAGAAGAGATCGGGAAAAACTGTTCCCATTGGTGAACGGATGGAAAACAAGAGGGGACAGATATCAGGTAATTAGCAAAAGGTTTTCAAGAGGGGATTTGATTGTTATCAGAAACAGAAGAATGTGCAAGGCTCCAGGGAGAAGGTGGGGGAGTGGCACTAGATAAATTGCTCTTTTGGAGAGTCAGAGCAGGCACAACAGGCCAAATGACCTCCTTCTGTGCTGTAACAATTCTGTGACAATGTGCCCAGAAAAAATGGTGGGGCAGCAAAGAAATCACAGAAAAATACATAATTTGGTTTTAAATTATTGAGTGGGAAACTGTTGCCTTTCAACCTTCTTCAGTAAAGCTATCACATTAAATCCTGCAACCAACTGCTCAGACAGAAAGGGTTATGAGTAATAATAAAAATGCATATTTGCACCATGCCTTGGGTAACACAGAGACTAGGATCTCATCACAAAACAGACGGGCCTTGGGGAGTTTCAGGCTACAATGATTGCTATATTGTAACTGAGTGCTGCATCTAATAAATGGAGGACTGGTGCGCAAAAGATCTCTGTCTTTGGCACGTGCCAAATAGCTTAAGACCTAATGATCGCCTTTCAGGCAGAACACAGCAGCTGCAGAATGGAGTGACTGGAATTCTAACTGGGCACTGCTGTCCCCACAGAGACACTTAATCTGTAATATAATGCTGACCGTTAGTGCCAGAAAGGAGATGCAGCAATTGCAGATCTACCCGAGGAGCAGACAGTCATTTAACCTTTTCAGTGCAAAAAATAAATACATGAAATCGTCGACAGGTAGGCCTTACTCTCACATTTTTCCATTTGCTTCTATGTAGCCAAAGAACAAAAGACAGCTACCAGAAAAGCAAGTAATCAAGTTGTTAAAAAATCTCAAACTGTTTTCAGTAGTAATGTTGGTTGCCCACCACACCCTATACCCAAGAGCTCTTGTCCCTCAACTGGAAATCTAGTATGAGATTTTTTTAAATACAGCCAAGGCCTTTCAGTATAACTCCCCAGTACTATACAATGTAACTAATGCTACAGTTCGCTCTCCAGACTCCAGCACAATTCATGTGAAAAGGTCTGCTCCAAACTGGACTATGGTCAGACAGCCCAGCTTTCACACTGTCTGTTCCCAGTTCCACGTCCTGCAGCTAGACCCCAACACAGTTCCATGGGGTTGCATTCACTCTGACACAATTTGTATTTCTCTACAAAAGGGACGAAAACAAAAACTACAAATCCCAAGTTCACGGCAGAGAGAATGAACTACAAATCCCACAATGACTGGCAGGCTCCTGTCACGAGATCCTAAAATTTAGGCTTTAACAGTATAGCTTAAAGAGGCAGCTCATAGAGTCATAGAGAGATTACAGCATTGAAACAGACCCTTCAGCCCACCAAGTCTAATTTTCTATATGGTGAGTTTTCAATAAGAAGGAGTCTCGCAGAGGTTAGGAATTTCTACATGCACAGGGTAAAAATAGGAGTGTCAGTCACTCTGGACTATCTCCAAAAACCTTCTAGGATTTAGTCTGAACAGAATGACTGTTAAATAGCTGCTAGTGAGAGCAGGTATGTGGCATAGAAAAACTCAAATAGTGAAGAAGAGCTCAGATTATCTAAAAGTTCATCCTTTTTCTCAGAAAGCCTCCTCTGTGCATCATCGCTGGCTGAGAGGACAGCCTAGAAACTTGCATCTATGCCTCCACCAGTATCATTTACTCAGAGCTGTGTGAAAGTAGTTCAAGAATCCTGTGCTTCAGATCTTCCTCCCCAATCTTTCTATTGCACCACAGCTGAGATTTGAAACCCACAGTGCGCAGGGAATTGCAGACATGAACCTACATTGAAGCATCTAGCACATTATTTATAAGACTGGTATATCTCCCTTGGAATTGCTCACAATGAGTCAGAGAATACACGGTTGAATGACAAAAGAAGTACTATGCAAGACAAAGGACACTGGACTAAACTATTAATAGATCTCCCACTGAGCTGCTTCCAGGAGCAAGATATGGAGGGAACGTGTGGGAGGCAGATCAGCTTGTAGGCAGAAGGTATGAAAAGAGTAGGTGGAATTTTAAAAGTAATGTGAACTCTTATGCATAAACCGAAAACAAGATATATTTCAGTTTTTTTTCCAAGAAACAGAAAATAACATACAGCAAATGATCTTATCTCCTTGCTATTCATGGGACCTTGCTGTGTGAAAATTGGCCGCTGGGTTTCAGGACATTACAACAGTGACTAAACTTCAAAAGTACTTGATTGGTTGTGAAGCAGTTTGGGATGAATTGAGTTTATGAAATGAGTTATATAAATGCAAGTACTTTCTTAATTCAGGAGACCAGCCAAAAGTAGTGCAACATTCTGAATGCGAATCAATTTTTTTTTTTTTATCATGCTAGACCACCCAACAATTTGCAATACAAAACAATTTTATCGAGACTAGTTGCTTAGAAATTAGTCCAGAGTTTCTCTCACTGCATACTGTTCTGACAGTAGAGGGATGACCTAAGTTCAGTAAGCCAGGATGTAGAAGCGGTTTGGGTAGATATGAGAAATGATAAAGACAAGAAGTGGGAGTGGTTTACAGGCCCTCTAACAGTAACCACACGGTAGGACGGGTACAAAGGAAGAAATAATGGGTGTTTGTCAGAAAGGAACGGCGATAATCATGGGGGATTTTAATCTACATATAGACTGGAATAATCAGATGGGCAAAGATAGCCTAGATGAGTTCATAGAATGTTTTCTGGATAGTTTCTTAGAACAGCACGTTCTGGAGCCAGTGAGCAGGCTACACTAGACCTGGTATTGCGCAACGAGATAAGATTAATTGATGACTTCATAGTGAAGGCGCCTCTAGGCAGCAGCGAGCATAATATGATTGAATTTTACATTCAGTTTGAGGGAGATAACAGTGGTTCTCAGACTAGTATTTTAATCTTAAATAAGGGCATTTATGAGGGCATGAAAGCAGAGCTAGCAAAAGTGAACTGGCAAATTAGGTTAAGGGACAGGTCAATAGAGATGCAGTGGCAGACATTTAAAAGGATATTTCAGAATAGATACATTCCAACGAGAAAGAAAAATTCCAAGGGGAGGACCCATCATCTGTGGTTAACTAAAAAAGTTAAAGATAGTATCAAACTTAAAGAAAAAGCCTATAATTGTGCAACGATGGGTGGCAGGTCCAAAGAATGGGCAGAATATAAAAAGCAGCAAAGAATGACTACAAGATTGATAAGGAGGGGAAAATTAAGAGTCCGGACAAATGTGAGGTAATGCATTTTGGAAGGTCTAATGTAGGTGGGAAGTATACAGTAAATGGCAGAACCCTTAGGAGTATTGACAGGCAGAGAGATCTGGGCGTACAGGTCCACAGGTCACTGAAAGTGGCAACGCAGATGGATAAGGTAGTCAAGAAGGCATACGGCATGCCTGCCTTCATCGGTCGAGGCATAGAGTATAAAAATTGGCAAGTCATGCTGCAGCTGTACAGAACCTTAGTTAGGCGACACTTAGAATATTGCGTGCAATTCTGGTCGCCACAAAACCAGAAGGACGTGGAGGCTTTGGAGAGGGTACAGAAGAGGTTTACCAGGATGTTGCCTGGTCTGTAGGGCATTAGCTATGAGGAGAGGTTGGATAAACTCGGATTGTTTTCACTGGAACGACGGAGGTGGAAGGGCGACATGATAGAGGCTTACAAAGTTATGAGCGGCATGGACAGAGTGGATAGTCAGAAGCTTTTTCCCAGGGTGGAAGAGTCAGTTACTAGGGGACATAGGTTTAAGGTGCAAGGGGCAAAGTTTAGAGGGGATGTGCGAGGCAAGTTCTTTACAGAGAGGGTGGTGAGTGCCTGGAACCTGCTGCTGGGGGAGATGGTGGAAGCAGGTACAATAGCGACGTTTAAGAGGCATCTTGACAAATACATGAATAGGATGGGAATAGAGGGATACGGTCCCCGGAAGTGCAGAAGGTTTTAGTTTAGGCAGGCATCAAGATCGGCGCAGGCTTGGAGGGCCGAATGGCCTGTTCCTGTGCTGTACTGTTCTCTTTACTGAGAAAAAGCTGGCTAGAAATATAAAAACAGATAGTGAGAGTTTCTACACATATTTTAAAAAGAGTTAACAAAGTGAATGTTGCTCCTATAGAAAGTAAGTCTGGGGAACTAATAAGGGAAAATAAGGAGATGGCAGATGAACTGAACAGGTATTTTGCATCTGTCTTCACCATAGAGGATACAAGTAACATCCCAGAAATAGCTGTAAGTCAGGAAATTGAAGGGTAGGAAGAACTCAAGAAAATTACAATCACCAGGAAGCGGTACTGAGAAAATTGTTGGAGCTGTGGGCTGACAAGTCTCCGGGTCCTGACGAACTTCATCCTAGGGTCTTAAAAGAAGTGGCTAGTGAGATCGTTCATGCATTAGTTTTAATTTTCCAAAATTCTCTAGATTCGGGGTAGGTTCCATTAGATTGGAAAATAGCCCATGTAACTCCTTTATTCAGAAAGGGAGGGAGACAGAAAGCAGGAAACTACAGGCCTAAGAGTTTAACATGTCATAAAGAAATTGTTAGAAGCTATTATTAAAGACATTCCAGCAGGGCACTTAGAAAATTTCAAGGTAATCAGTCAGAACCAGCATGGTTTTGTGAAAGGGAAATCACATGTAACCAATTTATTGGAGTTCTCTGAAGAAGTAACATGTGCTGTGGATAAAGGGGAACCGGTGGATATACTGTACTTAGATTTACAGAAAGCATTTGATAATGTGCCACATCAAAGGTTATTGCGGAAAACAAAAGCTCATGGTGTAGGGGGTGACATTTTAGCATGGATAGAAGATTGGCTAGCTAACAGGAAACAGAGAGTAGACATAAATGGGTCATTTTCTGGTTGGCAAGATGTAACGAGTGGTGCATCACAGGGATGAGTGCTGGAGCCACAACTTTTTCCCTCATGTGCTTATCTACTTCTCCTTAATCTATGTTATCTGCTTCAATTATGGTCATGAGTTCCACATTCTAACCACCCTCTTTCTCCTGAATTCCCTATTGGATTTATTAATGACTACATATATTTACTTTCCCCTTTGTACTGGCTTCACCCCACCAAATGCAAATATCTTCTCTACATCTACCCTATCAAACCTTTTCATGCGCATAAAGACCTCCATGAGGTCACCCCTCAGTCTTCTCTTCTAGTGAACAGGGTCCCAACCTGTTCGATTTTTATTCTATTTGTGCAGCTATATGACCTTGAAAAGAGAAAAGGTTTTTTTTGCAGTACTATCAAGCCATTTTGAATGGAAAAATTCTCTCAGCTGCAGAGATAACATGAAAAATGGATCAATCCCTATTTGTACATGAAAAAAAGCATCATTTTTGACAGGTGTAGGTTAAATCTGTAGAAATTTCATCCACAAAGAATTTCTGGAATCCATTTCAGTATTAATCTTATGCTGTTGTTAGTCTTGTTCCACTGAATCTGATGAATTATTTTAAACACGAACACAGTGAAATGGGTTGCTGTTTCCCTTTAAGTGTTGATTTACACAAGGGAATCATCACATGATGGATGAAGTATCAATTCTGTAGGCAGCCAGATTATCACTCACGCCTCCAGAGTTAATAATAACTCAGGTGCTCTTCTCCTTTGGCCTCCTTATCTCGAGAGACAATGGATAAGGACCTGGAGGTGGTCAGTGGTTTGTGAAGCAGCACCTGGACTGGCTATAAAGGCCAATTCTAGAATGACAGGCTCTTCCACAGGTGCTGCAGAGAAATTTGTTTGTCAGGGCTGTTACACAGTTGGCTCTCCCCTTGCGCCTCTGTCTTTTTTCCTGCCAACTACTAAGTCTCTTCGACTCGCCACACTTTAGCCCCACCTTAATGGCTGCCCGCCAGCTCTGGCGAACGCTGGCAACTGACTCCCACGACTTGTGATCAATGTCACAGGATTTCATGTCGCGTTTGCAGACGTTTAAAGCGGAGACATGGACGGCCAGTGGGTCTGATACCAGTGGCGAGCTCGCTGTATAATGTGTCTTTGGGGATCCTGCCATCTTCCATGCGGCTCACATGGCCAAGCCATCTCAAGCGCTGCTGACTCAGTAGTGTGTATAAGCTGGGGATGTTGGCCGCCTTGAGGACTTCTGTGTTGGAGATACGGTCCTGCCACCTGATGCCAAATATTCTCCGGAGGCAGCGAAGATGGAATGAATTGAGACGTCGCTCTTGGCTGACATACGTTGTCCAGGCCTCGCTGCCATAGAGCAAGGTACTGAGGACACAGGCCTGATACACTCGGACTTTTGTGTTCCGTGTCCGTGCGCCATTTTCCCACACTCTCTTGGCCAGTCTGGACATAGCAGTGGAAGCCTTTCCCATGTGCTTGTTGATTTCTGCATCTAGAGACAGGTTACTGGTGATAGTTGAGCCTAGGTAGGTGAACTCTTGAACCACTTCCAGAGCGTGGTCACCAATATTGATGGATGGAGCATTTCTGACGTCCTGCCCCATGATGTTCATTTTCTTGAGGCTGATGGTTAGGCCAAATTCATTGCAGGCAGCCGCAAACCTGTCGATGAGACTCTGCAGGCACTCTTCAGTGTGAGATGTTAAAGCAGCATCGTCAGCAAAGAGGAGTTCCCTGATGAGGACTTTCCGTACTTTGGACTTCGCTCTTAGACGGGGAAGGTTGACCAACCTGCCCCCTGATCTTGTGTGGAGGAAAATTCCTTCTTCAGAGGACTTGAATGCATGTGAAAGCAGCAGGGAGAAGAAAATCCCAAAAAGTGTGGGTGCGAGAACACAGCCCTGTTTCACGCCACTCAGGATAGGAAAGGGCTCTGAGCTGGAAGTGCTCTAACCACATGCATTTACTGAATTCAACAATTATGGAAAGGTTTCATTGGAAGATGCAAACCAAGCCAACCTGCTCAATGTGAATTATTTAAACATCAGAGGCCACATTTTCAAATTTAAGTTAAAATGGAGAGTTTATTAAAGGAAAAAAAGTATTGAATGGAACTTATTCATTTAACAGGCAAAAGACTTGGTAGAATAAGTGGACAGTATGAATGGATTTGAAAGACAATTGAGAAGCATTTCTCGAGAGGTGACTGAGGAATGTGGTGAGAAGGTAGAGTTTGCCGATCAAAAGATTCCCATGTTTTACAGATTACCAGAGATTTTCTCTGCCTGTTGTCATAATGAACCATGGTTAATTTAATGATTTCAGCACCAAATCACTGGGTAATACATCATTCCTGTATGTTTCAGTCTTTCCATCATCGACTATATTTTATTATTTTCTCTTTCAACAGTTACCCTCTTGTTCCCAATGCAGTGTCCTGCCTATCCCTGGGAAGCAACTGCTCTCACACTCAGGCCATTACCTGTTCTCTTACTGGCTCCTGGGAGTTGTCTCAAAATGAGTTGCTTTTGGATTTTTTTTCCCCATTCCTAACTCTGCAGAACTCTGGCTTTTCTAAGAACTTGATATATTGAAAATAATGGGGGCAAAGGAATGAAGCACCAACAAACTATGTCTCTTAACGTATGCATGCATAATAAAGCTTATTAAACACTCAAGTCTAGTATGTTTGCAGATGAGATGAATAGTCTAAACCTCCTCAGCAATCTCCACCCTCCCCCCCGTCCCCCCACCAACATTTCATTTCAGTGAAAAAGTTGACAGGATATTTTCTGCTGCATGATATCGCTGGTCAATTACAGAACAATGGGAGAAAAGGAAGAATCTTTTTGTTACATTTTACTTGGACTGTCAAGCAGGGCCACTGCAACAATGATTCAGCTGCAAATAACCTGCAGAGATCTGTAATCAGAACAAAAGATGAGAAGTAGGAGAAAGCTAACACACTGGAAAAACACAGCTCAGCACAAGTTGAGGGAGAGGAGTACAAATTCTCTTTTGTTTTCCAACACGTAAAATTTTCCAAAATGCTTGGGATCTGTGAAGCACTCTACTGTTCTGCAGATCCTACACCTGTGCCCCTTTCCACTGCTCCACAGAAATAAATTAGTCCTTCAATTTCTTGACTTGTCTCCAAAATGTAGATCAGCACTCAATAAACCATAAACACATCTAGAAAACCCAAGTAAGGCTAACTCTTCATATATCCAGCACAGCATCAAATGAGCTGATAGGTGAAGGCTCAATGGGGAGCTAGTTTCCTTCACATGGATTTGCTATTAGGGAGCTGAGCAGCAGCACAGACTCCACAGGCTGAAAATAAACAACAGCATTAAAAAAGCTTTGGCATTTGAGCTCTCAGAAAACACTTCTTCCACTTCCAGAAGAGATCAGTAATACAGGTGAACTCAGAGTTCCCTCTGGCTTCCTGTAATATTCTGAATACCATGACCTAAAAGTGGAACAGGATCACTTCTAGGAGCCAAGTCAGAATAGCAAGGTGCTAAAGAAATATTTCTATGATACATATCCATTCCACAAGGTCACAGACCTAAAATGTTAAGTATTTTTCTCTCCATAGATGCTGCCTGACCTGCTGAGTATTTCAAGCATTTTCTGTTTTTGTTACACATCCATCCCAGACTTAAATGTCAGCATTGTAATGTAGGACATTTGCAAATTCAAGGAGTTAAATTCGTTGACTTCAAATTTCCAAAATATTAGATATTAATTGACTAATTTAGCCAGAGACTGTCCCGGCATGCAAAAAGAAATGTAGTTTTTAATGGCGTGGCAACTAGAAGCTGATTTTTATGACTAATCAAACACAAATCACAGCACTGCTATACAAGCACACTCCCCAGTTTAAATTTATTTCCCACCTCTTCTTTTAGATGCCTCTGGTTGAGGTTTGTTAAGTAACTATATCCCACATCTTTGCCAATGCTACTGCAGAATTGGTTGCTAGAGGCACCTGGAAACATTTGTCAAGTTTATGCTGTGAAGTACTAACCATGCCGGCCAACAGGTTTGCTGGACAGCCTGTGTTGATTTAACCGATCTCAGCTGTGTGAAGAACTGGCTACAGCAGTACAGTTCTGATGAAAGGTCACTGACCTGAAATGTTAACTTTGCTTCTCTCTCCACAGATGCTGCCAGACCTGCTGAGTATTCCCAGCACTTTCTGGCTTTATTTCAGATTGAAGTATCTGCAGTATTTTGCTTTTATTTATATTACTGTAGCAGTACTATTAGGTTTCAGAAGGGGTGGGATGAGAAAGGGTAAGTGGGCACAGTTGTTAGCTCTAATTGCTGTTTATGACTCCTGCTGAAAAGTCTATGGGTGGATGCCAGGTCAGATCGGGATTGGACTCTGCTGCAACGATTTCTAACACCCTATCGGCACTTTCCGGGCTCAAACCTGAAGAATGGCTGCGCATACAAAGTGGTGGAAGGGAGCAGATGCCGGTCTAACCATAACCCAGCAAGAGAAGAGAGTACATTTTTTTAAAAAAGAGAAATACATTAAAAGAAAGAGGTTGTTGGTCTGTTGCTTTCGGACTGTGTTCCTCCACAGACAATGCATGAATCCCACCTGTTGTGCTTCACACGCCATGCACTATTTCAATTTTAAGCTCACTGCAACCTGCTAAAAGGGTATGAATAAGATGCCGGACTAAATATTCTGCCTTCCACTCATTTCCTGGTTACCAGCTTTATTTTATTTCCCATGTCTGTATATGCATTGTTTTTGCTGCATTAGGTAGCAATTCTGTCTTTATGGACACACTGCACAACACTGAGATGGCGTTTTGCCGTAAATTTTTCAAACCAGGTATATTTTTCACAATAGTCCATTACTTCAATGATAAGCAAGCAGCAAACAACCTGAATTCATGAGGTGCAGGTTTTCCACTGATATTCTATAATACTCTACACTTACATTAATGTACCTTCTGCATTGCCCAGTTTTAGGCTGCATCCAGTGGTAGTGTTTTGTTTAAAGCTACCTACACCTACACAGCAACCATTTAGATTTCTAGATTCTTGCTTACCTTTTCCATCTGTAGCCGACGCCTCTTGCAAATGTCTAACTGACCTGTAAGTGCAACGATGAATAACAATTAAGGTGCACTTAAGCTTGTGGAAAATGCTGCAGTGTCAAATTAAGCCCACAAACAAACTTAATCAATAGACTTCCATTTAAAATACTTGAGCTTTTAAACCAGGCATGGGGAAGTTATATTTTAAAGATTAATTTAATGAACTACCAAGTGACCACATTGACTTTTATATATTAAAACCACCAATTAAGCAATAACTGATGCAAGCTCACAACATTAACAGCGACTTCTGTAAATGCCTCCAATAATAGACCCATAATTTTGCTCATAGTGCACCATTTGTCCCCAAGCTGTGTTTGGGTAAATGGGTAGAGAGAGGAACAAGGACAGATTTTCCTCCCATCAACCTCTGCTTGGGTGCTAGTTGGGCAGAGGACACCCCAAAATTTGCTCCATCTAACAAAAAGTATCAGGCATTCCACTGACACAGGCTCACTGCTTGGGTCTCCCGCAAACCTAAAGCAGGGAGGAAAGTCAACCACTGCTTCAGCTGTAAGATTCCTGTATTCATTCTGATTATCCTGTCATCCGGTTGTTCTAGAAGGCTCAGATCAGGGTGGGTCTGGGTGGGTTGTGGCTCATGGACTCACCCCGTGACTATGCCCCGGTGTAGATGTCAGATGAAATCGGACTCTAGCTTGTTACTGCTTCTTGCAAGCATGACACTCAATGCCTTTATTTGCACATGAAGAATGCCTACCTGGGAAGGTACCAAAGGGTTGCATCCACGTGAGCTCGTAACCTTTAAGAAAAAAAAGGTCTACGGAGATGAAATGGAAAGTCTGGGGGAGAAACAGCTGTGTTTTCAGCTTTTTGGGTGGGAATTGAGCCTCAATGGGACAGCAGCAGGTTTAACTTGAATTGGTTAAATTATTAAATCATCTGCATGGCAACTCCAAATACTGTACAAGCTATGTTTTCCAACAAATTCCAGGGTGTGTGTAGCCTGGAAAGGCAAGGGGACATTTTGACTTTTCTTTCCTCAGCCAAGGCACATCATGGACACCAATCAAACGACCTACATCCAAATCAGCAGAATTAAACCATGGCTATGCTTACCACACCACAGGGAACAGGATGGCACCGCAACACAGGAGGTCGACAAGAAAGAGGATCTCCTTCCACAGTCCGTATTCAGTCGTCCCTTCTTCTGTCGACTCAATAATGATGTAAGCGACATTAGCAAGGACCTAGTGAACAAAGCAGTTTTACTAACAGACAGCCTCTGCAACAGGGAAAACATTTCTGTCCTCAACAAATGTCCTCGGATTAAGCAATGGTTTGCAACTGTATATATTTAATTCAGTGGCATAAAGCAATTTGATTTGGATCATTTTATAACTTGGGGGTGGGTTGGGAAATGGGGATTGTGGGGGGGCGGTGGTGGAGAGGAGGAAAGAGGAAAACACTTTGCACTTCTGGTATATTTTACCAACATCAAGCACTCTCTGGTCAGGTACAGCATGGACATGATGCAGTCTAAAACTCCCTATAACCTGCTTTAACATAATGTCACTTCAAATCTCACAGCATCCTCTACTGGATCAGTGAGATATTTCCATTTCTCAGACAAACCCATATTTCAGGAGTGTCCAAATAACATTCTCAAATTAACAGCAAATTTTGGCCGCTTTTTTCTGTGGGCCTACAAATTCCAAGAACTTGGTCAAGATTACACCATACTCATTTCAAATAATATCTTTAAAGCTGGACAAGGGAGAGAGAGAACGTTTTATCCCATCAGTTTGATAAGTTTCAAAGACGAAAGGAGTGCACGCTGTACCTGACCAGAGTGCATATTTAAATACTGTAGCCATTTAATATATATTAGATAAATAATTATATGTACACACAAATACTTTTCAAATATTATCATCTAGAATTTTGCCTTTGTGGCCCACTGGATCTTGGAACTGTGTAAACTAGGAAAGATCACAACTGTGGTACGTGGGCCCCTGTGTGTCAGGGGCAATATTAACTATGTAAAAATTTTAAAAACATTTTAAAATGCAATCACATGGTGAATCTCCTCATAATTAGAGGTTGCCATCTTCGCAATGTCCCCCAGACTGGATGTTGAGCTTAACATTTCCAAAATTTCTATTCTCCCACCACCATCCTACCCCACAACAGCAAAAGAAAAACTTACTGTCTCCCCAAAGCAAGTCTGGCAATTCAATGCATAGCTTAAATTAAAATTGTGCCCCCTATTATAGTACAACTCCCATTTTCTTCCCTTGAATTTCTCTCACCCTCCAAAATACCCATTCTTCAGATTCAGGCAATCCTCCATGACTGGGAGTGCCAAATGATCTAAATCTCACTGCAGCTGTCAATATTGTTCTTGTTTCAGTCACGAAGGAGCAATGTGCCAGCCCAAGATTCAATACTCTGCCCAACAATCAGATGGATGCCAACAATTCTCTACCCCCTAATCAGGTGAATATCAGCACAGGATTAAGCACAAGTGGAGTGTTAATATGCTACATCACCAGGTGTCAGCTTTATGACATCAGTCAGCGAACATCCCCAACACCATGCTCTTACCATCCTCTCACCAGCACCACCCCCTCCCTCCATATCCTCACTGTAATGAAATGAAGAACCATCACACTATTCCCTACTTCAACTCACTTTCCTTGGACCTCAAATCTGTGAAACTCATTGCCACCTTCAGAACATGAGAACATAAGAAACAGGAGTAGGCCATTCAGCTCCTTCAGCCTGCTCTGCCATTTAACAAGATTATAGCTGATCTGATTGTGGCCTTAACGCCACTTTCCTGCCTGCCTCCCCATAGCCCTTCATTCCCCTGTAGATTAAAAAGAACTCAGTCTTGAATATAATCA
This sequence comes from Heterodontus francisci, assembly GCF_036365525.1. Lineage (NCBI taxonomy): Eukaryota > Metazoa > Chordata > Chondrichthyes > Heterodontiformes > Heterodontidae > Heterodontus > Heterodontus francisci. The sequence goes on from NC_090402.1 coordinate 14,211,166, forward strand.
ATAATCCAGCTTCCACTGCTCTCTGGGGAAGAGAATTCCAAAGATTAACAACCCTCTAAGAGAAGAAATTCCTCCTCATCTCCATCTTAAAAGGGAGACCCCTTATTTTGAAACTGTGCCCCTTAGTTCTAGATACACCCACGAGGGGAGACATCCTCTCAGCATCTACCCTTCAAGACCCCTCAGAATCTGATATGTTTCAACAAGATCACCTCTCATTCTTCTAAACTTCAATGAGTATAGGCCCAACCTGCTCAACCTTTCTTTATAAGACAACCCCTTCATCCCAGCTATCAGCCGAGTGAACCTACTTTGAAGTATATCAAACCTTAAGTAAGCAGACCAAAACTGTACACAGTACACTAGGTGCGGTCTCACCAATGCCCTGTTCAGTTGTAGCAAGACTTCAGTTTTATACTCCACCCGCCTTGCAATAAAGGCCAACATTCAATTTCAGCCTTCCATTCCTACTATAATCTACACGATTTTTTTTTTTAAACACACATGTGGCATCACCTAACCAATAATTAATTTACTGAATCCTTGGGTATGAGGAAAGAGCAGGGGAGCGGGAATAATTGGATAGCTCTTTCAAAGCACCAGCAAAGGCAAGATGCACCATATGACCCCCTTCTGAGCTGCATCGTTGCATAATTTCTTCTCCCATTCCTTTCAAGCATGGCATCCTGCACAATAGCTTCTGGCCCTTCAAGGTTTCTCAAAATGTACTAGCTACATCCAAGAAGTTTGCATTCAGGATTTTAAAAAGGCCCAGAACAGTGATTTTCAGTCATAGGGAGGTATGACAGGGCCTCATGCCCATTTTGCAGTCTTTCACAATGAAATCAGAGAAGCAATAATCTGAATTCATACAAATTCAGCCTCACACCGCAGCCTCACAGCTCCAGGGACCCGGGTTCGATTCTGGGTACTGCCTGTGCGGAGTTTGTAAGTTCTCCCTGTGACCGCGTGGGTTTTCGGCAGGTGCTCCGGTTTCCTCCCACAGCCAAAGACTTGCAGGTGATAGGTAAATTGGCTGTTGTAAATTGCCCCTAGTGTAGGTAGGTGGTAGGAAATATGGGATTACTGTAGGGTTAGTATAAATGGGTGGTTGTTGGTCGGCACAGACTCTGTGGGCCGAAGGGTCTGTTTCAGTGCTGTATCTCTAAAAAAAAAATGATGCATGTGTGCAGAATGTGAATGCTGCAAAAAGAGCAGCATCAACATTGCCCTTTACCTGGAGTGGAATAACGATCATAAAGGTTTTCTTGTCTTTGTCTGACAGGATGTGTTTAACGAAGGCCCAGCCAGTTCCTATCAGTGCTATTGTAATGAACAAGAGAGCACCTTTCAACCTTAAAAAAAAACAGCATACAGTATTAGCAAAGAGGAGGATTCAAGGCTAGTCAATGGCAAAGCCATTTTCCCTGGATATAACTGTGTGTCTGTGGCAGCGAGAGTTACAGCTGTCACTGCAAAATTAATTGGAAATGGTGCTTTTCACTTATTTGGATAGCCAGAGTTCCAGCCATTTGACACTTAAAGATATTTACTAATGGACTACTTTAATGCAGATGTCTAACCATTCTCTTATTAAATAGCAATTGGTGGATACTAAACAGTGATTAAAAATACTTGCATTTATAAGGAACCTTATCATGTTGTCTAAATGTGTCAAACACCCCGATTTAAAATGCCATATAGTTTTTCCACAGGGTCTGAGATACATGGTGCATTAAATGTGAAGCTTTCATATTTGTGTTGTGCATAGCAGTTTATATCTGTTAGAAAAGCTTATGTTGCATCTTCATTGTTCTGGGCTAAGGTCCATAAGGTAGCCATTCTGTTATGTCATTGGAATGTAAATAATATGATTTTGGCAGTAATGTTCAGGACCCCCAAACAAATGTTCTTTGTATGTAATTGTTATATATTGGCTTTCAATGGTGACTCTTCAGTTTAAAACTGTGAATCACTGACCATAAGGACATGGGAAACAAACAAATGCCATTCAACACATCTAGCTCTTATTCCTTAAATCTATTTTTAAAAAGTTGATGTTTGTGAAGTGCACGGAAAAAGTGACTTAAATTCCTCTTTGATGATTGCTGCATTATTTATTAATCCAGCGCAGTTAAAATAGAAACAGTAATACTGACAGAAATAAAAGAAAAATACTGCAGATGATGGAAATCTGAAATAAAAGCAGAAAATGCTGGAAATCCTCAGCAGGTCAGGCAGCGTCTGTGAAGTGAGAAGCAGAGTTAACGTTTCAGGTATGTGACGGCACAGTGGCTAGCACCGCAGCCTCACCGCTCCAGCGACCCGAGTTTGGTTCTGGGTACTGCCTGTGCGGAGTTTGCAAGTTCTCCCTGTGACCAAGTGGGTTTCCGCCGGGTGCTCCGGTTTCCTCCCACAGCCAAAGACTTGCAGGTTGCTAGGTAAATTGGCCATTGTAAATTGCCCCTAGTGTAGATAGGTGGTAGGAGAATTGAGGGAAGGTGGGGATGAGGTAGGGAATATGGGGTTAATGTAGGATTAGTACGTATGGGTGGTTGTTGGTCGGCACAGACTCGGTGGGCCGAAGAGCCTGTTTCAATGCTGTATGACTCTATGACACTCAAGTAATCAAGGTGAGGGGTTCACAAAATACCAACTTGAAAGAGCTAAGCCCAAAAGATTCATAACCCATTATCTGCATTTCAGTTCTGAAATTATTCCAAGCTGCTGGTCACACCCCATCCCCTGAAAAGAGGGAAGGCAAATGATCTGCCCTTACACCTCCACCGATGCCACCTCACACTGGCTGCAAGGATACGTGTGAGAGCATTCCAGGGCAATCCTTTCCCCAATTCTTCCTGCCTTCTTCCTGTAGTGGGGCTAGCTCGGAGCCTCCTTACAACAAAAACTGGCAAATGGAAGAATGTGGAAGCAAAGCTACATCATTCAGTCTGAGCAGAAAGATTGTCCTATTTATCAACAGGAACCAGAGTTTAAAAAGTGTTCACTTCGTACTTTTTTTCCGAAACCATTTTATTGCCAAACAGATATCTTGAGCAGAGCACAAACAGTGCATAAGATTAAATGGATGTGGTACTTACATCATCAGCTCCTACATCATATGGTTTTCACCAGCTATTTTAAGTGATGTATTACTGGGAAATATAAGGCAGGTTTCTAAGGCAAAGTACTGGGAACATTACTCTGTGTCTGGCTGTGCTTGATACAGGCACTGGGTGCCTGAAGTAAGAAGAGTTCGATTCCCCTAGCACTGTTCACTTTGAAGAGCACAGAAGGAATTACAAAGGGAGCACACTATCCCTAATAAATGCGAACGACAACATATCAGTGAAGTGAAATTTACTGTACACTTCTGATTGTCACTCTTATCTCTTGCAACTCTGCTTCACACAGGTTAGCTGCATCCTGGCAATAGCTACTTTGTGCACAACACTCCCTGCAGTTTTGTTACATAAAACATACTGGCATAAGGGAGCAAACAAATGCTGTAAACCTGAAACAAAAACAGGAAATGCTAGAAATACACAGTAGACCTGTCAGTACCAGAAAAGATAAACGGTTAATGTGTCAGGTGTAGACCTTGTGTCAGAACTCATGAGAGCAGTTCTGACGAAGGGTCTGTACGTGAAATGTTTATCTTTCTTCTTTCAGATACTGTAGGACATGCCGAGCATTTCCAATTTTATTCTTGCAATACCAAGCATGATTAAAAGGCACCAGTCAGTGCAGTATCTCTCTGACATGTAGAATCATGTGAAAATTCTGTAGAATAGGCTGCTTTAAATGAATTACTACTTCCATCCTTCACCAGGATATATTTTTATTAACATCCATCGGCAGGTAACTGGAGTGATAAATAAACATTAAGATCATTTTATAAAAGCTACATTTTTCTTCTTCAGATTTTCCTGCTCCCACCAATAGTATGACCTGCTCCCTGGCTTCAGTCAATGCCTCTATGAAACTGGCCTCAAGGAAGAGCAAGCCAACAGCTCAGGGCAATGGTCTCTCAAAAAGCCTCTGCTTGACATCTTTCCATTCTGGAGGAAGAGATACACAATATAGTGCATGCAGATTCATATGCCAAGACACACATTCCACAGGTCCATGAGATGCTAATTGATAATCTTGGTGCACACTTAATCGTTTGTAAATAGCTGTGGTCCTTCAATGATTCCATTTCCCCAAAAGTTTTTTTTGTAATTTTGAATGATTGGTTTCAGAAACACATTTGGAATCTACGGCTTTCAAAAATATCCCAACGATAAAGGGACCTGATAATCTACTTACAAGTGAGTTATGTAATACACCACAGCCCAGCCTTCAATGGGATATCCCTGAGTTGAAATAAAGTGATAATCAATCTGTTGGGAGAAAAAAAAAGGAGCATTATTAGTTGATTAATGATATCTGGAAAAAGTACAATTTTCTTTTATGGGAATGACTTCTGTGACATCTCTCCACACACCCCAATTCCCCACCCTGTTACCTCAACATTCTGTGGTAGCGATGGTAGGTCTCAGCCATCAGTTATTGCTGTTCGGGGCTGCCTGCGAGGAAGAGCAGAGAATAGTTCCCTGTCTGCCATGTGGAGATACCCAGCCCCAGATCTAATGTCAAAAATATCTATGGCTCCATGACTTCTTGAATCCTGGTTTATGAAAGTGCTGAAAATTCATAATGAATCAGTTCTGCAGAGGTTATATGATGGATTTTGTACAAGCTATGTTATAAACGTCACACGTGGATCATGAGATTTAGTACTTCTAGGGTTCATGAAGCTCCCTTCTGAATTGAACAGTGCCCTTCATAATTGCTGAACGAAGCCTACATGTTTATCTTGTACCATCACCAGACACTGCATACATTGTCAGTAACAAAGTAATCTCATTAGTCAACTACAGCTCTTTAAATCACTTTGGCACTAATGACGGTGAACAGGGATGAAGGCAAATTTGAACATTCAAGTCCAGGCTGTATCACTGAATAAGTCTCACAAATATTTCAATTTCTTTTGCAGACAAATGCACACAGCTATGATGCTTCCTATTAAATGAAGGTACCTGCAACCACATAACCCCACCCCACCCCATCCCCACCTGTCTTCGGATCTAAGCATCGCACTTCAGCTGGCGAAGATGTGTGGTCTTCAATAAAATTATGGAAGCTCCGTCTCACTGAGCTGACATGGACTAATGGTACAAAAGGTTTCTTTTCTCTTTCCGAAACCACCTCCCCAAAAAACTCCAGATACACTCTCTCCAGCAGCCAAACAACATTGGCTTTATGGAGACTGATGCTCAAGCACAAATCTGTGGTGCAAGACTGCTGCTCTCCCCAAGTGACCTGGTTGTGGTGCCTGGCCCTAACAGAGTCCCACTGGTGGCCCAACAGAGCTGCAGCCCTTAGTGTTGCCTTTTGGTGGCATCTCTCAGTAGATTCTGAATAAGAGCAATGTTTGAGATGGGGAGTCTGCATTATTTACATCAAGCAGTATGATTGGCCACCAGGAGGTGGGAACAGGGGGTTACATCTAATGGTAAACTGCCAAAATATAAAAATCCTCAAGAATCAGACTGAAGGAGCAAAGCAGAAGAAGAAATCAACCCACTCCTATTCTATCCTTGTAACTGTCTAAGAATACCAGTGCAAAGGAAGAACAAGCTAACGTCATGCCCAGTGCATTTTGTTCAAATCTAAAGCACTGATGAAAGGGTTAACATTAAGCCAGTTTATTATGTTGTTGGCGGCACCAGCCATCATCACTCAGGATAATGTTTTTGAAAAGTACTTAATGAGAACAATCCCACATCAGTTTGATGATGGGGCAATTAAGCACTGCAGAGCACATGGGGATTAAACGATTAGCATTTTAGAATAAGCATACTACACAAATACAGATACAGCTCTCGAGTTGCGTCACACCAACACTAATGATACATAATCACAACATTTCTATTGCAACAAATGTATGACTATCAAACTCTGAAGGAACATCACTTTTAATGCATGGTTTTAAACAAAAGCTGCCAGCTTTTTCCCCCTTTCCTTATTAGAATTACATTTGTCCTTCTTTAACTGAACTCTGCCAATTTAGTTCTATGCCACATTAAAATGACCAGCTGTATCAGTATTAAAACCCACATAAAACTCTGGAAAAACAATTCAAAATAAATATAACGTGAATTAGGTAGCACGGCCTCATCTAATACATTTTAGTCTCAAGAACTATGATAGGTATTCTAGTGCACCTAATACCGATACATGACAGTAGCTTGGAAACCAACATACAGTGGATGAATGATAATGAACAGTTGTACCGCGACAAATTAAAATAAAATGGTCTTCCTGGTACATGTGATGACTCTAAACAATGAAAGAATGGCAAATGTTTTCTTAAATAATAGCAAACTAATATTAAAAAGTTATACATCAATTTAGCAGATTCAGGCATTAGAGCACTGACATTCAGCATTAACAGATTTACCTCCCCCCCTCCCACCCAGTGAACAAATCTGGTTAGAAATCAACTCCCAGTCAGCACCTAATTGTAGCTCCATCAATGTAAAGGAGCTGAATGTAGCATTCCCTGCTAGTGAGGGTGGTGAAAAACTCACATTTCAGCAATCCTTGACATCTCCTGTTAGCCAGCTAAAAGGGGCAGATCAGAAGTCCACGTACTCAGTCAGATGGAATGGAGAAAGAGGATCTTATCCAAACACCTCTCAAAACAATGGTTGATATCCTTCCATCGAGGAAAGATGATGGACACGCAGCAAACAATCCAATTAGGTAGTGTGTCTTCTCTTGGTTCACCTTTGCTGATGCCTGTGAAGGCCAATCCTTGAGGTAGGTTCTACCACAAGTGCCGCACGTGAAGCTGCGAATTATTGTTTTCAGTGTTGGCGCCTGCTGCAAAGCTGCTGTAGCCACTGGTCGTCGTGGTAATGCATGCCAGTCCACAGGATGTGTCACCATTTCCCTCTTTCGCCACCTGGTGACTCCCAGGTGTGATAGTCAACATTTAGGGCCTTCATGTCACTTGAATCGGAGCTTTGGGCGCCCCACTGGTCGTCCGGCCCCGGCAACCTCACCATACAGGAGTTCCTTGGGTATGTAACCGTCTTCCATCCTGTGGATGTGTCCGATCCACCGAAGCCGCCACTGTTTGATTAGCGGCAACACATTTGGGAGCTCTGCCTTTGAGGACTGCCACATTTGTGATTTTGTCCTGCCAGGATACACCCATAATGCGCCGCAGACAGCGAAGATGGAAAGTATTGAGCTTCTTCTCCTGGTAGCTGTAAGTCACCCATGTTTCACAGCCATACAGCAAGGTGCTGAGAACACAGGTCTTATCAGCTTGGTCCTAAGGGTCAGCTTGGTGTTATCCTATGCGCGTATTGCGAGTCGGCCAAAGGTGGGAGCTGCTTTCCCTATGCGTGTATCGAGCTCTGCATCAAGGGACAGATTGTCTTGTCTGTCACTGTGGACCCAAGGCAGCAGAGTTTTCTAACCACTTCCAGTGCCATAAGCCAGCTACAAGTGCAGGGATCAGGGTTTATCGTTTTACCTTACTTTCGTAGATCTCACGAAGGCATTCGATACCGTAAGCAGAGCAGGGATCTACAAGATTGGAGGAAAAACTGGATGTCCACCGAAGCTCCTCAATTTCATCTGCTCCTTCCATGACAACATGCACTGCACAAAACAGTTTGATGGTTCCACTTCTGACCGTTTCAGAGTGAAGAATGGAGCGAAACAGGGTTGTATCCGAGCCCCCACTCTTTTTGTTATCTTCTTCTCTATGTTCCTGATTTTCGCCTTCCCAGCAGATATGGAAGGAGCCTATTTGCACACTAGGTCAGACGGCAAGCTCTACAATCCATCAAGGCTGTAAGCGAAGACAAAAACAGATCGCATCCTGATCAGAGAATCCCTCTACGCTTATGATGCTGCGCTAGTCACTCACATGGAAATTCAGCTACAAAGACTCATGGACCTTCTCTCCCATGTCTGTAACTTGTTCTTGACTATAAATGTCAAGAAAACCATGGTCATGGGATAGGGTGTTGCATCTCCGTCCCTGATCACACTAAATAAACACCCCACTGGAAGTGGTTAGCTCATAAAAACAGCCACAAAACAACTGGCAGCTCCCACTAGATGTTAACATTCGTAGCTCTGGCTGAGACCCATGAACTCAATACAGATCAAACTTGGGACATTACTGTTCTTTATGGTTTGTGTATTCAATGGAAAAACTCACTGAGGCATCGGGGGAGCCCCAGACACCAGTTGTAAACAGATTCCCTCTCTGTGTCTAATTTTGAAGATTTTCATGTACAGTAACTGCGCCATTCCCCAACAGAGAAGACAGGAAACTAACGTGATCCCATGCACTGCTGTGTAACAGGCTGACTGCACATGTTGGACAACCGTGAATATCAATTTTTCCTCACTTCCTTCCAAGGAAGCAACTTACTTACAAATCAGTGCAATATTTTAATTTCTCAAGCCCCCTCCTTCCCCCACATTGATCAAGATCAAGACCTTGTCACGATAGGTAAATCAGAGGGATAGCCCACGTGCAACTCTCCACATCACAGGATGCTGCTGTCACAACAATATTAATGCACCAGTGTACTACTCAATCACAAAGAGCCCATTAAACAGGCACATATTAAATAATTCACAAACATTGTTAGAAGGTGCTATGCTCATTGTTCTTGTAATAAAAATGCTGAAATGATACGCGGGTCACTTACAGCGTGGAAAACTAGAGAAAGGGATTTGGTGAATGCAAGAGCCCCCATCAGCCAATGGATCTTAAACACATCGTTGCTAAGGAAAGAAGAATGCAAGTGGTAAGTATGCTGATCACATATCCCATTTTATTACATGAAGGATTGAATTTAAAGTCAAACCTTAATCATTACATTTTCACTTTGCCTGTATATATGAGTGTATATAGTAAGTGAGAATCAGTTGAAATGCTGGCTTCTGCATTAATTTCCCCACATTTCATTACTTCAAAATACTATCTGACCACTCCAGATTTCTGATCTACAGTGCCTTACCTTTATGTATTTGTGGGCAGAATGCGATGGATAGAAAATTGGTTGGCAGACAGGAAACAGAGTAGGGATAAATGGGTCTTTTTCCGAATGGCAGGCAGTGACTCGTGGGGTACCGCAGTGGGGGATCGGTGCTAGGACCCCAGCTATTCATAATACACATTAATGATTTGTTTATTTATTTATTTATTTATTTATTTAGAGATACAGCACTGAAACAGGCCCTTCGGCCCACTGAGTCTGTGCCGACCATCAACCACCCATTTTATACTAATCCTACATTAATCCCATATTCCCTACCACATCCCCACAATTCTCCTACCACCTACCAACACTAGGGGCAATTTACAATGGCCAATTTACCTATCAACCTGCAAGGCTTTGGCTGTGGAAGGAAACCGGAGCACCCGGCAGAAACCCACGCGGTCACAGGGAGAACTTGCAAACTCCACACAGGCAGTACCCAGAATTGAACCCGGGTCGCTGGAGCTGTGAGGCTGCAGTGCTAGCCACTGTGAGGGAACTAAATGTAATATCTCCAAATGTGCACATGACACAAAACTGGGTGTGAGGGCGAGTTGTGAGGAGGATACAGAGAGGCTTCAGGATGATTTGGACAATTGAGTGAGTGGGCTAATGCATGGCAGATGCAGTATAATGTGGGATGTCTTGCTGCAATTATATAGGGCCTTGGAGAGGCCACACCTGGAATATTGTGTGTAATTTTGGTCTCCTTACCTGAGGAAGGATGTTCTTGCTATGGAGGGAGTGCAGCGAAGGTTTACCAGACTGATTCCTGGGATGGCGAGACTGACATATGAGGAGCTATCAAGTCGGTTAGGATTATATTCGCTGGAGTTCAGAAGAGTGAGGGGGGATCTCATAGAAACCTTTAAAATTCTAACAGGACTTGACAGGGTAGGAAGGATGATCCCGATGGTGGGGGAGTCCAGAACCAGGGGTCATAGACTAGGGATACGGGGTAAACCTTTCAGGACTAAGATGAGGAGAAATTTCTTCACCCAGAGAGTGGTGAGCCTGTGAAATTCGCTACCACAGAAAGCGGTTGAGGCCAAAACATTGAATGTTTTCAAAAAGGAGTTAGATATAGCTCTTGGGTCTAAAGGGATCAAAGGGTATGGGGTGAAAGCCGGAACACGTTCCTGAGTTGGATGATCAGCCATGATCATAAGGAATGGCAGAGCAGGCTCGAAGGGCCAAATGGCCTACTCCTACTCCTATTTTCTATGCTTCCATGTTTCTATGTCCCTATTTCAGCTCTGTACTTACTGTGGATTTTTTCCCTTCCCGAACACTCTACTGCCTTGCAAAGTTATGATTCCACTGGTGCAAAATGCCCTCAACAAAAACAACAACTTATATTTATATAACACCTTTGAAATAATCAAGAGTGCCAAGCCTGCCATACTTTCAGCACTCCACAAATTCTTTGCCTGTGCTGGGATGAGAAGCAGTACCACGGGACATGCGCGATGCCAATATTATCACCCTCTAGAAGAACAAGGGTGACCGCGGTGACTGCAATAACTACTGTGGAATCTCCCTGCTCAGCATAGTGGGGAAAGTCTTTGCTCGAGTCGCTTTAAACAGGCTCCAGAAGCTGGCTGAGCGTGTCTACCCTGAGGCACAGTGTGGCTTTCGAGCAGAGAGATCCACCATTGACATGCTGTTCACTCTTCGTCAGCTACAGGAGAAATGCCGCGAACAACAGATGCCCCTCTACGTTGCTTTCATTGATCTCACCAAAGCCTTTGACCTCGTCAGCAGACGTGGTCTCTTCAGACTACTAGCAAAGATTGGATGTCCACCAAAGCTACTAAGTATCATCACCTCATTCCATGACAATATGAAAGGCACAATTCAGCATAGCGGCGCCTCATCAGACCCCTTTCCTATCCTGAGTGGTGTGAAACAGGGCTGTGTTCTCACACCTACACTGTTTGGGATCTTCTTCTCCCTGCTGCTCACACATGCGTTCAAGTCTTCAGAAGAAGGAATTTTCCTCCACACAAGATCAGGGGGCAGGTTGTTCAACCTTGCCCATCTGAGAGCGAAGACCAAAGTATGGAAAGTCCTCATCAGGGAACTCCTCTTTGCTGACAATGCTGCAGTAACATCCCACACAGAAGAGTGTCTGCAGAGACTCATCGACAGCATTGCGGCTGCCTGCAACGAATTTGGCCTAACCATCAGCCTCAAGAAAACGAACATCATGGGACAGGACGTCAGAAATGCTCCATCCATCAATATCGGTGACCACGCTCTGGAAGTGGTTCAAGAGTTCACCTACCAAGGCTCAGCTATCACCAGTAACCTGTCTCTCGATGCAGAAATCAACAAGCGCATGGGAAACGCTTCCACTGCTATGTCCAGACTGGCCAAGAGAGTGTGGGAAAATGGCGCACTGACACGGAACACAAAAGTCCGAGTGTATCAAGCCTGTGTCCTCAGTACCTTGCTCTAAGGCAACGAGGCCTGGACAACGTATGTCAGCCAAGAGTGACATCTCAATTCATTCCATCTTCGCTGCCTCTGTAGAATCCTTGGCATCAGGGGGCAGCACCGTATCTCCAACGCAGAAGTCCTCGAGGCGGCCAACATCCTCAGCATATACACCCTATTAAGCCAGCGGCGCTTGAGATGGCTTGGCCATGTGAGCTGCATGGAAGATGGCAGTATCTCCAAGGACTCATTGTACAGCAAACTAGTCACTGGTATCAGACCCACCGGCTGTCCATGTCTCCGCTTTAAAGACGTCTGCAAACGCGACATGAAGTCCTGTGACACTGATCACAAGTTGTGGGAGTCAGTTGCCAGTGATCGCCAGAACTAGCGGACAGCCATAAAGGCGGGGCTAAAATGTGGTGAGTTGAAGAGACTTAGCAGTTGGCAGGAAAAAAGACATACGTGCAAGGGGAGAGCCAACTGTGTAACAGCCCCGACAACCAATTTTCTCTGCAGCACCTGTGGAAGAGTCTGTCATTCTAGAATTGGCCTTTATAGCCACTCCAGGCGTTGCTTCACAAACCACTGACCACCTCCAGGCGCTTACCCATTGTCTCTCGAGACAAGGAGGCCAAAGAAGAAGAACATAATAAAACATCCCAAAGCACCTCATAGGAACATTTTAAAACAAAGTATGACACATGCAAGGAGCCTTAGGTCAGACAACCAAAAGCTCGGTTAAAGAGGTAGGTTTTAAGGAGTGTCTTAAAGGAAGAAAGCCAGGTGGAGAGGAAATTCCATAGCTTAGGCCCCAGGCAACTGAAGGCATGGCCACCAATGGTGTAGCAATTAAAATTGGAAATGCTTAAGAGGTTGGAATTAGAAGAAAACAGATATCTTTGAGGGTTATGGAGCTGGAGAAGTTAACAGAGTTGCTGCTTGACCGGGAGGCAATGCAGGTCAGGGAGCACTGGGATGAAAGGGCAACAGGATTTGGTGCATGTTAAGACAGGGGCAGCAGAGTTATGAATGCGCTCAAGTTCAGGGAGGGTAGAACTTGTGAGACCAGCCAGGTGTGCATTGCAATAGTCAAGTGTAGAGGTAACAAAGGCATGAATGAGGGTTTCAGCAGCAGATGAGCTGAAAAAGGGGAGAAATCGGACAATGTTATAGAGGTGGAGATAGGCAGTCTTAGTGATGGTGTGAATGTGTGCTCGGAAGCTCATCTTGGGGTCAAATACAACACCAAGATTGCGAACAGACTGCTTTAGTCTCAGACTGTTGCCAGGGAAAGGGATGGAGTCAGTAGCTAGGAACTGGCGTTTGGAGCGGGAACCAAAAACAATGGCTTCAATCCTCCCTATATTTAATTGGATGAAATTTCTGCTCATCCAGTACTGGATGTCAGATAAGCAGTCTGATAATTTAACAGTGGAGAAGTCGAGAGAGGTGGTGGTTAAGTACAGTTGAGGGTTGTCAGCGTACATGTGAAAATTAATGCGGTGCTTTCGTATGTCGCCGCCAATGGAGAGCATGTAGATGAGAAATAGGAAGGGGCCAAGGATATATCCTAGGGAACACCAGAGGTAATAGTGCAGGAGCAGGAAGCGAAGCCATTGCAAGTAATACTCTGGCTACAATTAGATAAGAATGGAAGCAGGTAAGAGCAGTCCTACCCAGCTGGATGACAGTGGAGAGGATGATGTGGTCAACCATATCAAAGGCTACAGACAGGTCGAGGAGGGATGGTTTACTTTTGTCAGTCACATAGGATGTCATTTCTGACTTTGATCAGAGCCATTTCATTACTGTGACAGGGCCAGAAACCTGATTAGAGGGATTCAAACACAGGCGTTCCAGGAAAGGTGGGCATGGATTTGGGGGGGGCGACAACTCACTCAAGAACTTTGGAGAGGAAAGGGAGGTTGGAGGTGGGACGGTGGGGGTCAAGGGTTGGTTTTTTTTGAGGAGAGGGACGATGAAGGCAGATTTAAAGGAGTGAGGGACAACACCTGAAGAGACCTCAACCACTGTTCTGGGTGGACCAGACAGTGAGTTGACATGCTATTCAAACAAACACAGGAACATCAGAGCCAAGCCTGATCCAGTCACAAGCACCGTACTGCTGGAATCAAAGAATAGTAAGCAGCAGTGAAAATCCTCGTTGACCTTTCTTCTCCTTAGCCCACGAAGTTGGTGCAAATATCGCATCCTTACTGGTGGGAAGGCAAAACTATCCAATCCAGATCAAAGATCCAGTGTGAAAATGTCCTGGTCTGTGTGGTTCAGCACAGAAACACAATGTATTTGCCCACTGAACAACTGTGGAGCCATAAGACATGTTTAATCATGCTAACTAAATGCAGAACTGCAATAGACAAGCTAATGTAATTAGTGTTTGAATGTGAAAGATTAGTAAAGTGCTGTTTTTATGGTTCTTGCCTGAATCCAGATTTATCTTTACATGTTCTTTTATACATTTTAAACTACCATGAAACAGTCCTGGGAGCCAGCCACCTTACCAGGAACATCCATAACTTAACAAAACCACATAGTCTTTGATATTTTCATGTGAACATGACAATCAATTTAGAGAAGATTAAAGCTAAAAACTTGGTGTTATCACTTACATTTCAATAAATTGTAGACATGAATTTATTGTGAAAACCATCTAGTGATATACTGATAGGATTTTGCACTTGCAAACTTGTGCGTATCTGGATAAGGCACTTAGAGCTGTGTAATAACAGGATGAAGTACTAGTGATTAAAAGTCTGCCATTAGCAATAGTAATAGTGGGAGCAATTTGAGCGATATTAACGATACACATTAAAATACACAAGTTTTAATTGAACTATTTTTATCGTTTGTTGATATCTATGTTCTAAACAAGCCCAGCAATAACACCAAAACTGCAGCTAATCATCACCACAGCCATTGGCTTACAGTCACCAAGTAAGTCAAATTCTGTTTTTATTGTGGGATGAGTTTTGTGTTTTAGGATTGTATTCCACAACTCTATTCATTTTTACCTAAGATCTGCAAACCAGTGCCTTCGATTGTCACTTTAACAGCAGAAACACTCCTCCTCTCCACCCCAGCAACACATTACAATCACACCTACAGTGTGCAGGAGATCTTTGCACATTAGATAAAAATACCAAATAAGATACCTGGGTAAATTACAAAAAGGAATGATTTATTAAACATGTACAAAAAATGGTTGGCATCCTTCCATCTATGAAAGATGATGGACACGCAGCAAACAATCCACTTAGGTGGGGTGTCTTCTCTTGGTTGATGGCTGTGAAGGCTAATTGAGAGGCAGATTCTGCCACAGGTGCTGCACATGAAGCTGCCAAGTGACACCGTGAGTTGTTGTTTTTGATGTTGGCACCTGTTGCCAAGCTGCTGTAGCAACTGGTCATCATGGTAGTGCACACCAGTCATGTGTACGAATCATGTATAAAAACTAACACGGAAATTGGATCAAAAATGTTTTAGATGGCTGGCGTCTACAAAATCCTACAGCTGTATTCCAACCCTGCATTTTGTTGCATAAAATTCATGTGTATTTGCACATCGTTGACCCTGTCCTCCAGAGTAATAAGTAATTGCACAGTACCTGCGTTTCCGGAGAATGTAAACCCAGACAACTCCAGCCAGGAAGAAGAAGAACGCCATGGAGATGTAGAGTTTGGGGAGTGGGATCTCTCCTGCAGACAAATAACTGCCAGGATTCTGTTCCACTATTGTAATCTGCAAGAAAATCACACAGCAGAAATTAGAGATAGCAAAAGACTACACCATTTGGTTTCCTCTTCACCCTTCTTCAAACATGAATGATTTAAAGATCTATTGAAGTCAATTAGGGAGAAAGTCCAAATTGTATAAGGTGTAAGGTGGAACAAACTGGTCTTTTCTGGTTCCATAGTTGTTGCAGCAATAAATTTCCCACAGAAGAGATCCTCAGTGAACTGAATTCCTTCCCATGAAAGGGGCCCACATAGAGCTGCACTGTTAGTTTTGCAAATTTCTACTTGACCTCACCCTCCCTGTATTGTGACTTGGCCAGTCAACCATCAACTTGCACAAACCGCAAAACTTCTGCAGATACCATTAGTATCATTTGGTGTTCTCTTTATAGCTCTTTCAATCCTGTTCTTCCATCACTGTTGGGTCCGTACAGTTAAGTATAGATTCACTGTGTTTGTTTAAAAGGGAGCAGGATGAGTTCCTGCGAATCAGGATATCTCCAGTCATAGAAGGTAGTTGGAGGAGTAACTTTATTTATTGATACCAGAGATTGAAGTCTTTTGAAGTTTGTCCGGTGTTCTCAGGGATGAGCTAAGAGTGCTGCCACTGAGCCAAGACTAACATCTATATAATGCACAATATATTATCCTGTTGCTAAGGTGGATTTGTCTCACACCAAGACCACAAGGTCTAGCTGTTGTTAGGTTAATCAGACTTTGTTACTTGATGGCATAATTTTGCAGTACTTTTAAGTTTCAAGCTCTGGGTCAATTACTGGCTTCTTTTAAATAAAAAAGATTGTTTTACATCTGCAACATCTGGTGTGTGAAGGTTTACTAGATGCAATTTTTTTAGTTATACTTTCCTCAAATTTTATCATTTAAGTTCTGCAGCCTCCAGAGTAGTGTCACAGTCAAGATTGCTGCAACATCAGTTATGAAGTAATGACAGCATCCTCAAGGGCAACTGATGGCTACTGTATCATTGCAACCAGTGTTTCCTTAATGGCAGAGAAGGAAAATTCAAAATGCAACCCAACAACACTGTTACATGCAAAGAATGCGTTCTTGGGTGAGGTACCAGTATGCCTGAGCCCCATATCCCAGCAGAGGAGGGAACTGAAAAATATTTTTGTCTGAATGAAAATAGAAATGTTGTGAAACTTGAAGTAAAAGAAAACACAAATGCTAGAAATCTACTACAAAAACATAAAATTCTGTAAAAACAGTCAGCATCTGAAAGATAAAAATCAAGTTAACATTTCAGGCAAACCCCTAGGTCCTGATGAAAGTTTACACCAGAACACAAATCTTTTTCTCAGTGATAATTAACCTGCCATACACTTCCAGAATTATTTTATTTTATATTTAATAAATTTAGTTTCAAATTTGCATATAAAAGTTTTCACGATGCTATAAAAAAGGACGACGGCACTCAGCCAATATTGGTGATTTGTTTAAATGTCCCTAATAGCTCTCTTGCTTCAGAAAGAGTAATGATGCCTTCCTTATACTCACATCCATATCAAATCGGAAAGACTGCAGAGATGGCTTTTTGTCAGTGTAGCAGTTATGGAAGTATAGACTGTAAAGTCCCTGCTCCTCCTCAGTATTAATAGTAAACGAGAACTGCAGGAGAGAAAAACACATCCAGGTTTGGACAATTTTCCAATTTGAGTAAGGCAGTGCAGACAGTATCCAAAGTATGAAGGATCAACTCCTAAATCCTACTTACCATGAATGAATAGGATGTATTTTTTTTCTGTAGTAGAAAAGTTTCAGCCTAAAATAGAAACAACGAGTTATTGTTTTGCTGCTTCCCCCACCACCACCCACCACCCCCCCAACCACCCGTTAATATCCAACTATCTTTACTCTGCAATGGCCTGTCCTCCTGGTGCCTTCAATTCTCTGAAAGGCTTATGTTGCAACAGTTGCTCTCCAGTAGATTACTGAAGTTGTACTAATCTGGACAGTGAGCATCAATTTTTATATCCACTATGCTCCCTCGTCCTTCACCCACCCTGTGCTATGCTATGCACAATCCCCAACCATAAAGTCCAGGAAGTCTTGTGCGTCTGGCATTAGGAGATATAATAATAACCACTTATTTTGCCTCCTGTCTCTTGTCCGTGATGTGATAGAAGTGTCAGGCAACTACATCCTGTTGACAGTAAAACTGGTCCAGAATTTGTGCAGTGACCAACCAGAGCACATCTCCAACATATAACACTGTACCTAACATTTCTTTAAAAAGAAATGCTTTGCATTACTTAGTTTCCAAAGAAAAAAGACCAGACTCTCATCTTTAATAGAAAAAGATTTGCATTTATAGCAGTCAAAATAAAAAAAGCAATACAGTACATTTACTGACCTTTGGTTCCGCAGCACTTTTTACAAATTTTGGCTTTGCTGTGAGGGGAAAATAAATATGTTTCTTTAGCACAGAGTGGCATGTGGTAAAAGAACAGTTTCTATTATCAATTTGTTCTGCTTTTCTTAAAAAAAAAATCTGCATCCAAGTTTTGTGCTCAGCTTTGCAATAAAACGATAACTTATTAAAACTTCCAGGCAGTTTACTGAAAGCACAGGACACCAATGGTACTGTGCAGAATCACAGCTGTGCCAATCGAGTAGTTCAGGTATCAAATATTTCACTAGTTTTTCCAATTATTAAATCAAATACGTAACTGTAAATATTAAGCAGCCAAAATTTGCTTTTCATTTTATCCTCCCTCTTTAAGGGCCTTGCCAGTATGCAAGGTTATCAGCAGGGAATTACAAGAAATTGACCCGAGACATTTGCTGCAATTTCCCCATCGCTTTGCATGTTCCACTTCCAGTAGTACACAAAGCATCAAAGCACACTTCATTGAAGGAATTTGTTAATAGATGTGGTTAAGCAACATGGCTATGTGCAAACCAGCTCAAAAACTCCACACTCTCTGGTGGGCTTTGTCACTAATTAACTGGGCACACCCTATTAGAACAGGTGAACTACTGCCCTCAAGGTTAAAGATGTGCTAAACCCAAGGGACTGATCAAATTATCCTGACCTCAAACAGGTGTGCATACTGGGAACTGTGCAAACAATAGACAGCCATAAATGTGCCTACATATTCTGCTTTAAGTACTGTATGATAAAACTGTTCAACGACTTCAAAGTACATGTATTGTCCTATTCCAGAAAGTCAGTTGGTGAAGTATAGAACCGGAACCAATCTTTACACACTTTTATAAGCATTTATTTATAGAGTTCCACATTATAAGCATGTAGCTCCTAAGCCAGCAATCACAGATTCAATCAGTGTCTTTTTATAGGGGCACAAGTGTATCCCCAGTTAAAGCCCACCACCTGCATATAATTAAAAACAATTAATATACAATTAACATGTATATTCTCTTTAAAAGAAAATATTAAAAAAAATATAAAAGGTTTACAGTGAAGAATTCAGCTCTACTACAAAGTCATCAGCGCTGGGAGTTACGACCGTTATTTTGTCATACTTGGCAATAGCTACCCTGATTTTTCTCAATCCATTATGTATTGAAGAAATGAAGAAAAATCAGGGATGAGAAAAGACCCTTTGGACAATAAAATTACTCCCTTTAATACAGTGACCTCCATTATAGTATCACCAGAAACCCTAGTGCTTCTTCCCAAACTTGCAGGCTTCTTTAGCCCTTTACTATTCCCCTACTTGTAGGAACAGGGCAAGCAGGTGACCTATATTAGTCCTTTTTCAGGTCCCCTCTCCAAGTAATTACCCGACAGCGCAGGTATGTATTTTGGGAGGGAGGGGTGGTGATGTGGTTAATAACTTTATTTCTTGCCCACCTTTAACAACCATTGGAGGAGCCTAAAAAATGCTTTTTGTTTTACCTTTCTGTGTTTCATCAGGCTGCTTGACAGTTTCATTCACCTTCTGTGGCTCTACCACTTTCTCTGAATCACTCTGTGGTTTCACATCTGTCTTGCTGATTTTGTCTTTGGTTGGTTGGCTTCCTGCAGTCCCAACATAATTGACAGGTAGCTGATTGCTGCTGGACTTCTGAACTCTAACTCTGGGAATCAATAACAGGTGTAAGAGGAACATGAAGGAACAGCTAAGCTGCCAGTGACTGAAGATTCCAATGGGAGATTTTTTTGTTGTTGTGTACTCACTGTTGCTTTCCAAAGTCAAAAAGGAAAAGTGTGACAGGTACATTAGCAGCTGGTTTTTTCTTCAAAAAGCAAAATTCGTTATCTTCTTCCTATTAATAATATAAAATCACCACAGAATAAAAATAGCAGTTTTTTACCTGAACATAAGTAGAATTAACTGCAATCCTGGGAAATACTCATTGCATTCACCAAAGTGCTCCTTCTGGGGGTCAGCCTTCTGCAGGTTGAAATTCTTCACCTACACTTGCACTGAGTCTGACATGAGATTCATGCAGAACTCAAGCACGAGTCTGGCTGGGCAGCGTATCAGTGGAATGCTAACTGCATTAATTAGAAACTGACTGTGGGAGGAAACTGATTCAGAGACCACCAACTGAGACAGGATGACCTTCTGATTAGGCTTCCATGTGAGGCATGGAAAAGCTCACAAAGAGGTGGTTGAAGACTGTCCTTCTGAGACTGGGGTGAAGATATTTTGAGATAAACTGGGGTTTGGGTTCTTGGTGTAAGAGACAATTTGAATTTTTCTTTAGAAATATCAATAGGAAATAATGCATTGAGCGCAAAACATTTTAATCGTAAGTGGCCGATTCAAAAGGTTGTGGCATATGAATCCAACTCCTTGTTCCAAAAAGTAAATCCCTCCCCTCGTGGATAAAGGCACTCTCTATGCTGATTTGGTCAATCTCATCCAAAGCCGCAGATGGAGTGCTGCGAGTGGTTTCAGGGTCCCTGGCCTAAAGGAAGGGAATATTCTACCAGGATTCCTGCTACTGCTAAATATCAAGTGAAGCCTGTCCAAGAGTGCATCTGTGGATATCAAGTGAGGACAGCAGCCAGATCAGCTGTGATTCCTTCCAAAGTCCAGTGATCTGCTTACTCTCAAATAAGATCACATAGCAAGAATAGCCGTTGGGTACGATAAAAGCGACTTGATGCTGTTCATGAAACTATTCAGAAAAAAAAATGCAAATCTCATCCCAAAAAAAAAGCTGATCGCTGACTTACCAGATAGGATGAGAAACCATCATTCTTGGTTCTGTCCAAACTAAGCCCCAGCTGAGAGGAAACGTAAAGAAAAAGAATACGTTAGTAGGTTCTTGTTAAAGAAAGAAACATGTGCATTTATATAGTGACTTGCACACCTCAGAACATCCCAAAGTGCTTCACAGCCAGATTACTTTTGAAGTACTGACACTGTTGTTATGTAGACAAATATAATCAGCCCATTCAGACACAGCAAGGTCCTACAAAAAGCCATGAGATCAATGTCCAGTTGATCTGCTTGGTGTTGGCTGAGGGCTACATTTTGGCTGGGATACCTGGAGAACTCCTCAAATCCTTTTCCGAACAGTACCATGAGAGTTTTTTTTTATATACTCGCCTGAAGAGGCAGATGAGGCTTCAGTTGAACATCTTAAAGTTAGAAAGCTTCCCAATTTTAGTTAAAATCATTTGAACAATCTGGAATTCATCGATATTGCACATATATTTTTGGATATAAACGCAAGTGCTTCCTTTTATTGCCATGTCAGAAAAATTCTACAAGCAAGTTTTTGCAAAGCCAAAATATCTTAAATGCAGATCTTTTCAGTAGCTTCAACAGTGCACAAGCACAGGCCCAACAAGTGCATATTTGGTACAGGTAACTGAGCTAAGAAACAAGAAAAGCAGCTAGTATCCCCACTCCTTGTCACAACCTTTGGTGGAAAGCACAGCCACATAGAAATCAGGTGAGGACACAATCAGGCTTGGCTGTGATGTTTCCCTTAGTCAAACAGCTTGCCAGCATTTACAATACAAAGGCAGAAATGAGGAATGGCCATCAGAAATGTAGCTGCACCCAAGGAACGAATCAGAATGTTCAGGAGAGGAAGGGAGAAAACAGAGGGGAAAAATATCCTGCAATAACATTTTCTTAAGAGCTGAAGTCCCATTATTTATAACTATGTATTTTTCTTCTGCTCCAGTTATCTCCTCTAAACACTGACACTCTGGGGCATGGATGACAAGGTAATCAAGAATAAAGAAGATTAATCAACCCAACTTAGTACATCCATCTAGAAAGGTCCGACATTCCCTCATTCCAACATTTAATTGGTTCTTAAATTATTTTCAGGTTTCCAACTTCAGAGCTGTCTGGGAGCTCATTTCATATATTTATCACTGTGTGAAGAGCTTTGGGATATCAGTGGTAAAATTAGCTTTTACTAGTTTGAACCTCTGTCCATTTATTCTACTCTAATAATTTAAAGTAACATTCTGGATTTACCTTGATCATTGTCTTTATTACCTTGCACCTCTCTGTAAGATCACTTTGGAGATGCCTCTTTTCCAGGCTGAAAACCTCAAGTTTCCCCAGTCTTTCCTTAAAATTTAGCAGTCTTGTGGCTCTTTTCTGCCTCCGATGCTTGAATATCTTCCTTCTGTCTCAGTGACCAGGACTGAACACAGTACTCAACCTGTAGCCTCAACATGACTAGCTCTACCCTTTTGCTCTCTAGTTCAACATTCTGTTGGCTTTGTTGATTGCTGGTCTGTATTAGTTGGACATATTAACTATCAAATATACGAGGGTTCCTAGGTTTTCTTTCAAATTCACCATGGTAATTTCAACACCCATCAAGGAGTATGTGTGGTGCCAATTTTTTTCCAATGTGCAGTACTTAACAATGCATTAAATATCATCTACCATTTTCCTGAGCACATAATTTGTCCACGTCATTCGATAATTCTGAACTGACTCCTCCAAATCCACTGCCCCTCCTAGTTACTCATCTGCAAATTTAACTACCTCCTACGGAGGTTCTGATTTCAAGTTATTGATCCAAATGAGAAACAGTGATCACCACCAACCCCTGTGACACCCTACACATTGCTTCCCCGCCACCCTGACATAACTTCACTAAGAAGTACCTGTTGTTCTTTACCACTGACCCGATTTCTTACCTATTTCCAAGATTTCCCATGGATCCTCACAGCTTTTGAGTTTAACTAATAGACTTACATGTGGAACTTGGTCAATTACCTTTTGGTAGTCTATGTTTATTCAAAGTCCACTTAGGTTGTCACTACCTCAAGATGTTTAGCAGATTTGTCAGGCAAGTTATTTTCCTTTCGAATCCATGCTGACAGCTCTTTATTATTGTTGGACAGAAAATAAAGTTTAATCATGATAAACGATTCCATTAGTGTCACTTTAAATCTGTGTAAAATAATGAGTTTGTAGTTGCCCATGTCTGTTTTCTTTTTATTTATTCATGGGATGTGAGCATCGCCGGCAAGACCAGCATTTATTGCCCATCCCTAATTTCCCTGGAGAAGGTAGTGGTGAGCCACTTTCTTGAACCGCTGCAGTCCATATGGTGATTGAGGAAGACATGCTGCTCACGCCTCCCCTAGGGAATACTCATTGGGGAGGATTTTTTGTTACTTTTTGGTTCTGCAATTATACTTCTTTTCTAGGTCTCTCTTTACTCCTCTGACCACCTTCTTAAAAACTTGTAGAATCATAGATTGATACAGCACAGGAGGCAGCCGTTTGGCTCTTCAGACTGTGCCAACTCTTGGGTAGAGCTATCCATTTAGTCCCTCTCCTCTTTCCTCCAAGCCCTGTAATATTTGTCCCCTTCAAAAATTTATCCAATTTGCTTTTGAAAGTTATCAAATTTGCTTCCACCCTCCTCTTTCTGGTAGTGCATTCCATATCACAAGTCGCTGCGTAAAATTCTGTTCCTCATGTTGCCTCTGGTTCTTTTGCCTCTCCCCTTAAATCTGTGTCCTCTGGTTACTGACCGTTTTGTCACTGGACATAGTTTTTTTTCCCCCAAAAAATATACTTAATTCATAAAATTTGTATCAGTACACATACAACTGTTCCAATTTGACATAAATGCAATACAGATCAATTTCTTTCAATACAGTGCATGAAGTGCCTCACTACACTCACCATAACAGGTTATATTTACAATGTACTTTTACATTTCATGTTCAGCATTCAGCCAGAGGGGTTTAGCATTGTTTCCAGCCCCTCGGTATACTATGGCAAGAGGGCCTTACACAGTGGCCTTTCCCCATTGACCCGATGCAGCAGTTTCCCCAAGCTTTTAGCGCATCCTTCAGCATGTAGTCCTGGCCCTTGGAATATGCCAGTTCCTCCTTATTTAATCTTATCAAAACCATTTATGATTTTGAACATCTTTATCAAATCTGAACTCCCTCATCCCAGGCACCATTCTGGTAAATTTAGACTGTTGTATCGTTTGTGTTGCAAAAATTGAGAATATAAACTTTCCAGCTTAGAAAAATGTGAAAGAAAAATGACGTTTGTTGATTCAGGTTCGTAATGGATGATGGCATAACAAACAAAAATTGACATAAATTCATATGCAAAAGTATGCTATTTAGCAGTCTCAAGCGCCCCCTGGTGACATTATGTTAGTTTAGCAGTTAGCTGTGTGTCAGCCGTTGCTCAGTTCGTAGCACTCTCATCTCCGAGTCACAAAGTTGTAGGTTCAAGTCCCACACCAGGACTACAAAAATCAAGGATGACACTCCAGTGCAGTACTGAGGAAGTGCTGCACTGTCGAAGGTGTTGTCTTTTGGACGAGATGCTAAACTGAAGCCCCATCCGGTGCATGTAAAAGATCCCATGGCATTATTTCGAAGAATTAACCCCAGTGTCCTGGCCAATATTTATCCCTCAATCAACATCAGTAGAAAAAGATTATCTGGTCATTATCACATTGCTGTTTGTGGGAGTTTGCTGCGTGCACATTAGCTACCGCGTTTCCTATTACAACAGTGACTACACTTCAAAAGTACTTCATTGGAGGTAAAGAGCTTTGAGATTTCTGCTGGTCATGAAAGGCGCTATATAATTGCAAGTCTTTCTTTCTTTCTGTTCAGTCTCACATGGCCCCTGGTGGTGCTATGTTAGTTTAACAGTCTCACAGTGGCTCCTGGCGGTGCTATGTTAGTTTAGCAGTCTCACAGTGTACCCTTTCTCACCATGTTAGTTTCGCATTCTCACAGCCCGTCCTGGTTGACACTGTATCAATTAGTCCTGTATTGATCGAAATGAACTCTTTCTCCCTGCAGGATTATTTCACTTACATATGGTTTCTTAATACATTTTAGGGCTACACTTGTTTAGCCTGAGCTTGCTGAAGTCAATATTATCCACGAGCAATGTGCTCATGTGAAACTGGCAAGGTATACTGCCTTTAACTCACCATTTCACATAAACACCGCACATCAGGGATCACTGTCAGGAATCCTGGCTGATTTTCCCCCTACCCCCACCTTGCCACAGTGTCACTGAGAGCTACTGAGTTCCTGCTAACCCAGCTGAGATAAGATAATTTACCAGAGAGGAAAAATGAAACTGGGACCCTTTGTGGTCGATATGGCAGATGACAAAACAGTGCATTTTACAGCTGAGCCATCAGGTACAGCTAGTATTACAACAATCAAGACAAAAAATTCTTATCAATTTCTCAGATTCAAGATCAAGCAGCAATACGACAAAGCTACTGGAAATTGATGCTGCAAAAAGTCTTGCTGATGTGCCAACAATGGAGATACTGGCATTTCACACATCTTCTCAGTGTTAACAGTGGGATCTGAGTAAGTAATGATTACCCTTGACATATTGCATGGATAATGCAGCAACCATCTCATCTCCGTACAAAAATAGCACAAAAAAGACACCAGGATTTGTTTTAAGAAAAATACACATCGGGATAGTGGTGGATTATACAGAATAAACCAATCACTGCAGCTTAAATAACCCATACCAGATGCAGCCCACAACAGGACAATGCTTTCCTCTCCATAAACCTCTACTACTGGATAAATATCCCTACAAGGGAGTGAAAACTACTGGATAAAAAATACTGAATTTACCGCAGAGTTGGCAACAGTTTTGAAGTCAAAATCCTTTGCAGTCAAATTGGTAATTTCTACAGTCATATTTCCACTCTTGAAGAAACCAAATGTGTTTAAATGGACCTTTTGCCGAACATCATCCTGTAAAAAGAAGAAGCCATGCTGTAATTGAAAGCAATATTTGCCCAGATTAGAAGACAAAATTCAAGACAGATTTTGGTCCAATGAGCCTGTGCCAGCTCTGTGGAAGAGCTGGCCACTCATTCCCATTCCTCTAGTCTTTTCCTCTATTGTTATACATGTTAATTTTACAAAATATTTATTCACTTCATCTTTAAAAGCTATTAGGGAATCCACTTCCAGTTTATTGTAGGGCATGCCGCATCCTAACAGTCTCCGTATAAAATAAACTCTCAGCATCTCCATTTATTTCAATGATGGTCTTAAAATGTCTCTCCAGTACCCAGTTGCCAACCAGTGGAAATAGTTTCTCATTTTATGAAAACCTCTCAATTCTGAATACTTATCAGATCGCCTCTAAATTTCCTTTGTTCAAAAGACAGTAGTCTTAGTTGCTCTCATCCCACCTTATAACTAAAGCTTCTCATCCCTATTCCAGTCTTTACATATCTTCTGAAAGTAAGGGACCCGAAATTGGACACCATATTTTAACCCTGTCCAAATCAATCTTTTGTATAGGTTTGGCATTCCCTCTTGGTTCTTGTACTCTATACCACTACTTACAAAACCTAGAAACTTGTATTTTTTTTAAAACACTGCTTTACCAACTTATTCTACCACTTTTCAAGATTTGGGTATCTGACCGCTGAAGTCTCTTGGTACCTCTGCTTTTAAAATTTCTCCATTTAGTGTTAATGTCCTTTCATTATTCTTAATCATAACATATATTCGCTCGATTCTCCAGAATAAACTTCATCTACTAAATTCAATCTACTAGTGGGTTTGTATCCTGTTGAAGTAGCCATCTTCACAGTTAACTATGCTCCCCAGTTTTGCAGTGTACAAATTTTGATACATATGTGTAAATATAAATACATATTTAAGAGCAATGGTCCCAACAAGAATCCCGTGAAAACAATATTTATAACTCTCAGGTCCAAAGAATATTCATTAACTAAATTCTGTTTTCTATCTTTTACCCAGCATCCTGTCCATGATGCCACACTCACTTTAATATTTGCACTGTAGATGACAGGGTTCTTGAGCACCCAGAAGTAAATATCTCAAAAAGCCCTTGGATAATGAAATGTTCTGACATTTTGCTACATGTAGCGTCATTTGGTTGAAACCGATCAGCCTATAAGCAGTGCCTCGAAACTAGGCCCATGAATTGATATGGTTTGGTGAAGCCTTGTAATTCTTCCACATGATGGATTCACACGTTCTCCCAGCTACAACACATCTCTTAGTAATGGGCTATTAACAAAACATATCTTGTGCTCTACATGTTTGAATCCGCAACTAACCAAATACCGTCATATCTACAACAATGCTCTCATTGAGCAGAGCCTGAATCATGCTCTCTGCTAACCTTCGCTCTTAGCTTATCCCCTTGTTCATATCATCCAAGTTATGGAGGAAAATATGACTGAAGGAAAAGAAACTTGATCAGTCAAGGCTGGAGTACCTTCCCTCACTGGTCAAGCACTTCTCCCATTAGTCTTCTGTCAATTAAAGACAGTATGACCACAGTGAAATAATAAGGTAACAATTATTTTGCAGGGTGGGTGGGGGGGTAACTCCGAGGTATGCAGAAGTGCCTCTGATCACACAAGTTCTTGGTTAAGAGAGAAATTCAAGAATAGTGACAAGGTTTTTAGTAATATACTGATGGACATGTGAAATTTCCATATTATTCTGACTGAAGTGTGAAAAACTCAATTGTACAAATAGTTGCATCTGGAAACAGCATTTCAAGTTGTGTAGCATGAGGGCGAAGTACTGGTGATTACAAGTCTCTGGAAGCTGTGTGAGATAGCCAAGATCATAAGAACATATAAAGCGTCTATTAGCTGAAGTTCTATTTTTGCCAGAAGCATATTGGTAAACCACCTGCACTACAGCACATTTATTAATTTGCAAAGCCAAGCTTCACAGTGCAGAAGGTCGAAAACAGTAAAATGTAGGATTGGATGATCAGGAAATACTCACTGGATCACAAACCTTGAACTTTAAAATTCTGCATATTGTAGGAAACAAGGAAGACAGAGAGAGGTAAGGAGTTCCATAGCTCAGAACTCCTGGAAAGGAACATGTTGGAGGGGGAGACTGAGGTGAGTCTTGATTTTAACATGTCAGTTGCCCAGTGGCTTCGAGTTTTTAAACAATACAGGAGGAATTTCCCTTTGTAATCAACAGGGGAAAATCCATTGAACAGTTTTAATAACTTAAATAACTTCTTTGGATGTCAGA
Organism: Heterodontus francisci; assembly: GCF_036365525.1. Classification (NCBI taxonomy): domain Eukaryota; kingdom Metazoa; phylum Chordata; class Chondrichthyes; order Heterodontiformes; family Heterodontidae; genus Heterodontus; species Heterodontus francisci. The sequence goes on from NC_090402.1 coordinate 14,238,972, forward strand.
ACATCCTTTTTTCGTTTTCTGCTTGTTTTCTTCCCTTCCATCCTCTCCTAAAAATCCCAAGTCCTTGTTGGGTACAGTTCCAATAGTGCCAGACACCTGCTAGCAACTCAACAAGTGGCCTTTTCCTAGTGTCAGCCCTGACAAGTGAGTATCTATAAGCTATTCAACAACATGGAACATTGCGGCTGAGCTCAAGTCAGTCCTAACCTGACTCCACACATATACACCAAGCAGGATTCACTGATAGACTCCCAAGTTATCCTCAACAGCTGCAACAGTATGAGTCACACAGTACCTTCCGAACCAGCGACCTCTGTCACCTAGAAAGACAAAGGCAGCAGATGCATGCGAACACCACCACCTGCAAGTTCCCCTCCAAGCCACACACCATCCTGACTTGGAACTATATCACTGTTCCTCCACTGTCGCTGGGTCAAAATCCTGGAACTCCCTTCCTCATAGCACTGTGGGTGTTCCCATCCCACATGGACTGCAGCAGTTCAAGAAGGCAGCTCACCACCACCTTCCCAAGGGCAATTAGGGATGGGCAATAAATGCTAGCCTAGCCAGCGACACCCACATCCCTTGAACGAATAAAAGAAAGTCACAGGAAATATTGCCAACTGCAGAGTTTTCCCAACTGCTCAGGGACTCTGTCTGCCTGAAAATACCCATCCCAAAGGGGAACAATAGCCTTTTAATATAAGACTGTTAATACTTACAGACTCGTGGGTGAGGTGGTGATTGCTGGGAAGAACACATTCAGTATAGTGCCATCTCCACAACCCAGCTGGGCAGCAACCTGCTTAACACGTTGAAGGTTAATCAGGCCTGAAGGGCTGCACCCAAATGGGACTCATCCACCATTTGCCTCTAACTGACATTCAACACAGAAGACAAGACATGGGCCCAACAACGACTGCACCATGAAATCAGAATATATTAATTCTACTCTCATTCACAGCCATCTTAGTAACTTATCTGAGCCAATTGCAGTGATATTGTCATCACTCACTGTTGACAAAATTACATCAAAAATGGCCACAGCAAATAGTTAAGAAAAGCAAAACAGAAGCTAATATTTTTGAGATTCCCTCTTTGCCAACGCTTCCACAAAAAAATCCTTTTTAAATCCACAGACATTCACTCATTACCTATCACTGTATCAACTAAAAACTGCAGTGGAGGTTCACAGTTAATCACAAGACGCTGGATAAATGTGACTCTTGTCAATAGGATTAGGTTTAGGAGTATGTTTGCATTGGAACTGTCAAAGTAGATTAGTGCTGTGGAGTGCAAATCTAATCAAATAAGAACTGTACTTGAAACTCCATTCATGAAAAGCAGATATAGGCTACAATGAATCAGTTTACTGGTACTACCAAAGAACAGCTGGAATCATTCTCTCTGAAGGTCAGAAAGTGGCTCTTGGTAACTAATTTAAACCTGGTGGACATCACAACTGGACATGATCTTATCCTCACTATTCTTTCCAGCAGAGATTGCTAGAAAGCTGTGAGGGGTGGGATTTAACTCTCCCTTTCTGACCCAGGGGCACGAAGTCCAATTGTAGTGCATCTGCTGTGATCTAGACTACGGTCAGCAAATAGTACAAGACAGGAGTGGAAACAGTGTACGTGAGTTTGTACTACAAGACACAGTCCGATCACCGACAAAGCAAGCTGTAATACTCCAAATTTTGCTGAATTTCCAACTATCCAACATTGGAAGAAAACCACGCGACTATAAAGTAAAAATGGGCACAATGTGTGTTTATTATGGCATCCCCTCTCCTCCTTCTGCACCAGCTATTAAACGTCCTTCTTGCCTGTGGGGTTAGATGAGTAGGTTAACTTGGAGTCTTGGGGAGCAGGATAGTAATGTGTAACTAGCTGTTTTCACACTGAAAAGCTCTACCCAGTTTCTAATTCCCAAGGAATGCATGTTAAGCACTTTTTCAGTGTAAATGAAGACAAGAAAAACTTTTAATTTTGAAGACATTTAATTTTACTTCAGAATGGAAAAAACACTTTCAGCATTACATGCAGTTACAGGGAAGAAAGACATGTCTTCTAACTTTTACTTGTCAATTCTTTCCGTCCAACTGATTACATGCCCATATGTCCATCCCCCAGTTGCATTTACTAAGCTATTATTGTTCAAATGCCTCATGAACTTTTAATTATAATTCAATGCAACACTCAAGGGAAGAAATGGATAAGCCAGGTAATAATGGATGAGTTAGAAGCTTGCTCATGCTGGTTATAGACTAAAAGCCATAATACAGGATATAACTAATAAATATTTAGAAAAATAAAAAAAGTCAGCCAGCTGATAAAGTTATGGTTATGGATATGGATTTTGAAAAGGCAACTGATAAGAAGTCACACAAGAGGCTTGTTGATAAAACTAAGGCTTCCGGTGTTAAAAAGATTGTAGTAGCATAGACAGGGAGTTGCCTAAAGGGACAAAAGCAAGTCATGGTTTGTGTAACATTTCTGAGCTGAAGGAATTTAAACAGCAGTGACCCCAGGGGCGAAAAACTATCTGACTCTGGGAAAGGAGTAAAATATCAAATTTTACAGATGACAAAATTAGGGAGGAATCTGTATTAGCTTTAAAAGGGCAGTGGATAAATACCTAAAAAATATATTTTTTTTTTAAAGAAAAGGTTATGGGGAATGAGACTAAGTGAACAGCTTTTTCAGAGATCCGGCACAGACACAATGGGCCAAATGGCCTCCTACCATGCTGTAAAATTCACTGATTCATTAAATAAATCAACGGGTCTTTGAGTTCAGTATGACATACTCAGAGGTGACCTGATCAGAGGTATATAAAATGATTAAACGGACTGGATAGCATCTCTATTGATTAGATCATAGCAGTTTAACAGACTGGGAAGGACCAAGGGACATAAGTGTAAACAATGCAACAGTAGAAATAGACCAGATGTTAGGTGGTTCTCCTTTTTCCAGGGAACAGTGACCCTCTGGAACACATTGGCCACTGTTGTGGTGGGAGCAGGTGCCGTATTCCTTCAAGGGGAGTTGGACTGGTTTATGATTGCGGCAGAGATCACAACATACAAGATGGCGAGTGTCTTTACAGATAACACTTGGTCCACACGATCTCCTGGACTGGTTTTAACTGCCTCAAGGGTCAAGTATGAATTTCCCCAGTGTTTTATCCTTTATCGGTCCTATATTTCTTCTCTTTTTTTGCCTTTCCTAGGAATTTACACAGGTGCAGGAATGGATGAATGAAGGGAGAAAAGATGTATTTAGTCATGATGGTCCATCTATCCTGGCATGGAGAGGCTTGTTAGACTATCTGGTATTATTATGTCTATCAATTTAGTATGTTTATAATTTTTTGCTGCACAAATATGTTTATTGATGTGGCAAGACTTAAAATATCTCTCATTTTATAATGAATTTCAAACAGAAGGGGGTTGTCGTTCTGATATAGGCCTGAGTTATTTTATGTCTTTTCCTAAAATTATTTAAATTAAAGATGTTCTTTGTGGTCAGTTTGATTTTCATCAGGCTTAATCCAACTTCCAGAAAATTTCTTTGCAAGATTGGATGAAGATACATAATGACATTTCTGAATGATCCTGCAGCCTTTCATTTACACACAGATTAAAGGACTAATCAGACCATGACTATAGTTCCGCCCTTAAAGTATATGTAAACCCAGTGATGACAGATAACCATGAGCCCCCATCAAGGAGTAGCAAACAGACAATGAGGGTGCAGCTGTCAAAGTAAATATAACACAAGTCAACATTTGAAACCCAACTTTTTACATGTATTAGTTTTGTATGGCTTTCTCACCCATTCTCACTGATCTACATGTCTTCCAAACTCCCAGTTCCTCAAATTTACTATTTTCATTGTGTTTCAATCCCTCCATAGCCTCACCCCTCTCCATCTCTAACCTCTTCTACCTCTACAACTTGTGATTTCAATCCTCCGACTCCAGCATCTTGTGCATCTCCCCTCCCTTATCACACCACTAGCAGCTGCACTTTAAGCTGCCAAATTTCATGTTCTGAAATATGGTCCCCTAAAGCCCTCCAGCTCCTCACCTCTCTCTCCTCCTTTAAGACTCCTTTTAAACTCCACCTCTTTGACTTAACTTTTAGTCACCCTTCCTTATGATTTTTCGTTGTTCATCTAATCTTTTTCTCACGCCTCTACTAAGCACCATGGGATTTCTTCTCTGCTAAAGATGTTGTACAAGCATGGGAACATAGGAGCAGGAGTAGTAGGCCATTCAGCCTGCTCCACCATTCAATACAATCATGGCTGATCATCCACTTCAAATCCTTTCTCCCACACTATCCCCATATACCTTTATGTCATTGGTATTTAGAAATCTGTCAATCTCTGCTTTAAACAAGCAGGACTTGTTTTTCTGAGATATTCTTAGTTCACCATTTTAAATTTGCTCCCCCACTAAACAGTTATAAACCTTTAACCACCAGCACACTAGCAATTTGCAATTCAAGATGCTTCGTCCAGTCAAAAACCAAGTTTGGTAGGACAAAATCTATGCCTGCACTGATGAGAGTTCTGTACAGTTGATGTTGATCAAATTTTTTGGTATTCTATCATTAATTTCAGGGGAAATAATTAACCACTCTCCAACCGGGTGAAAACTGTATACAGCCATCATTACATTTTACTGAAATCCTGGAGACAACACTGCAACTTAAGTGTTTTTGTTTGTTTATTTTGTGAACCAAGCACTGACTTAATAAAATGCTTAGCAAATCAGTTGTTTTGGAAATTGTAAACCTAAAATGCGTTACATTTTCCCGCTGGTATCACATAGGAGTGACATAATGATGTGGCTTACTATTTTTCCATCAAAATACTTGCTAAATTCTTTTTCATGAATATCGTGCCTATTTATCTGGATAAATATTTGCAATTTTATTTTTAAAATAATTCATCATATTGCAAATAAACATTAGCTTTGACACGCAACCTAAAAAGAACAAGATTGCATGCGTGCAGGGACCCGAGTGATAAGCTCGACAATTCATTATGTTTTTTTCAGGTTTTTTTTCAGGTTTGCACTTGCCGCTGTTCAATATTCAGTGTATTCACACCTAATCTGTACTAATGCTTTGTCTTTCAACACACCATTAACATATTGTTTGCCTTTGCTCCGTGACCTTTTGGTCAGCTATGTGGCCTGGTCCAATCTGCACCTTCTCCTTTGTTATCTCTTGCCCCACCCCCACCTCACTTGCTTATAATCTGTGACTTTCCTAATATTTGTCAGTTCCGAAGAAGGGTCACTGACTCGAAACGTTAACTCTGCTTCTCTTTCCACAGTTGCTGCCAGACCTGCTGAGTGATTCCAGCATTTCTTGTTTTTGTTTCAGATTTCCAGCATCCGCAGTATTTTGCTTTTAATTCATTATGCCTAGTGGGTCTCCTTACAATCCATGTTTGAGTGTTGCAATGTTGAAGGCATTGTGATTTAATTTACTCAGTAAAAGTCGTCAGTTTAACCCATTTAAATACATTAATACATATATTGACGTCATCCCTACTGTAAATGTGTATGTTTAGGTATCAGGACAACATCGTCTTGGCTGTGTTGCCAGCATAGTCTTACAGACTTGGCTTACTCTGGCATTCGCTGTTTTGGCTCACAGATGGCGAATGACCATGCGGCAAGGTAACAAAGGATGACTTACAACAGGTGCGACTGAACTGTAGGTCAGCAAGAATTAACACCTTCAGAAGGGGGTTGGGGGTGGAGAAACAAAACCAAAGTGTGACACCGATCAAAACAGATCCAATTACTGAACTCGATATTGAAGTTATTCTAATGAGAGGCGGTAGGTCTCCCACAGGGCGTTTTTTGAAAGGAGGGGAAGTGAGTCCGATCAACTGTCACACCTCGGAGAAAAAGATAAACCAGCAAAAGATCAGCTTCCCAACCAGGGTGAACTGTCTAGATGTCGCGTTAAATCTGTCATTAAAAGCCATTCCCACACCAGTGGATTAATTGCGACAGAAAGAATAAACACAAACGCCAGTTCTCCGAGCAACACCCTTTACCTTCAGGATCAGGCGATGGATTCGTCCCCGAACCAACGTCGACAACAAAATCCAAAGCAGTAATGTCCAGCTCCGCACAACAAACACACTCACCACCGCCATGTTTTGAACAACGTCACCATCCAGATTAGTTTCCGGAGTCAGAGGTCACCAGGAGTCACGGGAACCAGCGGTGGCTTCAACATGACGCAGCGTCATGACATCAATATGAAGGTGAGCCAAGAGCCATCACCTGGAGCAAGTCCCTGTCCAGGAGCAGCAGTAACAGCAATACCATTTAGAGAGAGAGAGAGAGAGAGGAATAAGCAACTTGCATTAATACTTAGTAAATTTGTACTTATATATAGAAAGTAAATATTTTTATTTACATAAAGACTGGGAAAATTGTGATGTTTTTGGAGCAGAGAAGCTTGAGGGGAGGTTTGATAGAGGTGTTCAAAATCATGAATGGTTTTGATAGACCATAAGACTGAGAAGGGGGAAGTTGGGTAGTCAGGATCTGGGACATGCTAAGTTCAAGTGTACAAGTTGGTAGGCATCATGAAGAAAATAAATTTAATGACGGTGAAGGGAAAGATGGATGTAAGAATGTGGAGTAAGGGGAGGTAAGCATAGGGAGGCTTGGGTGGTGGAAATAGTCAAAGGATGCAGAATGTATTTAATATTGATTTTCCTTTGCTCTCAATACAGTTTTGTCTTGTAGATATGAGAAAATTGTGGATAAAAATTTGTGCAAAGCATCCTAAGCAGGCAGAGGAGAGACACAACTGTTATATATCATACCACCTGCAAAGTGCTAGGAACTAATTATTCTGTGTACCTGTTCGGGAGCGGGGGGGCACATTCACGGCTGCACTGGAGAGTCATGTGATGTAACAGGACACCAGCCTGCAGCAGTCCAATACCAGGCAGTATGGAAGCTGAGTGATTAAACAAAGAACTTCAGCCTTTCCAAGTCTAAAGTGTGATTATTTCTAACTTATGGGAACCAGGAGAAATAATATGGTGGCAGCGTGTGTCTGTGAGTAAACCTAAACATTTTAAACAAATTTGATGCTGAAATATTTTGGGAAAAATTGGCCCAAATTAATGCCAGAGAGAGAGAAAGAAAACCTGTGTAAATCATGTGAAAATGAAAAAATGAAATGTCAGCTGGGACCAGAACGAATGCACAGCTACAGCCCATTATGAATTGGAAAGCTGATGATGTCGTCGAGACATTTGAGAAGTTTAAACAAAAGTGCAGATTGACATTCAGTAGTTTCCTAAAAGGCACTAGTGATGAGGAGAGGGCCAGCTATATCCTTCTGTGGGAAGGAGATAAAGGATTAAATTTATTTAACAGCTGGGAGCTAAATGAAGACGACAACAGAAACCCAGACAACATTTTTGAAAGGTTCAGCACCCATCTCCAGCCAAAATCAAATCATTGGATATTCCAATATGAATTTCATAGCCTCAGACAGGAACTAGGTGAGCTTATTGACAATTTTGCAACAAGATTGAAAAATGTAGCCAGAAACCGTAAATTTAAAGACACAGTTGAAAGACTGATAGATCAGCTAATTTGGCGTTCTGCACATCCTGAAGTACAGAAAACTCTAACTGGAAAGGTCAAGTTCACAATATCGCAGGCTGTAGACACTGACAGAGCACATGAAGCCATGAGCAGACAGTTGAAGACACTCACTACCCAAACAGCTAGCCTTCAGTTAAGCCAAGAGAAAGGCAGCAGGGTTGATGCAGTGATACAACAACGAAAGAATGTACACCAAATGGAGAGGAAGATGTGCAGGAGCTGTAGAAGACCACATTAATTTATGGACAGAGGAAATGGAACAATCTGCAGGGCTTGCTGAAAGAGCAATTACTGGGAAAAGATGTGCAGAACGAGGAAAAAGGTGGTAGACAAGTCGCCAGAGTAACAGGGCAAATGAGTAGGGAAAGAAACCACAACATCAATACCCTGGACGATGACGATGGGTTTGAGAACACGATAGACATAGGAATTGTACAATTGCATGAAATGTCTGAATGCAGCAGTTCCCAGAGAAAAGAAATTCTCACGACCATTCAGATCAGGAACAGGGTGAAAAATGAGTCACAGAGCCTACAGATTGGAGAAATTCCATCGTGGTGAGAGAGAAGCCAAATGGACGGCTAAGAATTTGCCCAGATCCCAAAGATCTCAACCAAGCAATAAAGAGGGATCACTCCCATATTTGAACACTGGAAGAGATCACATCAGCACTGGCAGGGGCAAAAGTTTTCAGCAAGCTTGATATCAAAAATGGCTAATGGAATGTGAAGCTAGACTCAGAATCTTGAACATACCCTTTGGACGGTACAAATTCCTGTGTCTACCTTTTGGCCTTAAAATGAGCCAGGATGTGTTCCAACAGAAAGTAGATGAGACATACAAAGGAGCAGTTGGCATAGCAGATGATATCCAGATATATGGTGTAGATGGAAAAGATCGTGACGACCATCTACACGAAGCCATGGAGAGAACCAGGAACTCCTCTGACGAAAGGTCACAGACCTAAAACATTAGCTCTGCTTCTCTCTCCACAGATGCTGCCTGACCTGCTGAGTATTTCCAGCACTTTCTGATGATAATTTTCTTTAGTTCAGAAAAAGTTAATGATTGGGACAATTATATTGATATAGGGACATTGTTTTTAAAGAACGAGGGATGTTATATATTGTTATACCATCTGCAAAGTGCTAGGAACTAATTGTTATGTGTAAGTGTTCTGGGTGGGTACATTCATGGCTGCACTGGAGAATCATGAGACATGTAACAGGATACCAGCCTGTGGCAGTCCTATACCAGGCAGCATGGAAGCTGAATGATTAAACAAAGAACTCCAGCCTTTCCAAGTCTAAAGTGTGATTATTTCTAACTTATGGGAACCAGAAGACATCATAACAACTTAAGAGACTAAATGGGGCAGAGGAACAAAGGGATCTGGAGTACTGATGCACAAATTACTAAAAGTAATGAAGCAGGTTAATAAGGCCATAAAAACAGCAAACAAGGCACTGAGATTCATTTCCAGAGGGATAGAATTGAAAAGCAGGGAAGACATGTTAAATTTGTATAGAATCTTGGTTAGACCACATTTGGGGTACTGTGAACAGCTTTGGTCTCCATTTAATAAAAGGGATATAGAGGCACTGGATAAGGTGCAAACAAAAAAAAAGATTCACAAGGATGCTACCAGAACTAACTGTTATGGAATATTGAACAGGCTAGGTTTCTTTTCTCCATAAAAGAGAAGGTGATCTGATGGGTGTCTTTATGAAAATGAAAGGGTTTGATAGGATAGATAGAGAAAATGTTTCCACTTGCAGGGGAACCAAAACTAGAGGTCATAAATATGATAATCACTAATAAATCCAATAGGGAAGTCAGGCAAAACTTCTTTTCCCAGAAATTGGAAAGAATGTACAATGTGTTACTACAAGTAGTTGGAGCAAATAGCATAGATGCATTTGTGGGTGTTAGATATATGAGGAGAAGGTACTAGAAATGTATGCTGGTAGGGTTAGATGAAGAGGGAAGGGAGGAGGCTTGTGTGGTGTATAAATGCCTGCATTGACCAGTTGGCCTGTTTCTGTGCTGTAGACTTGATATCAGTTTATTGAAATGCTTCAACATAAAGTCCTTAGATATGGAATAAATTCTGATTTCTCACGTGCTGAGTTCTCAGGTACTTGATCTCCACTATTTCCTATTGAATAATTTGTCTGTTCACTATCCCTTCTGTTTAGTCTCTTACCCACCCACCCCACAATTTTAATCTTTCATGTATGGTGTCCTCCACTCCTCCTTGTAAACTGCTTTGAAACATAATATAGTGTGTGTGGTGCTATAAAAATTAAGGTTGTTGCATAGTTCAACTTAGACACCATTAACATACTGAATGGACAGCCATCTATTGAAAGTAACTTGAAGTATAAAGCAGGTGCTTCTTAAAGAGGTACATTTTTCTGAAATGCTCCATAATCTTAAATGTTCTAAAGGGAATATATATGCATTGGTATATTTATTGGTGTCACAAGTCACCCTTTTTATCCTGTTTTATTTTTTACAACTTAGAACCAGACTGGCAACAGTGGTCACCCTCCAATAACATTTTGAATGAGTAACCGCAAGCACTGACTCGAGTCATGATATCAATGGAGGTATTGTTTCATGGTGTTACAATTAAATTGTCAACTCCTAATTAGCAGTTCACACTTATAAAACCGAGCAAGAAGACGTGATTAAGTTAAAAATTAAAGATACACCCACAGTGGTACAGAACTGGCACTTGATAACATTCACCTAATTGTTCCATAATTCTAAAAGAGTAAGGTTACTCTGGGGTAACGCCGCATGTAAGTGCTTCCCTGTTATTCTTCCACAGTTGAGTCTATTTCCCCCACCACCTCCACCCTCGCTGAGTCTGTCACAGAGAGGAAGTTACTGAGGAGAGGAAGGCAAAGTCAAAGGGATAGTTATGCTATATAACTCTCACACACACCGGGTATTGTCCAGTTGCACGAACAGGGATCTGGGAAGTAGGTCATCTCCCCATCTTCTCTGTCAAAGCATGGTACAAATCTGTTGAGATGGTAGAAAGAGGATTTTTTTTTTTAAATATCACTTCACATGAAAGAAAATTAATTCTGAAATGAACTTTGAGGAAAACAAAGAATTTTAACAATATTTTGACATGTCACAATACAATCTTAAAACATTGCTCCACATTTTATTGAATAAATTTTTTATTGGAATCTCAAGAATGTACATGCACAATTCATGAAGCTATTATGCCTAGACATGTACCTTCATATATATATATATATATATATTTTATGAAGCATTGAACAATTGAGGATGCATTCACATTTTATGAGAGCACTGTATATTTAGATAATTCATTTACATTTTATGATAGAGCACATTCCTACTTGGTATTGTTGGGAGAAATGTATTGTCACAGGCTACTGGTACTGGCAGCAATGTGAGTTGTGGGGAGAAGGGGTTGGTAGTTTGTTTGGCCCTACATTCTGGAGTTATGTTGGGATGCTGAAAAGGGGTCCTAAATATTCATGGTTAAGTTGTTTGGGGTTGGCGTGCCTCATTGCAGGCAATGAGTGGGTTGCTGCACTGTGTGGTGAACTTGTTTTCAGTGGCTCTCCATGTAAACTGGCTGGTATTACCCCACACCTATTTTTAAATACACATTTCTTCTCTCCACTGCTCAATTTAGTGGGTAAATCCACATGGTGTGGCACTGAGCTAGCCAAAGAATGTACATACACAATTCAATGCCAGGTTCAAGGAGGAGGAGGGGAGCAAACAGGCCAGAATACATTTTTTTGTTATTTTCCTCCTCCCTTGGTCACCCTCCCCAGGCCACACACCATTCCCAACCTGAAGTACCCAATAAAATGCTTGGCATTATCGAATTCGATATTTAGAGAAAACCTACTACTGAAATTACAAGATCTCAGTGAATGGTTGGGAGCTGACAAAAGTGAAGGCAATCTAAACTTGGAAGCTCGGCTGGATCTGGAGAAGCATCTCCGAAGGGATATGACAGAATGTCCTTCTGGTCCAGGCTTCGTGAATCTGTCACAGTGTTTAATGTGATTTTGCTTTTAAGAAGGTTTATGACTGAGGTGGAAAGAGTGCACTGTCTTTTCTAGTTCCACCTCTTCATAGGTCACAACATATATTTAAATGTTTACTGATACAGTCAATCATATAGCCCATATACTCTACTCTTTATCCCAGAATAAAATACACCAACCAATTTTAATAAACAAAATTATCAGTTTAATATAGAACAAGACTTATCCAGTAATGAAGCAAAGCATTGACACACAGATTGAAATATTAAAGTTCCCTTTTTAAATACTCCCCACACACACTCACTGGAAAATAAATTCTCTCTGCAGAGGTCTTATACAAAAAAGGAATACTTTGGCCAAATACTTGCTAATTCTTGAAGGAAAAAAAGATATAGAAGGATGTCAGTTGTCCCTTTTGGTCTGGCATCCGGGTATACTGAGACAGGTCACTAGGATCTTTTCAGAAGCTATTCGTTCTGGAGATGTCAAGAAATAGTCTGGTAGTCTCTCCAGGAGAAATGTGGCATCAGGGGTTTCAGTTATCACACTCTGAATTTGTAGGGTTTTTTCAAAGAGGTAGAGATAGAGGAGCTGACACACTGGATTTCTCAGGGTATCTTAGAGAGCTGCAGGAAAGATGAGCTGGGGTTTTTTTCAGCAGGCTACAAAACCAACTTCTTTTCAACACTCTCCACACCCCAACTGAAGCAAAACAATATCTCAGAAACAAAACCACCTCCTGACCCTCAGAAATCTTGACATGTCACTTCTCTGTAAACAGCTCCCTCAAGTCACCAAGGTGTCTGTTGTTTATTTATCTTAAGGCATGTGATATCCAGTATAGGCTGTTTTCAAACAAGACCTCTCAGTGAACTTTCAAAAAAAAAGTCTAGCATCAATGAAATCATCAGTCTTCCAAAAGGAATCTATTTCCACACTTTAAATATTACTCAAAAAATATTTAACAAAAAATGGAAGCACTTTCATAACAGAAGTGATATGCTGTTACTTAGATTTTGCCATGGTTTATCAGTGGCTCAAGGGGCTCTATATTATGCTCATTAGGACATAATATTTGTATGTTCCTGTCTGAGGGTGTTAGTTATATAAGCAAGTTTGAGCCTAGATGAGTCTGCAAGCCAAATATTATATAAAGAATAATGGATGAGTAAGAACAGTTACAAGAAATCACCTCATCAAGGTTCTCACAACATTGCACATTCAATAGTAAAGCCTGATAGGTTTGTTATTTGAACAGGAATCATCATGGGCGGCACAGTGGCTAGCACCGCAGCCTCACAGCTCCAGCGACCCAGGTTCAATTCTGGGTACTGCCTGTGTGGAGTTTGCAAGTTCTCCCTGTGTCTGCGTGGGTTTTCTCCGGGTGCTCCGGTTGCCTCCCACAAGCCAAAAGACTTGCAGGTTGATAGGTAAATTGGCCATTATAAATTGCCCTTAGTATAGGTAGGTGATAGGAAAATATAGGGACAGGTGGGAATGCGGTAGGAATATGGGATTAGTGTAGGATTAGTATAAATGGGTGGTTGATGGTCGGCACAGACTTGGTGGGCCGAAGGGCCTGTTTCAGCGCTGTATCTCTAAACTAAACTAAACTAAATTATTCCCACTGAAAAGGTTTTCACTCAACTTCTATATTTATATTTGGTGAAAGATTGTGATGGCAACACTGCAAAATATTGTCTTTTTCTTTTGCCAATGTTCTTCCTTTCCTTCCTCAAATTGCTGACTCTTGCTGGGAAACAGATCCACAGACATCAGCCATCCTCTTGCTTAAGTATGCATTGACAATATGGGAGCTAGAAAATGAGTGTTGCCAGGCTGTTGGATTATGAGGTAGAATTGTCAAACCTGATACCATGCTCACTGATTTCCACACTTGTGAACCCATAACTGGGATCACTGGATAGTGAACAGGATTGGGAGGCCAAGCTGATTTTCAGCAAGGGTTCTCACAAATAGCCTTTTCAGTAGTCTTGTAGATGTAAAACATTAATTACTACATGCATCGTGAATAGCTAATTAACAATTATAATATTTCATAATATATGCTCAGCAGTGATTTATTTTAAGGCTACAAAAATAATAGGCTAAATACAGCTGGATCGAGGACTTCATGTTTTTTTTTTGTTCAAATATTTAAGGTTCAAGGTTTTCAATACATTATATCATGCACTGGAGAAGGAGCTTGCAGTGTCCGTCAGTATCCTTAAGGCCTTCTGCAACCAGGATAGGGGCTGATGTTTGTAGCAGATACGCGATATAATATGATTTATTAAGTTTCCTTTCTTTTTATGATTTTGGCTTTATTAGTTCTGCCCCTCAAAAATAGAGGCACTTTTGTTAGATTTTTTGAGTTGGTGACACTGGAGCAACCCAGTATCTCATTATGGGTGAAACAAATGAGGCACACTGCATCACACACCAGTATATTAGTCAAACCTTTTAATGCAATTGAAGATAGGTGATATCTTAACCTTTGTGTTTTTTCTGGTCTATCCTGAGGATCTGGACACCTTACTAAGAAACAATTCCTTTGATGTTGGTCATATTGCAAATGCCCAATCTCCATGTGTGAGCATTAACAAAGGGCCATTTGACCGTGGGGTATCATAACTAACTATATACTTGCACTTTCCAGCAAAGATCACTGAACAGCAATCAAGAGCATGAAGAACAAATAGGTAGGCAAAATTTGAGTGCAAAAATAACAGGGCAGTAATTGTTGGGGATTTCAACTACCTAATATCAACTGGGATACAAACAGCGTGAAAGGCACAAAATTCTTGAACTGCATTCAAGAGAACTTTTTTAGCCAGCATTTAACAAGCCCAATGAGAGGGGGTGCAATTCTAGATTTAGTCTTAGGAAATGAGACTGGGAAAGTGGATGAAGTAGCAGTGGTTGAGCATAATACAGTTAGATTTAGCATTATTATGGAAAAGGACAAAGATAGAACAGGAGTAAACATTCTAAATTGGGGGAAGGCAAATTTTACGACGCTGAGAGATGATCTGGTGAAAGTGGACTGAATACAGCTATTTAAAGGAAAATCAGTGGCAAACGAGCAGCAGGCATTCAAAAGTGAGATCCTATTGGCAGTGTAAACAAAGAAAAAGGGTGGTACTGCCAAATCTAGAGGCCCCTGGTTATCTAGAAGCATACAGGGCAAGGTAAAGAAGAAAAAGAAAGCTTATGACAGTCAAAAAAGCTTAATACTTTAGAAAGCCTTGATGAGTATAGAAAGTGCAAAGGCGAAGTAAAAAAAGAAATTAGGAGAGGACATGAAAAAATATTGGCAGGTAAAATCAAGGAAAACCCAAAAATGTTTTTATCAGTACATTAAGAGCAACAGGATAACTAAGGAAAGGGTAGAGCCCAGAGATGTATAAGGTAACTTATGCATGGGTGCAGAAGATGTAGCAGGGTTCTTAATGAGTACTTTGTCTTCACAAAGGAGGGTGATGATGCAGACATTGCAGTTAAAGAGGAGTGTGAAATATTAGATATGATAAGCATAATGAGACAGGAAGTACTAGTGCGTCTGACATCCTTGAAAGTGGATAAATCACCAGGGCCAGATGGATTGTATCCCAGGCTGTTAAAGGAAGCCAGGAAAGAAATAGCAGATGCTCTGAGGATCATCTTCTAATCCTCACTAGATTCAGGCAAGGTACTAAAGGATTGAAGGTCTGCGAATGTTATACCATTGCTTAAAAAGGGTCTGAGGGACAGGCTAAATAATTATAGGCCGGTCAGTCTGACCTTGGTTGTGGGCAAATTATTAGTTTATCCAATCTCTCAGAATTGATTCTGTCACTTAGAAAGGCACGGATTAATCAGGGTTAGGCAGCATGGATTTATTAAGGGAAGGTTGTGTCTTATTAACTAAATTGAATTTTTTGAGGAAGCAAAAGGAGGATTGATAAGAATAATGCAGTGGATGTTGTCTACATGGATTTTAGTAAGGCATTTGACGAGGTCCTGCATGGCAGATTGGTCAGAAAAGTAAAGGTATGGCAAGTTGGATCCAAAATTGGCTCAGTGACAGGAAACAAAGGGTTGTGGTCGATGGATGTTTTTGCAAATGGAAAGCTGTTTCCAGCGGCATTCCACAGGGCTCAGTGTTGGGACCCTTGCTGTTTGTGGTATATATTAATGATTTGGACTTAAATGTGGAGGCATGATGAGGAAATTTGTAGATGACACAAAAATTGGCCACGTAGTTGACAGTGAAGAGGATAGCTGTAGACTCCAGAATGATATCAATGGTTTGGTTGAGTGGACGGAAAAGTGCCAAATGGAATTCAAACCGGAGAAGTGTGAGGTAATGCATTTTGAAGAGGGCAAACAAAGCAAGGGAATACACAATTATTGGGACGATATTGAGAGGGGTAAATGTGAGAGACCTTGGAGTGTGTGCCCACAGGTCCCTGATGGTGGCAGGACAGGTAGATAAAGTGGTGAAGGCAACCTACGGAATGCTTTCCTTTATTGGCCAAGGTATAGGATACAAAAGCAGGGATGTAATGCTGGAACTGTATAAAACGCTGGTTAGACATACAGTCTGATCACCACATTACAGGAATAATATAATTACTCTGGAGAGATTACAGTGAGGATATACAAGAATGTTGCCAGGGCTTGAAAATTGCAGCTATGAGCAAAGATTGGATCGGCTAGGGTTGTTTTCCTTAGAACAGAGGAAGCTGAGGGGTGACTTAATTGAGGTGTACAAAATTATGAGGGGCCTAGATAGAGTAGACAGGAAGGACCAGTTTCCCCTAACAGAGAGGTCAATTATCAGGGGTCACAGATTTAAGGTGACTGGTAGAAGGATTACAGGGGACACGAGGAAAAACGTTTTCACCCCGAGGGTGATGATGTCTGAAAATCGCTGCCCGGATTGGTGGAGGCAGAAACCCTCAATTCATTTAAAAAGATACCTGAACCTGTACCTAAAGTGCTGTAACCTGCAAGGCTACGGACCAGGTGCTGGACAGCGGGATTAGAATAGGCGGCTAGTTTTTCAGCCGGCGCAGACACGATGGGCTGAATGCCCTCTTTCTGTGCTGTATATGTTTCTGTGTATGTTTCGAAGAATAGGAACCTAAATAACTTAATGATCCCTAATCCTGAGGCTGAGAATTGATTAGCATAGACTAGGAATGAAATCTTGGTTTAACATCTCATTCTGAAATATGGTACTTCCAACAGTACTGCACTGAAGTGTCAGGCTAGATTTAGGAGCAGGAGATTATAGTCATTTACAGTGCAGGAGGCCATTCGGCCCATCGAGTCCATGCTGGTTCTCCACGGAGCTATGCAGTCAGTCCCACTCCTCGGCTCGATCCCTGTAGCACTGCACGTCTATTTCTCTCAGGTGGCCATTCAACTTCCTCTTCAAGTTATTGATTATCTCTGTTTCCACCACCCTTGTGGGCGAGTTCCAGGTCATTACCATCCGCTGCATAAAAAAGTGCTTCCATATATCCCCCTGCATCTTGTGCCTGAAAACTTTCAAACTGTGTTCTAGTCCTTGTACCATTTGTTCATGGGAATAGTTTTTCCTTGTCTATCTAAGCCTGTCATAATCTTGTACACTTCTATTAAATCTCTCCTCAATCTCCTTTGTTCTAAGGGGAACAAAGGCAGCTTTTCCAGCCTCACCTTGTAACTAAAATCCTCCATCTCTGGAACCATCCTGGTAAATCTCCTCTGCACTCTCTCAAGGATTCTCACATCCTTCCTGAAGTGTGGTGAACAGAACTGGATGCAATACTCCAGTTGGGGCCTGACCAGAGCTTTATAAAGGATCAGCATAACATCCGTGCTTTTGTACTCAACGTCTCTATTTATGAAGCCCAAAATCCCCTATGCTTTACTAACCAATCTCTCTATGTCCTGCCACCTTTAAAGATCTATGCACATGCAGTGCCAGGTCCCTCTGTTCCTGCACAGAACTGTGCCATTAAGTATATATTGCCTCTCCCCATTCCTTCTGCCAAAATGTATCACCTCACATTTCTCTGTATTAAATCCCATCTGTCACCTCTCTGCCCATTCTGCTAGCCTATCCATGTCCTGTTGCAGGCAGTTCATATCATCCTCACTGTTTGCCACACCTTCAAGTTTGGTGTCGTCAGCAAATTTTAATATTCTACTCTGTATTTCAAGATCCAAGTCATTTATATATAGCAAAAGAAAAAGCAGTGGACCCAGCACTGACCCTTGGGGCACACCACTGTCTACCATCCTCCAGTTTGAAAAGCAACAATTCACTACAACTCATTGTATTCTGTTCTTTTTTAAAAAAAATTTCAATTTTTTAAAATCCAATTGACAGTGACCCTCCTATTCCATGAGCCTCAATTTTGTTAACCAGCCTTTTATGTGGTACTTTATCAAATGCTTTCTTAAAATCCATATAACCATCCACTGCATTCCCTTCATCAACCGTCTGTTATTTAGCAAACAAAATTCAATTATAGTCAAGCGTGATCTACCTTTTACAAATCCATGCTGGCTATCCCTAATTAACTCAAACCTCTCTAAGTGTTCCCACAACCTTCTAATTCAGAGACTAAAGTGTTACCATTGAGCCAAAAGTGGTTAGAAGGCACTATATCATAGAATCATATAGCACAGAAGGAAACCTTTCAGCCCATTGAGTCTGAGCCAACTCTTTGAAAGAACAATCCGATTAGTCTCACCCTCCATGCTCTTGTCCCTTCGGCTTGCAAATGTTTCTATTTCCAATTATATATTCAATTCCCTTTTGAAACTTACTGTTGAATCTTTCACCACCTTTTCAGGCACTGCATTCAGGTCATAATAACTCACTGTGAAAATAAATGTATCCTCATCTCCCTTCTGGTTCTTTTGGTGATTAGCTTAAATCAGAGTCCTCTACTTACAGACCCTCCTGCCAGTGGAAATTATTTCTCCTTATTTACCACATCAAAATCCTTTAGTTTTTGAACACCTGTATTAATTTTCCCCTTAACCGTCTTTGCTCTAAGGCGAACAATCCTAGCTTCTCCAGATAACCGCTACCATTCTAGCAAATCTCCTCTGCACCCTCTCCAAGGCCTTGACTTCTTCCGCCAACTGAGTGAGCAATGCCATCACAGAGTCTGTTGGTATTCAGTAAACTTGCAATGTGGAATATTCTACATTATATTATAAACATTAGAAATACTTGTTCAAAATTCTTTGAGTCATGGTATCGAATGATGGTGCACAAGCATTACAGCAGTCAATGTCTAACCCACAAATGTTGCCAAAGAAGCAAACTGCGCTAGCTCAGTTACTTATTGTACGTAGATATAGCTAATTTTGTGAAGTTTAAATGTGAATAATCAGTCAGCTCTTACATATATAGTTTGCACAGGTTCAAACGGTTAGCAGGTGTGACCCCTATTTTTACCTTTCTTCTCCTGAAGGTGATGAGTGCCAGCATCTCCCAGTACCATACCCAAGTAACCATTGCTCATGCATGAATCTGAACAGGAAGTGCTGGCAGGATATCTGACCAGTTGGACTGTAACAGTCGGATTCTGTCCTTGGCTAATGCCTGCACACAGATATACTTTCCCGCAGGAATCACTGCTGGGTGGTTCTACCCATTAATTTCCTGTGTGACTGGAGTATCTGCTGTCTGTTTTCTTATTCCTCCCAAAGAGGGAGCTTGGGGTACAGTTGGGGCCTTCTGCAAATGGTGGGTATCACAGGAAATAAAGCATTGGATAGATACCTACAATAATATTCTGATTTAGATTATGAACTTAGTTTTGTTTCACCTAGACTTGTGTCTACATTATTATATGATTGGTGCTTCCTGAACAGAGTCGTTTTTCTTCTGATCGCACTGGGACAATAGTGTCACTCATTTTGGCCAAAAAAGACAGAGAAAAAAAAATCCAATCAAGTTGATAAGCTATTAAAAAAGCATACGAGAACCTGGGCTTTATATAGTACAAAAGCAAGGAAATTATGGTAAACCTTAATAAATCACTGGTTAGTCATCAGCTACAGTTTGTGTTCAATTCTGGGCACTGCACTTTAGGAAGGATGTCAAGGCCTTGGAGGGTGCAGAGGAATTTACTATATCGTACCAGGGATGAGGAAACTTGAGTTATGTGGAGAGACTGGAGAAGCTGTGATTGTTTTCCTTAGAGCAGAGAAGGTTGAGAGATTTAATAGAGGTGTTCAAATTTATGAGGGGTTTAGATTAGTCCTCCTTATTTACTGTGTTTCCACTGGCAGGTGGGTTGGTAACCAGAGGACACAAATTTAAAATAATTGGCAAAGTCAACCAGAGGTGAGATGAAGAATTTTTTTTTTTATATACACAGTGAGTGGTTATGAACTGGAATGCCCTGCCTAAAAGGGTGGGAGAATCAGATTCAATAGTAACTTTCAAGGACAAATTGGTTAGACAGTTGTAAAGGAAATCTGCAGGGCTATGAGAAAAGAGCAGGGTAGTGGGCCTAATAGGATAGCTCTTTCAAAGAGCAGGCACAGGCTCAATGAGCTGAATGGCCTCCTTCTATGCTATATGAACCTCCCTCCTGACATTTCTATTAGGTTGACAGCCCTGTGAATAAGGTATCAGATGACTTCAAAGTTGGGGGACATTAGCCTCTTGATTCCAGTTTATGTTCATTGATGATTGTAGTGTTCAGTTCCATTGACAACTCCTCAGATACTGAAGCAGTTAGTGCTCGCATGCAGCAAGACCTGGACAACAATCAAGCTTGTGCTGGTAAATGGCAAGTAACATTCACACTGCACTAGTGCAGCCAATGATTAGCTGCAACAAGAGAATCTAACTAACCCTCCTTAATATTCAATAGCATTACCATCACAATCTCTCACCATCAACATCCTGGGGTTACGACTGACCTCAAACTTAACTGAACTAGCCATATAAATACTCTAACTACAAGAGATCAGAATTTAGGTATTATGCAGCAAGGCACTCACCTTACTCATTTGACTCCCTCAAGCTTTTCCACCATTTACAAGGCATAAGTCAGGAGTCTGATGGAATATTCTCCACTTGCCTGGATGATGCATGTCCAACACTCAAGCAGCTCAACACCATCCAGAACAAAGCAGCCTGCCTGATCGGCACCCTACACAGCACCTTAAACATTCACTCCCTCCACCACCCACACACACTGGCTGTGTGCGTAGCATCTACAAGATGCACTGCAGTAACTCGCCAAGTCTCCTTCAACAACATCTTTCAAACCAATGACCTCTACCACCTTGCCGAATAAGGGCAGCAGGTGCATTGGGAACACCACCACCTGCAAGTGCCCCTCCAAGCCACACACCATCCTAACTTGGAATCATAGCAAGTTTACAGCACAGAAAGAAGCCACTTGGCCCATCGTGTCCGCACTGGCCGAAAAACGAGCCACCCAGCCTAATCCCACCTTCCAGCATTAGGTCCATAGCCCTGCCACTTGAGGTGCATATCCAGATACCTTTTAAATGAATAAAGTTCCAGACCCCCACCACCCTCTGAGTGAAAAAAAACACCTTTCCTCATCTCCCCTTTAATCTTTCTACCAATCAAATTAAATCCCTCTAGTCACTGATCACTCTGCTAAGGTAAATAGGTCCTTCACATCCAATCTATCCAGGCACAATTTAGTACATTTCAATCAGATCTCCCCTCAGCCTTCTCTGTTCAAGGAGAACAACGCCAGCCTATCCAATCTTTCCTCTTAGCTGCATTTTTCAAGTCCTGGCAACATCCTCATAAATCTCCTCTCTAGTGCAATTACATCCTTTCTGTAATGAGGTGACCAGAACTGCACACAGTACTCAAGTTGTGGCCTAACCAAGGAGTTATACAGTTCCAGCATAACCTCCCTGCTCTTACATTCTATACCTCAGCTAATAAAGGAAAGGATTCCATATGCCTTCTTAAACACCTTATCAACCTGTTCTGCTGCCTTCAGGGATCTGTGGATGTTCACTCCAAGATCCCACACTTCCTCTACACTTCTCAGTATTCTCCCATTATTTGTGTATTCCTTTGCCTTGTCTGACTTTCCCAAAAGCATCACCTCACACTTCTCCAGGTTGAATTCCATTTGCCACTTTTCTGCCCACCTGACCAGACCATCAATATCTTCCTGCAGCCTATAGTTATCCTCCTCGCTATCAACCACACAGCCAAACTTGTCGTCTGCAAAGTTCTTGATCATGCCCGCTACATTTACATCCAAATTGTTTATACCACAAAAAGCAGGGGACCCAGTACGGAGTCCTGCGGAACGCCACTGCAAACAGCCCTCCAGTCAACAATTACCCTTTGTTTCCTGCCACTGAACCAATTCTGTATCCAAATTGCTGCATTTCGCTGGATCCCATGGGATTTTTTAAAGCCAGTCTGCCATGTGGACCTTGTCAAAAGCCTCGTTAAAATCCATGTTGACTACATCAACTGCACTACCCTCATCAAACTTCCTAGTTACTTCTTCAAAAAATTCAATCTAGTTAGTCTGACAAGATCTTCCCTTAACAAATCCATGCTGACCATCATTGATTACTTTGTGCCCATCCAAGTGACAGTTTATCCTGTCTCCCAGAATTGATTTCAATAATTTGCCCACTACTGAGGTTAGACTGACTGGCCTGTAATTATTCAGTCTATTCCTCACTCCCTTTTTAAACAGAGGTACAGTCGTCCAATCCTCTGGAAATATTTCACCGTTCCTTCACAGTGACTGGGTCAAAATCCTGGAATTCTCTCAAGAGCACTGTGGGTGCACAGACTGCAGCTCACCACCTTCTCAAGGGCAACTCGGGGTGGACAATAAACGCTGGCCTTACCAGCAACGCCCACATATCCCATAAATGATTTAAAAAATGTTGCATTGAGGGCTTCAAATATACTTGTCCCCAGCAAAATAAATACAACCTGCACTAATGTCGCAGAGACTGCAGAAACCTGCTTTGTGTCTGAGTTCAGATGCATCGGTAGCAATTCCCCAGTCTGGCCTGCGGGTGCCGCTGTATTGCTGCTGTGCAGAGACTCGGATCTCCGCCTCCGCCACCAGCACAGCGCGCGGCGACACCACCACACCCCCACCCCCCTCCATCACCACACCCCCACCCCCCTCCATCACCACACCCCCACCCCCCTCCATCACCCGCTTCCTCCAGAGTGCGCGCCCTCGCCGCTTCCTCCAGCGCGCGCGACCCCCCGGCTTCCTCCAGAGCGCGCGGCCTCCCCGGCTTCCTCCAGAGCGCGCAATCGTGTATGTGTGCCTTTCACTTCACGCTGAGAAGCAATAAGTTAAAAAAAAACTAAGAAAAAACAACGCGCACACACCATTTGTTCGTTAAAATTTTCACCGTTCTATTCTCTAGATGCGCGCGCCCTTCCTCCGCCTCACTCCTGGGCGGTCGGTGGGCAAACTCTGGGGGATTTTAAGGCCGGTCTCTTCCCCGCTCCCATCCCCGCCCGCACCGTTACACAGGGGAATTTTACCGGCGTGCGCTCAATTCACTAAGATGCAAAGCGCGCGGACCGTTCCGAGTGACCCCGCCCCTCTCCCTCGCGCACCGGCCGTTACTCTGGCTCCGCCTCTCCTGGACGATCACCTGACTCTCCAAGCGCCCTCATCCTGCGCAAGATGGACCAGAGCCCCGCCCACTGATACACACTCCCTCCCTCTATTGACAGACCCCTTTCCGCATTGGCACACACCCTCCGCCACCATCTGCCCGCCCCCCCATCGGCTCACACTCTCCTTCCCGCCCCTCCCCCATTGACACATTCTCTCATACCCCATTGGCACACCGTGTCCCCTTTTCCTCAACCCATTGACACACCCCTTCCTGCATTGGCACTCCCATCCTCCTCCTCCATTGACACTCCCTCCCCCTCCTCCTACCACCTCCACACAAACCCCAAGTCCCTCCACACATCCCCTCTCCACCATGCCGCTCACCTGCCCCACACCCCACATCCATCCTCCCCCTCATTCCCACACACCCTCCCCCACAGCACCCGAACCCCACACCACCCCCACACTCCCCCAACCCTCCCCCACACAAACCCCCACTCCCGCACACACCAAACGCACCCCACACACACCGCCTCCTCCCCCACCCCTTCACGCTGACCCCCCTTCCCCCTACAAACCTCCCTCCCCCCACACACACACCCCTCCCCCACACACACACCCCCTCCCCCACACACACACCCCCTCCCCCCACACACCCCTCCCTCCCACGCCCCCCACATCACCACTCCACCCACACCACCACTCCACCCACACCACCCCTCCCACACACACACCCCTCCCACACACACACCCCCTCCCCCACACACACACCCCCTCCCCCCACACACACCCCCTCCCCCCACACACCCCTCCCCCCCACGCCCCCCACATCACCACTCCACCCACACCACCACTCCACCCACACCACCCCTCCCACACACACACCCCTCCCACACACACACCCCCTCCCCCCACACCCTACCTCCCCCCCACACCCCACCTCCCCCCACACCCCACCTTCCCCACCCCACCTTCCCCACCCCACCTTCCCCCCTACACCTCACCTTCCCCCCTACACCTCACCATCCCCCCTACACCTCACCATCCCCCCCACACCCCACCTTCCCCCCCACACCCCACCTTCCCCCCCCCCCACACCCCATCTCCCCCCCCCCACACCCCATCTCCCCGTCCACACCCCACCTACCCCCAAACCCCTCCTCCCCCACACACACCCACAAGCCCCCCAACATAACCCCCACACACACACTCCCCCACCCTCACCCCCCCACACACACATCCCCCACCTCCACATCCCCCACCCCACCCCCACATGCCCCACCTCCACATCCCCCACCCCACCCCCACATCCCCCACCTCACCCCCACATCCCCCACCTCCACATCCCCCACCCCACCCCCACATCCCCCACACACATCCACCCCCACATCCCCCACCCCACCCCACCCCCACATCCCCCCCACACACACATCCCCCACCCCCCACACACACATCCCCCACCCCCCACACACCCCCACATCCACCCTCCAGCCCACCCACCCCACATCCCCCCCCACATTCCCCCACATCCCCACATCCACCCCCCAACCCACCCACCCCACATCCCCCCCACACACACCCCCCACATTCCCCCCACACACACGCCCCACATTCCCCCCACACACCCCCCACACACACACACCCCCACACACACCCACCCCCCACATCCCCCCCACACACCCTCCACATACACCCACCCCCCACATCCCCCCCACACCCACCCCCCACATCCCCCCCACACACGCCCCACATTCCCCCCACACACACCCACCCCCCACATTCCCCCCCACACCCACCCACCCACACACCCCCCCACACACCCCCCACATTCCCCCCACACACACGCCCCACATTCCCCCCACACACCCCCCACACACACACACCCCCCACACCCCCACACCCCCACACACACACCCACCCCCCACATTCCCCCCCACACCCACCCACCCACACCCCCCCACACCCACCCACCCACACCCCCCCCACATTCCCCCCACACCCACCCACCCACACCCCCCCCACATTCCCCCCACACACACCCCACATTCCCCCCACACACACCCCACATTCCCCCCACCCCCCACACTCCCCCCACCCCCCACACTCCCCCCACCCCCCACATCCCCCCCCAATCCCCCCACACCCACCCCACACATCCTCCCACATCCACCCCCCAACCCCCCCCACACACCTCCCACACACTCCCCACACACTCCACACATCCCTCCCCACACATCCCCCCACATTCCCCCCCACACATCCCCCCCACATTCCCCCCACACACACTCTCCACATCCCCCCCACACCCACACCCCACATCCCCCCCACACCCACATCCCCCCACACACCACCCACACACACACTCCCCTCCCCACCCACTCCCCCCCACCCACACTCCCCCCACCCCCCCACACACACTCCCCCCACACCCACTCCCCCCCACCCCCCCCACACACACTCCCCCCCACCCCCCTCACACAGCCCCCACACACACTCCCCCCCCACCCCACCACACACACTCCCACCCCCACACCCCCACACCCCACATCCCCCCCACACCCACCCTGACTCGTCCTCCCCCTCCCCCTCCCCCACCCTGACACGCCCTCCCCCTCCCCCACCCTGACACGCCCTCTCCCACCCTAACTAGCCCCCCCACCCTGACTCGTCCCATCCCCACCCTGACTCACTCCCTCCCCACCCTGACTCACTCCCTCCACCCTGACTCGCCCCCCACACATACTGCCTCTCCTCCACACTGACACCCCCCCCCCCACTGACACCCCCCCCCCCACTGACACACCCCCCCCCCACTGACACACACCCCCCCCCACTGACACCCCCCCCCACTGACACACACCCCCTCCCACTGACACACACCCCCTCCCCCCCACTCCCCCTCCCCCCCACTGACACTCCCCCTCCCCCCCCACTGACACTCCCCCATTCCCCCCCCACTGAAACTCCCCCATTCCCCCCCCACTGAAACTCCCCCATTCCCCCCCAGTGACACTTCCCCCCCCCAATGACACTTCCCCCTCCGACAACCCCCCGACACCCCCCCAACAACCCCCCCCCGACACTTCCCCCCCGACACCCCCCCGACACTTCCCCCCCCGACACCCCCCCCGACACTTCCCCCCCGACACTTCCCCCCCCCCCGACACTTCCCCCCCCCCCGACACTTCCCCCCCCCGACACTTCCCCCCCCCCGACACTTCCCCCCCCCCGACACTTCCCCCCCCCCCGACACTTCCCCACCTCCGACACTTCCTCCCCCCCCGACACTTCCTCCCCCCCCCCCCGACACTTCCTCTCCCCCCCCGACACTTCCTCCCCCCCCACTTCCTCCCCCCCCACTTCCTCCCCCCCCGACACTTCCTCCCCCCCCCGACACTTCCTCCCCCCCCGACACTTCCTCCCCCCCCGACACTTCCTCCCCCCCCGACACTTCCTCCCCCCCCGACACTTCCTCCCCCCCCCGACACTTCCTCCCCCCCCGACACTTCCTCCCCCCCCGACACTTCCTCCCCCACCCCGACACTTCCTCCCCCACCCCGACACTTCCTCCCCCACCCCGACACTTCCTCCCCCCCCCGACACTTCCTCCCCCCCCCGACACTTCCTCCCCCCCCGACACTTCCTCCCCCCCCCGACACTTCCTCCCCCCCCCGACACTTCCTCCCCCCCCGACACTTCCTCCCCCCCCCCGACACTTCCTCCCCCCCCCGACACTTCCTCCCCCCCTCGACACTTCCTCCCCCCCTCGACACTTCCTCCCCCCCCGACACTTCCTCCCCCCCCCGACACTTCCTCCCCCCCCCGACACTTCCTCCCCCCCCGACACTTCCTCCCCCCCCCGACACTTCCTCCCCCCCGACACTTCCTCCCCCGACACTTCCTCCCCCCCGACACTTCCTCCCCCCCCGACACTTCCTCCCCCCCCGACACTTCCTCCCCCCCGACACTTCCTCCCCCCCCGACACTTCCTCCCCCCCGACACTTCCTCCCCCCCGACACTTCCCCGCCCGACACTTCCCCCCCCCCCGCCCGACACTTCCCCCCCCCCGCCCGACACTTCCCCCCCCGCCCGACACTTCCCCCCCCCGCCCGACACTTCCCCCCCCCGACACTTCCTCCCCCCCCCGACACTTCCTCCCCCCCCCGACACTTCCTCCCCCCCCGACACTTCCTCCCCCCCCGACACTTCCTCCCCCCCGACACTTCCTCCCCCCCCGACACTTCCTCCCCCGACACTTCCTCCTCCCCCGACACTTCCTCCCCCCCGACACTTCCTCCCCCCCCGACACTTCCTCCCCCGACACTTCCTCCCCGACACTTCCTCCCCCCCCGACACTTCCTCCCCCCGACACTTCCTCCCCCCCGACACTTCCTCCCCCCCGACACTTCCTCCCCCCCCCGACACTTCCTCCCCCCCCGACACTTCCTCCCCCCCCGACACTTCCTCCCCCCCCCGACACTTCCTCCCCCCCGACACTTCCTCCCCCCCCGACACTTCCTCCCCCCCGACACTTCCTCCCCCGACACTTCCTCCCCCGACACTTCCTCCCCGCCCGACACTTCCCCCCCCCCCGCCCGACACCTCCCCCCCCCCGCCCGACACTTCCCCCCCCGCCCGGCACTTCCCCCCCCGACACCTCCCCCCCCGACACTTCCCCCCCCCCCGACACTTCCCCCCCCGCCACTTCCCCCCGACACTTCCCCCCCCCCGACACTTCCCCCCCCCGACACTTCCCCCCCCCGACACTTCCCCCCCCCGACACTTCCCCCCCGACACTTCCCCCCCCCGCCCGACACTTCCCCCCCCCGCCGACACCCCCCCCGCCCGACACTTCCCCCCCCCGCCCGCCCGACACTTCCCCCCCCCACACTTCCCCCCCCGACACTTCCCCCCCCGCCCGACACTCCCCCCCCCCGCCCGACACTTCCCCCCCCGCTACACTTCCCCCCCCCGCCCGACACTTCCCTCCCCCCGACCCGACACGTCCCCCCCCCCCGGCCCGACACTTCCCCACCCCCCCGGCCCGACACTTCCCCCCCGCCCGCCACTTCCCCCCCCCGCCACTTCCCCCCCCCCCGCCCCACACTTCCCCCCCCGCCCCACACTTCCCCCCCCCGCCCCACACTTCCCCCCCCCGCCCCACACTTCCCCCCCCCGCCCCACACTTCCCCCCCCCGCCCCACACTTCCCCCCCCGCCCCACACTTCCCCCCCCCCGCCCCACACTTCCCCCCCCCGCCCCACACTTCCCCCCCCGCCCCACACTTCCCCCCCGCCCCACACTTCCCCCCCCGCCCCACACTTCCCCCCCCGCCCCACACTTCCCCCCCCCGCCCCACACTTCCCCCCCCCGCCCCACACTTCCCCCCCCCGCCCCACACTTCCCCCCCCGCCCCACACTTCCCCCCCCCGCCCCACACTTCCCCCCCCCGCCCCACACTTCCCCCCCCCGCCCCACACTTTCCCCCCCCCGCCCCACACTTTCCCCCCCCGCCCCACACTTTCCCCCCCCCCCACACTTTCCCCCCCCCCCACACTTTCCCCCCCCCCACACTTTCCCCCCCCCCACACTTTCCCCCCCCCCACACTTTCCCCCCCCCCACACTTTCCCCCCCCCCACACTTTCCCCCCCCCCACACTTTCCCCCCCCCCCACACTTTCCCCCCCCCCCACACTTTCCCCCCCCCCCACACTTTCCCCCCCCCCACACTTTCCCCCCCCCCACACTTTCCCCCCCCCCACACTTTCCCCCCCCCCAACACTTCCCCCCCCCCCACACTTCCCCCCCCCCACACTTCCCCCCCCCCCACACTTTCCCCCCCCCCCACACTTCCCCCCCCCCCACACTTCCCCCCCCCCCACACTTTCCCCCCCCCCCACACCTTCCCCCCCCCCACACCTTCCCCCCCCCCACACCTTCCCCCCCCCCACACCTTCCCCCCCCCCACACTTCCCCCCCCACACTTCCCCCCCCCCACACTTCCCCCCCCCACACTTTCCCCCCCCACACTTCCCCCCCCCCACACTTCCCCCCCCCCACACTTCCCTCCCCCACACTTCCCCCCCCCACACTTCCCCCCCCCCCACACTTCCCCCCCCCCCACACTTCCCCCCCCCCCACACTTCCCCCCCCCCCACACTTCCCCCCCCCCACACTTCCCCCCCCCCCACACTTCCCCCCCCCCACACTTCCCCCCCCCCACACTTCCCCCCCCCCACACTTCCCCCCCCCGACTGCTGACACTTCCCCTCCCCACTACTGACACTTCCTCCTCCCACTACTGACACTTCCTCCCCCCACTACTGACACTTCCTCCCCCCCACTACTGACACTTCCTCCCCCCCACTACTGACACTTCCTCCCCCCCACTACTGACATTTCCTCCCCCCCACTACTGACACTTCCCCCCCCCACTACTGACACTTCCTCCCCCCACTACTGACACTTCCTCCCCCCACTACTGACACTTCCTCCCCCACTACTGACACTTCCTCCCCCCCACTACTGACACTTCCTCCCCCCCACTACTGACACTTCCTCCCCCCCACTACTGACACTTCCTCCCCCCCACTACTGACACTTCCTCCCCCCCACTACTGACCCTTCCTCCCCCCCACTACTGACCCTTCCTCCCCCCCACTACTGACCCTTCCTCCCCCACTACTGACCCTTCCCCCCACTACTGACACTTCCTCCCCCCACTACTGACACTTCCTCCCCCCCACTACTGACACTTCCTCCCCCCACTACTGACCCTTCCTCCCCCCCACTACTGACCCTTCCTCCCCCCCACTACTGACCCTTCCCCCCACTACTGACACTTCCTCCCCCCACTACTGACCCTTCCTCCCCCCCACTACTGACCCTTCCTCCCCCCCACTACTGACCCTTCCCCCACTACTGACTTCCTCCCCCCACTACTGACACTTCCCCCCCCTCACACAGACCCCCCTCACACTGACACCCCCCTCACACTGACACCCCCCTCACACTGACACCCCCCCCCCACACTGACACCCCCCCTCCTCACACTGACACCTCCCCCTCCTCACACTGACACCCCCCTCACACAGACCCCCCCCCTCACACAGACCCCCCCCCTCACACTGACACCCCCCCTCACACTGGCACCCCCCCCTCACACTGGCACCCCCCCTCACACTGACACCACCCCTCACACTGACACCCCCCCCTCACATTGACACCCCCCCCCCTCACATTGACACCCCCCCTCACATTGACACGGCCCCCCCTCACATTGACACCCCCCCCTCACATTGACACCCCCCCCTCACATTGACACCCCCCCCTCACATTGACACCCCCCCCTCACATTGACACCCCCCCCTCACATTGACCCCCCCCCTCACATTGACCCCCCCCTCACATTGACCCCCCCTCACATTGACACCCCCCCCCCTCACATTGACACCCCCCCCCCTCACACTGACACCCCCCCCCCTCACACTGACACCCCCCCCCTCACACTGACACCCCCCCCCGCCTCACTGACACCCCCCCCCGCCTCACTGACACCCCCCCCGCCTCACTGACACCCCCCCCGCCTCACTGACACCCCCCCCCGCCTCACTGACACCCCCCCCCGCCTCACTGACACCCCCCTCCCCCACCTGCCTGTCGCGCGCTCCCGCCGCCCGAGCGCGCTCGCGCCGCCTGTCAGCCGTTGGCCATATTGTCAGCCAGCTCAGAGTGGGGCAGGAGCCGAGCGGAGAACCATGAAGGAGAAATAAATCCTGTACAGAATTCAAACAAACTCTTCGATCCGCAGTGGATTATTATCTGCACTTTTTGTCATTTATCAGGGGCTTGTTTGCTTATAGATTTTGTTTCGATTATTTTTCATTTTATTTCTGGAATAGCCCGCCGACCATGAGCTGGGGAACGGAGCTGTGGGTGAGTGAGAAATAGAAGGAAAATTAGTAAAAATAGACATTTTGTGTTTTACTAAACGCTCGAGGTTTATCCCTTTCAACTCAAAATCAGTGAAGCGAGAAGAGGAGCTGAGGGTGATCGATGTATTTATTTGCAGACTGGTTAATAATTATTACTTCTAAAATATTTAACCAATGATTACTTGTGGTTTTAAAAAATTACTTGGTTGAACATTTTCAAATGCATTTTTGTATTTTATAATGGAGCTGAGCGACAGAAACATCAATACGAGTTTGAAGCACAAGCCGGCGGGGGTGGGAGAAGGTTGTTTTAATTTTATTGTTTTTTTTAATATAATGTTTAAAACCGTTTTGATTTTTCAAAACCTGATGCGAGAGGCGCACCGACCGCCCGAGCCAAGAGAAGGTCGATAACTTGAATTGTTTACGATCGACCCTTACTGAATTGGAAATTGCAGCATCTCTCTGGTGGTTTAATTTTTTTTTGCAGTTTTGAAATTGAAATTTCCGTTACTGTGAAAGGCGAGGAGCCGAGGAAGAAGCAAGTCGTTGGTTTGTAGATTAAGCACCTGACCAGGGCAGACAAAGACGTTTTAAGAGGTTGCAAGTTATTTCTGTGTTTCTCCCCCTCCCCCCAAAATGATAGTAAAGTGGGTAAAACCTGAAGTAGAAATGCTGCCTCTTACGCCTTGGATACGTATGGCAGTGCTTGGCTGTATCAAACATATTGTGCATTTAGAGTTTTCCAGAAAGATTTTTTACAGAAATGTTAGTTATCTCCAATACCAGTGAGTGGAGTTGAGGTGGACTCATCAGGGCACACTGAGAAATGTTGTTCGCTGAAGGAAGCGCAAACTGTTTTGTAAACCTAGAAAATGACCTTCTGTTAATGCAAATTTAGTTTTGTATCTGAGGACACCCTATGAAGTTTATGGTAGAGGAATGGAACATGGTTGGTTCCAATTTAAGTTTTTTTTTGAAGAAGTCATGACCAGTTGGATTGAAATGGTAATTTGTAAGAAAATTGGGTTTGAAGGCTCTGGAGAAGTTAGCGATATTATGCCATCAACTCTTTGCGGCAGATCAAAATGTTAGTGTTTATTTGTATAGTAGTACTACCTATTGTCCTCAGTACCTTGCTGTACGGCAGCGAGGCCTGGACAACGTATGCCAGCCAAGAGCGACGTCTCAATTCATTCCATCTTCGCTGCCTTCGGAGAATACTTGGCATCAGGTGGCAGGACTATATCTCCAACACAGAAGTCCTTGAAGCGGCCAACACCCCCAGCTTATACACACTACTGAGTCAGCGGCGCTTGAGATGGCTTGGCCATGTGAGCCGCATGGAAGATGGCAGGATCCCCAAAGACACATTGTACAGCGAGCTCGCCACTGGTATCAGACCCACCGGCCGTCCATGTCTCCGCTATAAAGACGTCTGCAAACGCGACATGAAATTGTGTGACATTGATCACAAGTCGTGGGAGTCAGTTGCCAGCGTTCGCCAGAGCTGGCGGGCAGCCATAAAGACAGGGCTAAATTGTGGCGAGTCGAAGAGACTTAGTAGTTGGCAGGAAAAAAGACAGAGGCGCAAGGGGAGAGCCAACTGTGCAACAGCCCCGACAAACAAATTTCTCTGCAGCACCTGTGGAAGAGCCTGTCACTCCAGAACTGGCCTTTATAGCCACTCCAGGCGCTGCTTCACAAACCACTGACCACCTCCAGGCGCATATCCATTGTCTCTCGAGATAAGGAGGCCCAAAAGAAAGAGTACTACCTATTATTTTCTGGTGGTGAACAATAGATTGCATTCTAGTGAATTTAAAGAGATTTGCTTAAGAATTTTAATCCTTCAATGATCACAATTAAGTGCTCTAGCAGCAGTAACATTTCAGGCTGATGACTGGTATGATATGCGTGTGCATTGGGGAAAGTTTTAAACATGAACAAATAAAACTACCTAACATGTATTTTGGATAATCTTATCTCCTGGTTTATGATCTTTTTCTATCACATGCACCTATTAACCCTTGAACATGGACATATTTACAGATTAATGATACTAATTGCATTCAAATCCTGGAAGCTGGTGTGAGCAAATATAAAAACTGAATTGCAAACACCATCATGAACTTCAAAGCCAGTGAAAATATAGTTTGCCGTTTGTGAATGTTATTACAACGTCTTTGACAAGGTTGCAGTAATCTGCTCCCAGACCATTTTATTTCTATTTGTTGACAGGATGTGGGTGGCAGTGGCATGGCTGCATTTATTGTCCACTCCGAGTTGACCCGATGCAATAACGTCATAAGTGAACAAGTAGTTTGTAACAGTGATCCAAATGACGCAATTGCCTTGATATTATTCTTGGGTATATTTTTAAAGCACTCTTTTACTTTTGAGGGTTAATTTATTCTTAAGTATTGGTCATTCAGAAGACTGCTTATGGTATTGCTATTATGATTACAATGATTAAATTAGTTGGAACAGCATAAGTACAACTTAATCAAGAAATAGCTTACTGTTGAATGCCTGATGATTTTATGACCTTTGGTAACATTTGGTCTTTGTATGCTTGTAATACTTTAATCATATCTCCAGTCCACCATGACAGTTCTTCAGGATTTAAAAAAAAAAGGATACCTGTAGCTATCTTATGTGGGTTGCTTTTGATTCAGAGCCGAAAATTCTCCTGCGTCTGTCAATCTACCAACAGAACTTAACCTCAAGATTTACAACACTTGCACTAGGCAATAAAGGGATAGATCAACTTAAACACTCTGTGGCAGAACAATGTATTAACTTAATGCCAAAATCATTTTTAAATCTGGTTTATGGTGAGTAATGCTGCAGGAAATTGGCTATGGCCAATATATATACCCTGAATCTAGCATGCCCACCAAAAAGGAAATGTTACATTTGTGCCTGGTTGGTTCAAATATCATATACAACAACAACTTATATTTATATAGTCCCTTTAACGAGGGTTGTGGGGCTGGAGGAGGTTACAGAGACAGGGAGGGGTAAGGCCATGGAGAGATTTAAAAACAAAGATGAGAATTTTAAAATCAAGACATTGCTTGACAGGGAGCCAGTGTAGATCAGCGAGTGCACAAAGAAACATAGAAAATAGGAGCAGGAGTAGGCCATTCGGCTCTTTGAGCCTGCTTCGCCATTCATTATGATCATGGCTGATCATCCAACTCGGTAGCCTGTTATAGAAACATAGAAAATAGGAACAGGAGTAGGCCATAGGGTGATCGGGAAACAGGACTTGGAGTTTTGGATGACCTCAAGTTTATGGAGAGTAGGATGTGGGTGACCAGCCAGGAGTGCATTGAAATAGTCAAGTCTAGAGGTAATGGAGGCATGAATAAAGGTTTCAGAAGCAGATGAGCTGATATAGGATGAGGTTGGGTGATGTTACGGAGGTGGAAATAGGCGGTCTTAGTGATGGCACAAATATGAGGTTGGAAGCTCATCTTGGGGTTAAATGTGACACCAATGTATCAGTAAAGCAGGAGCAAATTATACTTGAACAATCTTAACTTCTCTCTGCAAAACAAATGAACTTCCAATTAACCTTACAATGTGCCTGTTTAGAGGACTCCTTCCCTCACTCCACCCCGAAGTATGCTTATGTGGCCTTAAAAGGACAACTGAGTCAAACATAGCTCCGCCTTAGCTTATAGCTTTGCTCAAAGCCACCCCTTGAAGTCTGTTCGGAAAGTGATATCCCGGATGTAAATGTTTCTCTCATTAAATAATATTGTATAAAATATTCTCTGACGTGCAGCAAGAAATATCATGGGAGATCAGCTCCTACT
This sequence comes from Heterodontus francisci, assembly GCF_036365525.1. Taxonomy (NCBI): domain Eukaryota; kingdom Metazoa; phylum Chordata; class Chondrichthyes; order Heterodontiformes; family Heterodontidae; genus Heterodontus; species Heterodontus francisci. The sequence goes on from NC_090402.1 coordinate 14,274,060, forward strand.
ATCAATAATTTCTGAAACATCAATTCAAAAGAACGTAAATTTGTCCGTGAAGATGAAAACTCGCTGCTTATTATGTGATTCAAACTCCTTGATCAGATTATGACCTTGCAGTGCACTCCATCATCCATTGCCTGATTTTCAAGTTAATCAATAACCTAAATTATTAGCTAATAAGACTAAAGCAGCCTTTAAATTTTAGAATTTTAAATACTTTACAATTCTAAATTATGGGAACTAGATGGACAATTGGTTAATGCTCTTTTTTCACTTCTGGAACTTGGGTTCTGATCCAGCTTAGCATGATGGCATGAACTTTTACTTTTTCTGACATTATATAGGTTTTACTTGAAATTACTTTAGGCAGTTATAAGGCAGTTCTAACAGAAATTGCCTATGATCTGGTTAAAGTTGGCACACTCAGAGTAGATGGTGTGAGAATTGGAAAAGTTAGCATTGCTGCTTTTCTAAAATTGGGGCAGATTGGGAAAGTTCCATTCCCCAGCACTGACATCTCAAGAATAAAGAGGCTACATACTATTTGACACTAAATGGGGTCAAGGAGCACAGGGATCTCGGGTACAAATGCATAGATCAGTAAAGGTAGTGACGCAGGGTAAAAAGGGCATAAAAAGAGCAAACCAAGTACTAGAGATCATTTCAACTAGGATAGAACTGAAAAGCAGAGAAGTTTTGTTAAACGTATAGAACCTTGGTTAGACATCACTACATATACAGTATATATTTCTGGTCTCCATATTATAAGGATGTAGAGGCATTGGAGAAGGTGCAGAAAAGATTCACAAGGATGACACCAGAAGAGAGGTTAGAATTATCACAAAAGACTGACTACATTAAGGCTCTTTTCTCTAGAGAAGAGAAAGTTGAGGGTGACCTGATGGAGGGTATTTAAGGTAAAGAAAGGGTTTGTTAGGGTAGAAATGGTTAAAATGTTTCCACTTGTTGGGGAGACAATAACTAAAGGTCATTAATGTAAGATATTCAGTAATAAATCCAGTAGGGATTTCAGGAGAAACTTCTTTACCCAGCGAGTGGTGAGAATATCAAACATGCTACCACATGGTGTAGTTGAAGTGAATAGCATTGATGAATTTAAAAGTAAGTTAGATAAACACATAAAGGAGAAAGGAATGGAAAAGTGGTGATCGGGTGAGGAGGAGTTGAACGGCTCCCCTCCTGTCCCTCTCCTTGTTTAATTGCAACAGGGTTTATTTCTTTTTAAAAGTGGATATGCATATCAATTCAGTGAGTGTTTAACCATTTACTTTTGCTGTGATCACAAAAGAACCGATTGGACAGGTTTTCTTGAGATTAAACAAGTTTTATTATACTTAAAATCGATTTAAGTAAAATAATAAACTACGCTCCAACTTTCAACACACATCCACGCGAGGTTACAGTGTGAAGAAGAATAGATTGGTTGGGTTAGAATCATAGAATCATACAGTCTGTGGAGTTTGGTAATTCAATTGTCTTTCGGCTGAACTCGGTGGTCCTGAAGTTTCTGGCTGGTAGATGTGGTCAACTGGTTCAGGGTTTTCTTGGAGACAGTGATCCAGATGGTTTTCTTCCCGGGATCTCTGTCTGCATCAATGATAGACTTGGGTATTTTGCAGCCAACAGGTAGGATTCGAACTTGCAAGGTCACCTGGGGAGAGAGGGAGGGGGACCCCACTTGGATCCTTCACAGGACAGAATCAGTTGCTTGTCTGCTCTGCAGAGAGAAGGAGTAGCTTGTTTCACACAGATGGTGAGTCTGTCACATGATGGCCCAGTGTATTCTCTCTTTTGCAATTTAATTAGATCAGGTCTAAGAATTCCAATCTCTCAGGGTCCCATTGTTCCAGGATTACCCTTTGAGTGGCTCGTCTCCACCAGTGTTAATGTTCCAAGATTGCCTTTAATGTCTTGTTAATGAAGGCAGGACCGGAAATCCATTCAAAATTCTCACCATTGTTCTGGATGAGGACTAACCAGATATTCGTCTCCACCTTGATATCTTGGAATGTAAGGTATTTAGGTGCAAATTGCAGTGGCCATTTTAGCTGCTAGGAGTGATCCCTTATCAGTTCTTTGTCTCCTGATTTTTTTAAAGTTTAATTCAGGTTTCCAACCGATGGATTTAAAAAAATCATTTGGCATAGCATATGTTTATGACAGTATGCTGATAGGGTGGGAGGAGGCTCCTGTGGAGCATAAACATTGGGGTCCAAATGGCCTGTTTCTGTGCTGTAGATCCAATGTAAGTTGTGATGCACAGAAGTCTTGAACTTGCTGCTGTATTTTACTGATTTTTTTCTCCAACTTCTCAAGTGAGTTGTTGGGCCCATCATCCCAATTCTGCTTCTCATTTAGGGGAAAAGGGAGAAACCTAGTCTTGTCAATAAATTTAGAACATTAACTAAATATTGAACACTTAGCCTAAATAAGTAAGGCTTCCATTCATTCTCTGAACTTTAAAAGTATGCTGTTAGATTGTGCAACTTTTTAATGGACAGTTATCTGAAGTATAATAATAGAATCTGTATCTGTAAACTAATATGAAAGTGCAACAGCTAGGTTTTCAGTCAGAATATTACTTGGTTAACTCAAAGAGGCCGCAGCTAAAATTTATCTTGGCATTTGTCAGACAGAAATGGTGAGGTAGTCTTTAGTTGAACGGAGCAGGAATGCATTATGCAAATGCTATTAATGTTGAAGTTTATATTTTGAAATCAAAGACAAGCAATTACCCATAAAGGAAAATAATAAATATCTGAAGTTTATGTTGTAAATAGCAGCAGTGCTTGCTTTAGTTTTGCAAAGTGTGAAATGGCTGATACAGCAGTTGATATACTGTGAAATAATTATTTACGTGTTTGAAAGAGAGTGCAGTTGACTCTTAACTTGCTGTGAATGCACGTTTTTGCTTAGTATGGTACCTAGGGTTGATTCTTGAAACAAATTTATTTCATGCACACTTTCCTTGCTGCAGTGCAAACAAGATTTTAATTGTCCATTTGTGTATGTTTCTCACTTTGGATTAGATTAGATTTTATTTTGTGATTTTGAACGTGCATGGTAAAGGCAAGTGATTGATGCCTAAGATTAGGCAGCTTTTTAAACTGAATTCTCAAGCTGCACTGGTGGGATTTGAACTCATGTTCTCTGAATTATTAGTCCTGGTTCTGGGTTGCTGGTCCAGTAACATAACCACCACCATACCCAGGTCTAATTTTCACTAGCTGTACCTAAATACCTCAGCAAATGTAACCAAGTTTTAATCCCAAAGCTGCTGGCCTGTGCGAAGATCTATCAGACATATCTTGCAATGTGAAAGTTATTAAATTGTGCTTGTTTAAAATTGTGTTTACTGCAGCTTTAGCCTACAAACATACTTGAACTTTCCCCCATTTACTTAGTTTAGTTACATACACATAATTGAGCTATTAGAGGAACTAATTTTGATTTTTTTAGTAGTTACTCTGAAGTAACAGTGAATAAGAGCATTTGGAGCCTTGAAAGCAAGGAGGGTCGTTTAGTTGAACTTGTAAAACCATATTTGTAACTAAATAGGCAGAAGAGTCATCTTGATGTGGCTTTAATTCTAAGAAAGGGGATGAATGATAAATGCTATCTAAGCTTGATTGGTGCTTTTTTTTAGACATGACTTGACAGGAAGGAGTTGGTATGAATGATGAGCTGTGTTAACAATTTTAACCCTTATAATATTGAATGTTGTATGTAAATTTCCAGGAAGCAAATTAGTTGAAGTCAATAATGAAGTGTTAAAAGACTTCTCATAAGCTATGGATTTCACATTGTAAATGTAAACATAAACATAAGTAGCAAATGTTTATTACTTAAATAATGTGCATAAGCATTGGAAGCTTAGGACATCCTAAGATATCTATTATGATGTAATTCACAGTTACATCTTTTCTGCATTATAATAATTGCAATTGATGGAAAATGTGCCAACAAGACCATAATTAATATGGATACTTGAAAAAAGTAGCTAGATTTTCAGTGAATAATAAATTATTGGTGTTTTGCAGTGTAGTGATATCAGCAGTGCCATACTTTTTCAAATATAAATTATTGTCACATCATAAATTTATTACTCATAGGGGCAGATGGTAATTTTTGTTGGCATTAGACTGGGATAGATTAGGAATTGGGAATAAGTTGGGTAGTACTGGCTGGAGTTACTTAATTTTACAGCAGAAATGTACTTACAGAATTAGTTTATGATCCTTGTTGCTGCAGTGTTAAAGAAAACCAGCTGAATATTCAAATTTATCTGGATTGTAAAGCAGGCTTGTAGAACTGCCAGAGATACGTATAGAAATGTTAAGTGGATTTTATCATTCAAAGAGAAACAGTACTACAGAACATACTCAAAATTCAAGTCTAGAATTCTTAAGGACCTGATAGTTTAGCAAGGAAATTATGGTAAACCTTTATAAATCATTGTTTAGACCTCAGCTCAAGTATTGTGTCCAATTCTGCACATAGCCTTCACATTAGTTTTAGTTTTAGAGAGATACAGCACTGAAACAGGCCCTTCGGCCCACCGAGTCTGTGCCGACCATCAAGTGTTATGGAAGAGGGTACATAGGAGATTTATTGGAATGGTACCAGGGTTGAGGGATTTCAGTTATCTAGAGAGACTTGAGAAGCTTCAATTGTTCTCAGAGCAGGGAAGATTAAGTGGAGAATTAGTAGAGGTGTTCAAATTTATGTGAGTTTTAGATAACAAAGAAGGAGAAACTCCAGTGTTAGAGGGGTCGACAAACAGGACGCAGATTTAAGATAATTGTCAAAAAAACAGGGAATGGGGAGGGTTATCTGGAATGCACTACCTGAAAGGGTGGTGGAAGAACATTCAGTGCATCGAGTACAGAGGAGATTTACAAGAATGTTGCCGGGGCTCGAAAGTTGCAGCTATGAGGAAAGATTGAATAGGCTAAGGTTGTTTTCCTTAGAACAGAGGAGGCTGAGAGGTGACTTAATAGAGGTGTACAAAAGTAGACAGGCACAGATTTAAGGTGATTGGTAGAAGGATTAGAGGGGACGTGAAAAACTTTTTCACCCAGAGGGTGGTGGGTGTCTGGAATTCACTGCCAGGAACAGTGGTGGAGGCAGAAACCCTCAATTCTTTTAAAAGGTACCTGGACATGCACCTGAAGTGCTGTAGTCGGCAAGGCTATAGACTAGGTGCTGGAAAGTGGGATTAGATTGGGCGGCTAGTTTTTTCGGCCAGCCCGGACACGACGGGCTGAATGGCCTCCTTCTGTGCCGTAATTTTTCTATGGTTCTATTCAGTAGTAACTTTGAAAAGAAAATTGGATAGTTATTTAAAAAGGAAATATTAGCAAGATTATATGGAAAGAGCAGGGAAGTGGGACTAATTGGATAGCTCTTTCAGGGAGCTGCGACAAACACAATGGACCAAATGGGCTCCTTCTATGCTGTAAGATTCTATGATTTATATGCAAAGATTCTGAGGGAAGCTCAATAAGAAATACCATATAGGCTGACTATAATTTTTCTAAATTCTCTATAAAGTTAAACTGTACTGAAGGATTAGAGTGGCAAATGTAGTGCGTGCCCAATTGCTTCAGTAGTGGTGTGGCCATTATTACCAAGTCACACTTTGCTCGCTCCCCCTGCTTTTAGCACCTGGTCCTCTCTCAAGAACCTCATCTTGTTCCACATCTCATAGGTCTCCTTTTAAAATTTCAATTGTCTCTAGCACCCTGAAACATCTCCCTCAAGATATTATCTCTCTCCTCCTCCCTCAGCCTCTGCACTTAATGACTTCTCATTATTGGTGATTTCAATGTCCATGTTCATTCTCCTTGCTCTCTCTGCTCTGAATTCTTTGCCCTCCTGTCCTTCCAAAACCTCTCCTCCCTATTCACAGTCACACTTTGACAATGCCATCTCATGTGACCTCTTTATTCCCTTGGGCATCTACGACCATTTCATTGTATCCATTCCCACCCTGAGTAGATGATCCATCTCTGCCTCCTCCTGAGGTCCCCAGCATCACAGGTGCCAGTTTTCAACCAATCAGATTCACTCCACGTGATATCAAGAAACGGCTGAAGGCACTGGATACTGCAAAGGCTGTGGGCCTTGACAGCAGTTTGAGGGAGAGAAGTGTGGGTCTAAGACCAGGATTTTAAACTAAAATAAGGACAATTATGAGGGCATGAAAGCAGAGCTAGCAAAAGTGAACTGGCAAAGTAGATTAAGGAATAGGTCAATAGAGATGCAGTGGCAGACATTTAAGGGGATATTTCATAATACAGAGAATAGATACATTCCACTTAGAAAGAAAAATTCCAAGGGGAGGACCCATCATCCATGGTTAACTAAAAAAGCTAAAGATAGTATCAGACTTAAAGAAAAAGCATATAATTGCACAAAGATGGGTAGCAGGTCAGAAGATTGGACAGAATATTAAAAAAATAGCAAAGAATGACTCAAAGATTAATAAGGAGGGAAAAATTAGAGTACAAGAGTATCCTTAATAAACAAGGGGGTGAAAGGTTATCGGCAGTAGGTGGAAAGGTAGTAATCAGTTCAGCCATGAATTTATTGAATGGCAGAGCAGGCTCGAGGGGCCAAGTGGCCTACTCCTGTTCCTAATTCGTATGTTTGTATATACATGCCTCTACCCCCTTTTACCCTCATTTCCTTCTGCATCTATCCCTGGGAAGAAATTCTCCCAAATGTCATTTACAACTGCAGTTTCAAACTTTCAACTGTCCAGCCTTTGACTTTCCATTTGCCACAATACTTGCTCAACAATTCCCACACCTCCACCCTTGTCCCCAGCGAATTATTTCCCTCTGGTGTCACACCCTCACTTGAGTACAGAGTTCAACGTATCTAGCTCAAAATTGGTTTAACCTGACATGCCTGCACCACACAAACTGTTACCTGGTCTCATTGTCATCTGCTAAAATCAGCCACTATTTCCAGAATCATTCTGGAGAGCAAAGATAATTCTGGTTCTATTTTCCACTATGAACTATCTCCTTAAACCTCTCCCTCATCCTCCCCACCCCCTTTCTGCCTTTACCTTCAACATCAAATGTGAAGCACTTATGGATTTCTTCATCACCTATGGTTGACACCATTCCCTCTGCTGCATCCCCACTTTTCCCTTTCCCAGTCCTAAACCCTAATTTCTCTGCTTTCTCTCCCAGCTCACACTATGCTCCCTTCAAGCTCATCTTGTTCATGAGACTAACCTCCCTGCTCCATTGGCCCCAGTTCCATAAACTGCTGACCACTCACTTTTTTTATTCGTTTCATTGGATGTGGGCATTGCTTACAAGGTCAACATTTGTTGCCCATCCCTAATTGCCCTTGAGAAAGTGGTGGTGAGCTGTCTTGAACCGCAGCGGTCCATCTGGTGCGGATACACGCACAGTGCTGTTAGGGAGGGAGTTCCAGGATTTTGATCAGGTGGCAGTGAAGGAACAGTGATATATTTCCAAGTCAGGATGGCTTGGAGTGGAACTTGCATTTGATGTTCTTCCCAAGTGGCTGCTGCCCTTGTCCTTCTAGGTAGAAAACTTTGGAAGGTGCTGTTGAAGGAGTTGTGGTGAGTTGCTACAATGCATCTTGTATATGCCTCCATACTAGCTGACATTTTAGAAGGCTCCTTCTCCTTGGTTGCTATCCTCTCCCTTTCAAACAAGCTGTCACCAAATCCCTGCTCAAAAAAAACACACCCTTGACCTCTTTGTCCTTTCAACATAGTGTTGCATCTGCACCCTCCCTTTCCTTTTCCACGACTTCCTGTTTGAATGTCTCCAATCCAGTTTCTGTGCCTGCTGCAGCATTGAAACAGCATTGAACAAATTCACAAATTGCATCCTCTGTGATTGTGATTAGTGCATTATCTGTCCTTGGCATGGGCAACCACACCATTCTCCTCCATTGTCCAGGTCAGAGGGACTGCCCTTGCCTGGTTCCTATCTTATCTGTTAAATCATACTCTGCAGTATTTCCAACAATGTCTTCTCTTCTAGCTCCTACATTGTGACCTTCAAAGACCCCCTCTTCCTCATATACACGCTGTGCCTTGCAGACATGTGGCTATCTTCCACACACACGCTGATGACACCCAACTCTAACTTTTTGCCAAAATAAAAGCAAAATACTACAGATGCTGGAAATCTGAAATAAAAGCAAGAAATGCTGGAAATACTCAGCAGATCTGGCAGCATCTGTGGAGAGAGAAGCAGAATTAACGTTTCAGGTCAGTGACACTTCATCAGAACTGACCTAAAACGTTAACTCTGCTTCTCTCTCCACAGATGCTGCCAGACCTACTGGGTATTTCCAGCATTTCTTGTTTTTATTTCTAACTTTTCGGCAACTGTCTCAATGCTTTCCCTCAATGTTGACTGCTTGTCTAACATCTAATTTTGGATCACTCACAATTTTATCCAGTAGGTGGATCAAAGCCATCTTTGGCCCTGCAACAAACTCCCATTGACACCGATTCTATCCACCCTGTTGGCCATTTTGGCAACCTCAACCTGGAAATGAGGTTCTGATCTCATATCCTCTCCATCAAAAAGACAACCTGTTTCCATCTCTGGAACATAGCCACTACCTCGCCCCTTTTGCTGCATAAAACCATACCCATGCCTTTTCCACCTTCAGGCTCAACTATTCCCGTGCTTTTCTGGTCAGATTGCCATCCTTCATTCTCCATAAACTTCAGCTCATCCAAAACTCTGCTGCCCATACCTTATCCTGAATTAAGTCCCACTCATCCATCATCCTTGGGTTCACTACTTGCGCTGGCTTCCAGTCTCCCAATGTTTTGAATTCTTTCATGGTGTCATAAAGGTGCTTCCATTCTTCTTATTTTTGAGGTTTTTTGTTTAAAAGATACCTGAGGAGATGCTGGACGTAGTTTTTTTTTTAAAGGGTCACTGGAAGAATACTTGGGAGTTTGTTTAAAAATAAACATTTACCGGAAGTCACATGTCATAAGCCGGAGCGTTATGGACTAAGGAATTGTTTTCACTCAGAGAAGTCACATGTTTGGATTTAAGGCTTAGGAGTTTTGGTTTTGTTTATGTACTGTTTGGAGTTCAGTTGGGATTGCAGCCTGCTGAGAGAGAGAGAGCAACCAACTCATCCTGTTCCACCTTTATTTATTTATTTTATTTATTTAGAGATACAGCACTGAAACATGCCCTTCAGCCCACCGAGTCTGTGCCGACCATCAACCACCCATTTATACTAATCCTACACTAATCCCATATTCCTACCACATCCCCACCTTCCCTATACTCTCCTACCACCTATCTATACTAGGGGCAATTTATAATGGCCAATTTACCTATCAACCTGCAAGTCTTTGGCTGTGGGAGGAAACCGGAGCACCCGGAGGAAACCCACGCGATCACAGGGAGAACTTGCAAACTCCGCACAGGCAGTACCCAGAATTGAACCCGGGTCACTGGAGCTGTGAAGCTGCGGTGCTAACCACTGCGCTACTGTGCCGCCCTCTTTGAGAAGCTCGGAGAATTCAGTGTGAGAGCTGGAGAAACTGATGCAGTATTTCTCCTGAGAAGCTTCTGGAAGACTTCATCTCAACATCTTCTGAACGAACTGCTTCTGAAAATCCCAGTGACAACCGCATGTGTCCAGTGACACCCGTCTATGTGTACCTGGACGCCAGACTGAATGTCATCTGGAACATTCCATATCTTGTCCTTTGTCTTCAAGAATTAGCAAGTATTTGGCTAAAGTATTTTTGTTTTCGTAAAGTTGATCTCTGCAGAGAAAACTTCTTTATTTTTTCTTTAACTGGGGTGTGTGTATGTGCATATGTGTTAGGTTATTTTAGAAGGGTATATATTTATCCTTACCTATTTCAAACTGTGTGTTAAAGCTTTGCATCTTTACTGAATAAGTCTTGTTTCATAAATCAATAATTTTGTTGTTTGTTAAAGAAACCTGGTTGGCAGATTTTTCTTCTGAAACTAAAATAAAGTATATAATTGCCCATATCGGTAACTGGGTAAAACATTTAAATATATGCTGTGACCCATGGGGAATTGGAACTAGAGAAAGACAGTGCATTTCTCCAACCTCGGTCGTAGCAATGGTCTCACTCCTCCCTCTATCAACTCCTCCAGCCATACAACCCCCCCCCCCCCCTCCTTGAATTCTCTGTTCCTCTGACTCTTGTGTGTTCAATCTCCCACCATTAGGAATTATGCCATCAGCCACCTAGATCTTACCTGTGGAATTCCAGCTGTTATTCTGTTTGCGCCTGTACTTCCTTTTGGCCCTCCTGAAAACCCAGCTCTTTGGCAATGTTTTTTAGTCAACCCAGCTAACATATACGTCTGTGGCTGAGTAACCATCATTTTTCATCACGTTGAAATTGAAATCAATGGAAATCTGTGGGAAAATTTTCCACTGGTTGGAGTCATACCAAGCACAAAGGAAGATGGCTGTGATTGTTGTAGGCCAATCCTCTGAGTCCCAGGACATTGCTGCAGGAGTTTCTCAGGGTAGTGTCCTGGGCCCAACCATCTTCAACTGCTTCATCAATGACCTTCCTTCCATCAAAGGTCTGAAGTGGGAATGTTTGCTGATGATTTCACAATGTTTGGTACCCTTCGTGACTCCTCAGATACTGAAGCAGTCTGTGCCCGCATGCAACAAGACCTGGACCACATTCAGGCTAGGGGCTGATGAGTGGCAAGTAACATTCGCACCACACAAGTGCCAGGCAATGATTATCTCAAAAAAGAGAGAATCTAACCATCTCCCCATGACGTTCAGTGGCATCATCATTGCTGAATCCCCCATCATCAACATCCTGGCAGTCACCATTGATCAGAAACTTAACTGGACTAACCACGTACATACTGAGGCTACAGCAGCAGGTCAGAGACTGGGAATTCTGTGATGAGTAACTCGCCACCTAATTCCACAAAGGCCTTTCTACCAAGTCAGGAGTGTGATTTATCATATTCATTTCATGGGATGTGGGCGTCGCTGGCCAGGCCAGCATTTATTGCCCATCCCTAATTGTCCATGAGAAGGTGGTGGTGAGCTGTCTTCTTGAACCTCTGCAGTCCATGTGGGGTAGATGCACCCACAGTGCTATTAGGAAGGGAGTTCCAGGATTTTGCCCCAGCAACAGTGAAGGAACGACGATATAATTCAAAGTCAGGACGGTGTATGGCTTGTAGGGGAACTTGCAGGTGGTGGTGTTCCCATGCATCTGCTGCCCTTGTCCTTCTAGGTGGTAGAGGTCGTGGGTTTGGAAGGTGCTGACTGAGTAAATTTGGTGTGTTGCTGCAGTGCATCTTGTAGATGGTACACACTGCTGCCACTGTGTGTTGGTGGTGGAGGGAGTGAATGTTTGTCGACAGGGTGCCAATGAAGCATGCTGCTTTGTGCTGGATGGTGTTGAGCATCTTGATGATGGAATACTTTCCACCTGCCTGGATGAGTGCAGCTCCAACAGCACTCAAGAAGCTCAACATCATCCAGGACAAAGCAGCCCACTTTGGCACAGCATTCAGCACCTTAAACATTCACTCCCTCCACTACTGGCACACCGCAACAGCAGTGTGTACCATCTGCAAGATGCACTGTAGCAAGTCGCCAAGTCTCCTGTGACAGCACCTTCCAAACTCATGACCTGTATCACCTGGAAGGACAAGGGCAGCAGACGCGCGGGAACATCACCACCTGCAAGTTCCCCTCCAAGCCACACACCATCCTGATTGGGGAGTATATCGCTGTTCCTTCACCGTCATTGGGTCAGAAACCTGGAACTCCCTCCTTAACAGCACTGTGGGTGTACCTACATCTGATTGACTGCAGCAGTTTCAGAAGGCAGCTCACCACCATGTTCTCAATGGTAGTTAGGAATAAGTAACAAACACCTGGTGTTGCCAGCGACACTCACATTCCATGAACAAAAAAAATCTTTGTGAAGCACCTCAGGATTTTGTTTCCCCCTATTTTAAAGGCATTATATAAATACAAGTTGTTTTATCTCAACAAGTGGGAGTTGGGCAGCTAAGGGCATGGTTGCTTATTGTGTGTCTCTCTACTGGGAGGAGGTGTGGTGCGGTAGGGTAGCACGCTAGGCGTGATTCAGAAGAGCCAATAAAAGCCATGAAATTAAAGGCCAGTTCACCTTATTTTAGTTAAAGTTAAACGTATGGTGTCGACAACGAAATCACTTCACACTTGGGAGAAATCTGAGCTAATCAGAGCCAGTCAGTCAGGGGAATGTGGCAGGTTGGATCCAGAATTGACTCAGGGACAGGAAACAAAGGGCAGTAGTCGACGGATGTTTTTTGTGAATGGAAAGCTGTTTTCAGTGGTGTTCCACAGGGCTCAGTGTTGGGTCCCTTGCTGTTTGTGGTATTTTTAATAATTTGGACTTAAATGTGGGAGGCATGATTGGGAAATTTGCTGATGACACAAAAATTGTCCGTGTAGTTAGTAGTGAAAAGGATAGCTGTAGACTCCAGAATGGTATCAATGGTTTGGTTGAGTGGGCGGGAAAGTGGCAAATGGAATTCAATCCAGAGAAGTATGAGGTAATGCATTTGAGGAGGGCAAATAAAGCGAGGGAATACACAATTATTGGGACGATATTGAGAGGGGTGGAAGAAGTTAGAGACTTTGGAGTGCATGTCCTCAGGTCCCTGAAGGTGGCAGAACAGGTAGATAGAATGGTGAAGAAGGCTTATGGATTGCTTTCCTTTATTGGCTGAGGTATAGAATACAAAAGCAGGGACGTGATGCTGGAACTGTATAAAATGCTATATTGCATACAGTTCTGGTCACCACACAACAGGACATAATTGCTCTCGAGAGAGTACAGAGGAGATTTGCAAGAATGTTGCCAGGGCTCGAAAGTTGCAGCTATGAAGAAAGATTGGATAGGCTAGGGTTATTTTCCCTGGAACTGAGGAGGCTGAGGGGAGACTTAATTGAGGTGCACCTCAATTATGAGGGGTCTAGATAGAATAGACAGGAAGGACCTTTTTCCTCTGGCAGAGAGGTCAGTTACCAGGGCACACAAACTTAAGGTGACTGGTAGAAGGATGAGAGGGACATGAGGAGAAGGTTTTTCACCCAGAGGGTGGTGGGTGTCTGGAATTTGCTGCCAGGAATGGTGGCGGAAGCAGAAACTCTCAATTCTTTTAAGAAGTACCTGGACATGTACCTGAAGTGCTGTAACAGCAATTCTCTGCACCAGGTGCTGGAAAGTGGGATTAGATTGGGCGGCTAGTTTTTTTGGCCAGCACGGACACGATGGGCTGAATGGCCTCCTTTTGTGCCGTAATTGTTCTATGGCTCTGTTTCTAAAGGACAAATGGTGCTTTACCAAGATAAAAGAGTTCTTTTGAAGAAAAAGGATAAATAAATGATTTTTGGAAATAGAATTTTGTTAGTGAGACTTACCAAGGAAGAAGATGCTGACAGAGTTGTAGTAAAAATGGAGGTAGTTGAGATACTCGGACTAAAAATTGATAAAGATGAGGTGTCAGAAAGTCTGACTGTACTTAAAGTTGATAAGTCACCAGGACCTGATGGGATGCATCCGAGGATACTGAGGGAAGTAAGGGAGGGAAGTTGTCGAAGCACTGGCAAAAATTTTCCAATCCTCCTTAGATACAGGGATGGTCATGAATCTGGAGAATTGCAAATGTTTACTCCCTTGTTCAAATCAGGGTGCTAGGATAAACCTTGGAACTTCAGACCAGTCAGTTTAACCTCAGAGGTAGGAAAGCTTTCAGAAACAATAATCTCGGACAAAATCAACAGTCACTTGGACAAATGTGGATTAATTAAGGAAAGCCAGCATGGATTTGTTAAGAACATATCGTGTTTAACTGATTTGATTGAGTCTTTTGATGAGGGTACTGTGATTGATGTGGTGTACATGGACTTCCAAAAGGCATTTGATAAAGTGCCACATAACAGGCCTGTCAGGAAAGTTGAAGCTCATGGAATAAAAGACTTATCAACTTTAAGTACAGTCAGACTTTCTAACACCTCATATTTGCAGCATGGATACAAAGTTAGCTAAGTGACAGGAAGCAGAGTAGTGAACGGTTGTTTTTCAGACTGCAGGATGGTACATGGTGGGGTCCCTAGAAGTCGGTTTAAGGACCACTGCTTTTCTTGATCTATATTAATGACCTAGACATGGGTGTTCAGGGCACAATTTCAAAATTTGCACATGATACAAAACTTGCAAGTATTATGAACTATGAGGAGGATTGTGATGGACTTCAAGAGGACGCAAACAGGCTGGTGGAATGGGCGGACAGGTGACAGATTAAATTTAACGCACAGAAGTGTGAAGTGACACGTTTTGGTAGGAAAAACGCGGAGAGGCAATATAAAATAAAGGATACAATTCTAAAGAGGGTGCAGGAGCAGAGGGACTGGGGAATATACTATATGTGCACAAATTGTCGAAGGTGGCAGGGCAGGTCGAGAAAGTGTTCAGTGAGGCATTTGGGATCCTGAGCTTTATAAATAGAGGCATTGAGTACAAAAGCAAGGAAGTTAAGTTGAATCTTTTATAAAACTCGAGTTCAGCCTCAATTGGAGTATTGCATCCACATCTGGGCACCACAGTTTAGGAAGGATGAGAAAACGTTGGAGACAGTGCAGAAAAGATTGACAAGAATGGTTCCGGGGATGAGGGTGCTCAGTTACGAGGATAGATTGGAGAAGCTGGGGCTGTTCTCCTGAGAGAAGAAAAGGTTTGAGAGGCGATTTGATAGATGTGTTCAAAATCATGAGGGGTATGGACAGAATAGATCAGGAGAAACTGTACCCGTTGGTGGAAGGGTCGCGAACCAGAGGTCATCATTTTAAGGTCATTGGCTAAAGAACCAGAGGTGACATGAGGAAAACATTTTTTGCACAGCAAATGTTCAGGATCTGGAATGCACGGCCTGAGAGTGTGGTGGAGGCAGATTCAGTCATGGATTTCAAAAGAGAATTGGATAGTTATCTGAAGAGAAAAGATTTAGTGGTACAGGAAAAAGGTGGAGCAGTGGAACTAGTAGAGCTGCTCTTGAAGAGAGTCGGCATGGACACAGTGGGCTGAATGGTCACCTGTGCTATAACCATTCTATGATTCCATGATTCTCATTCATGAAAAATTAATGTTTTTCTGTTATTTTTGTTTAGGGATTTCACTCTATGGTCTTTACATGTTTTTGGAATCAAAATGAAAGTGTTATAAGAAAAGTTTAAAGATTCTAAACTGGAAGACAAATAGTAGAGGAGTAAAGCTCGTGTTGGATATGTGTAGGAAAAGTGTAATTTGTGACCCAGTACCTGGGCAGCTTTTTGAATTTTTTTTTAATCTGAGGATGTGCATGTCATTAGCAAGGGTGGCATTTTTACTGTGGTTTGATACAATTGAGTGGCTTCCCACTTCTGAGGGCTGTGAAGCGTCAACCATATTGGTGTAGGATTGAAATTACATATAGGCCAGATTTTTTTAAACCTGAATTTAAATTCTGAAACTGCCGTGGTGGGATTAGAACTCTTCTCTCAATTTATTAACCTTGAAACATATAACCACTACATACGGTACCCTGAGATATAAGCAGTTGCATTCTCTATTTTTAACAAATACTCTGGAGACTTGCAGAGATATATTTTTAAATTAAGCATACTTGGGGCAACTCTTCAATCCAGAAAATCAAACTCGTGTATCTGCCTTAAAAACCAATATTTCTGGGGCTCTGTTAACCATTTGTGCTGTTGGAAAATGAAAATTTCAACTGTTTACATGCAAAGGAGTTAATTGGGCCATATTGCCTGGTCTCTGCTTTTTAAGATGATTCATGCACAGAATTAAAAGTTTACAGAACCAGTTTCAAACCAGGGAAACACCTGCTGTTGCATTACAAAGTTAATTAAAAGGGCTGAGCCGTTTCCTTTTTGTTTCTGTGCATAGTTGCTTTGGGAGAGTACACCAGTGTGATATTTCCATTTTCCATAGCAGACATCATTAACCTTAGTCTGAAAGATTTTGATGGTTTTCTCCTGCAGACCTAATGCCCATTCAAAAACTTAGGACCCTTGGCCAAACAGAGTGAGTACACTTTGTTCCAATAGTCTGCGGTATTTTGAGTCGAGACCTTAGAGGTCAAAAGACATTTTGCTCATTGTGCGATGCAAACTCTCAAAGGCTGCCAATTTTGGCTTTAGATGTTGATAATAGCCCTGCCTTCTTGCTCTGTAGAATTTTTCAGTTCTCTGGCATTTTTATGACAATCCAGCAGCAATTTTGTTTGTATTGGGTATTGATTCTTTCATGTACCCCGCCATGAAAACCATCTCTAATTTGTCTCATCCACAAGTGCAGTTCACAAATAATATAAAGAAGCTTATTCTTAACTAACCCATTGGTGATTGCAGTCAAAGAAAGGCTCAGATTTTTCATTGAATTCTATTTTTGTTCATTTGTTTATTATCACCACTGTTATCAAGCAGTAACTAATTAAGATGTTTAGACATAAATCACATAAAATCATAAAATCCTGAGATATGATCAGGAAATGGCTTTTAATTCAGTTCAGAATACCTGCTTTGATTGGCACCCCATCTACAAACATTCACTCCCACCACCACCAACGCACAGTGGCTGCAAGTGTGTACCATCTACAAGATACACTGCAGCATCACACCACAGCTCCTTAGACAGCACCTTCCAAATTTGTGACCTCTACCACTTAGAAAGAGAAGGGCAGCAGATGCATGGGAACACCACCAGCTGCAAGTTCCCCATTCAAGCCAACTACCATCTTGACTTGGAACTATATCGCCATTCCTTCACTGTCGCTAGGTCAAAATCCTGGAACTCCCTTCCTAACAGCACTGTGGGTGTACCTACCCCAAATGGTCTGCAGCGGTTCAAGAAAGCGGCTCACCACCACCTTCTCAAGGGCAATTAGGGATGGGCAATAAATGCTATCCTAGCCAGTGACGCCCACATCCCA
This sequence comes from Heterodontus francisci, assembly GCF_036365525.1. NCBI lineage: Eukaryota > Metazoa > Chordata > Chondrichthyes > Heterodontiformes > Heterodontidae > Heterodontus > Heterodontus francisci. The sequence goes on from NC_090402.1 coordinate 14,291,117, forward strand.
TGAAAAAAATAAAAATGGAGGTTTACCAGGAAATTATCAGGAATGAGGGACTTCAGTTATGAGGTGAGATTGGAAAAGTTAGGACTGTTCTTGTAACAGAGAAGGTTATGAGGTGAGCTGAATAGAGGTTTTCAGGATGATGAAAGGTTTTGATAGACTGGAAAGAGGAAAAACTATTCCCCCAGGTGAGTGGGCCAATAACCTGAGGTCATAGATTTAAAATCATTGGCAAAAGATCAAGAGGGAACATCAGGAGAAATTGTTTCACTCAAAGTTGTTAGGATCTGGAATGCTCTACCTGAAAAGGAGCTGGAAGTCGATTCCAATAATAATTTTAAAAGGGAGTTGGACAAGTATTTGAAGATGAGGAACTTGCAAGGATGTGGGACTAACCACAGCTGCTCTTTCAAAGAGCCAAACAGATCAGGCATGGTGGCCAAATAGGCTCCTTCCGTGCTGTAAGATACTATGATTCTATGAAATACTACATAATCCCTACTCACTGAGAAAGCCCCCCAAATAAGATCTGAATTTCATTTATAATTAAAAAAATAGAAAAACCACAATACCTCCAATTCGAGGCCATCATTTCCATAAGTATTTTTTCCAACCGTTTGCATAAATACACAGCTGAAACAAAATATTTGTGCTGTATCCTTGAAACTGATTAGTGTGTGTCGACAAAATCGGATAAACATATATTTCTTGATAACCGGTGTAATCATTTTTTTTGTGTGGGTGCGCACTGCGTTAAACTCCTGATTCGTGGATGTGTTTTTTATTCAACAAATTAGCTGAGCTAATCTTCCTTGACTGAGGTTGGTGGAAGTGAATCAAAGGAAGCCAGAGAAACCAATAACCTTATGATTGAGAGGCGCTGAGGAACGAATGCGCTACAGGAATAAATCTGTTTGAAAGTGACTTGTATCTGATCTCTTAATTGGGTAAAATATAACTTATTTTCAGTGGGATAAAAATGTTTAACATTGTACCATCAAACAATGTAGTGCTGTGAGAAACCTGTAACTTCACGTTTTTAAATAAAGTAATCAGAAAATGCATGAACCCCTTTGTCAGCTCTTTTGTTACTTTTTTATTTAGCCTTAAGAAATTACTTCATAGATTATGTTGTTGTATATAAAGTTGTGCATATAGTGCATCCTTCTTGTAAATATAATATTTTACCATCACACTTTTCTGTCACACTTGGTTGATTACTTCAAAGAAAAACAGCAGCAAATTAAATCTGAAGAGGTAGCTAATGTTTGAATTAAAGGAGGAAAGAGACAAACTGTAAATGAGTAACTACTTTTGTCTGCCTTCTTTGTTTCATAACTGAAATTTTGTAATCTCCAAAATAAGGTTTTAAACAAAATAGAAATATAAAAGATCTATACCATAATAACATAGTAGTTGAGTAATAGAATGTTTTGTGTCCTTTTATATCTTCTAATAACTTCATTAAAATTCTTACTTCAAGGCCTCGACCTGACTCAAAAGCCTGGGCTTCAACTGGATTTTTTTTCCTCAGAACGGTTTGTGAGTCACCAACCTCTGTAATCACCAGAACAAAGAACAGTACAGCACAGGAACAGGCCATTTGGCCCTCCAAGCCTGCGCTGATCTTGATGCCTGCCTAAACTAACACCTTCTGCACTTCCTGGTCCCATATCCCTCTATTCCTTTCCTATTCATGTATTTGTCAAGATGTCTCTTAAACGTCGCTATCGTATCTGCTTCCACCACCTCCCCTGGCAGCAAGTTCCAGGCACTCACCACCCTCTGTGTAAAAAGTTTTGCCTCGCACATCCCCTCTAAACTTTACCCCTCGCACCTTAAACCTATGTCCCCTAGTAACTGACTCTTCCACCCTGGGAAAAAGCTTCCGACTATCCACTCTGTCCATGCTGCTCATAACTGTGTAAACCTCTATCATGTCGCCCCTCCACCTCCGTCATTCCAGTGAAAACAATCCGAGTTTTTCCAACCTCTCCTCATAGCTAATGCCCTACAGACCAGGCAACATCCTGGTAAACCTCCTCTGCACCCACTCCAAAGCCTCCACGTCCTTCTGGTAGTGTGGCAACCAGAATTGCACGCAATATTCTAAGTGTGGCCTAACTAAGGTTCTGTACAGCTGCAACATGACTTGCCAATTTTTATACTCTATGCCCCGACCGATGAAGGCAAGCATGCCGTATGCCTTCTTGACTACCTTATCCACCTGCGTTGCCACTTTCAGTGACCTGTGGACCTGTACGCCCAGATCTCTCTGCCTGTCAATACTCCTAAGGGTTCTGCCATTTACTGTATACCTCCCACCTGCATTAGACCTTCTAAAATGCATTACCTCACATTTGTCCGGATTAAACTCTATCTGCCATTTCTCCGCCCAAGTCTCCAACCGATCTATATCCTGCGGTATCCTCTGACAATCCTCATCATTATCCGCAACTCCACCAACCTTTGTGTCGTCCGCAAACTTACTAATCAGACCAGCTACATTTTCCTCCAAATCATTTATATATACTACAAAGTGCAAAGGTCCCAGCACTGATCCCTGCAGAACACCACTAGTTACATCCCTCCATTCAGAAAAACACCCATCCACTGATACCCTCTGTCTTCTATGACCGAGCCAGCTCTGTATCCATCTTGCCAGCTCACCTCTGATCCTGTGTGACTTCACCTTTTGCACCAGTCTGCCATGCGGGACCTTGTCAAAGGCTTTACTAAAGTCCATATAGATAACATCCACTGCCCTATCTTCGTCACTTCCTCAAAAAACTCAATCAAATTAGTAAGACACGACCTCCCCTTCATAAAACCATGCTGTCTCTCGCTAATAAGTTCGTTTGTTTCCAAATGGGAGTAAATCCTGTCCCGAATAATCCTCTCTAATAGTTTCCCTACCGCTGACTTAAGGCTCACCGGCCTATAATTTCCTGGATTATCCTTGCCACCCTTCTTAAACAAAGGAACAACATTGGCTATTCTCCAGTCCTCTGGGACCTCACCTGTAGCCAATGAGGATGCAAAGATTTCTGTCAAGGCCCCAGCACCTGGAATATTTTTCAACACTAAATTCATGTAATCTTTTGCACTTAAACTATTGCCAAGCATTTAGATTTTAATTGAAAAAGAGCCCAAGTCAGAGACAGTGCAAGAGAAAGAGTCGCTATTGAAAAAACGAACGAAGGATTCCATTATGTAGATGTTTTCTTTTTCTGTTTATTGTCCTACAAAGCTTATTACTCAGGAGATTTTTATAAACACTTTGAAATTTATGAATTTTAAAGACTAATTATATCTCAGTATCTAGTTGTAGACATTGAAATCTGTCTATGTTAAAGAATGTGTACAGTCAGCATTAAAGTGCATTTTGCTCTTAAAATAAAGGTCAGGCCACAAACGAGCAATGAACTGGGGTACTTTTTTTTTAGAGATACAGGCCCTTCAGCCCACCGAGTCTGTGCCGCCCATCAACCACCCATTTGTACTAACCCTATACTAATTCCATATACCACATCCCCACCTGTCCCTATATTTCCCTACCACCTACCTATACTAGGGGCAATTTATAATGGCCAATTTACCTATCAACCTGCAAGTCTTTGGCATGTGGGAGGAAACCGGAGCACCCGGAGGAAACCCACGCAGAAACAGGGAGAACTTGCAAACTCCACACAGGCAGTACCCAGAATTGAACCCGGGTCGCTGGAGCTGTGAGGCTGCGGTGCTAACCACTGCGCCACTGTGCCGCCCTGGAATGAGACAGTGGTGGGTCAATAGGATTGTATTGGTGTTTCCTCCCCTTCAATGATTCCTGAACCTGCCATACTCTGGCCTGCCTGGAATGCTGCTTGTCCTGAACTCTGGTACCCTATTTCCCAGTGTTCCCAGATCCTAGTACTTAGGACCTCCAGTGCTCTGGTGACCATCCTTCTGGGTTCAGGTCTATTCACCCAGTGCTCCTAGACTGTATGACCATATTTCTCCTACATCCAGATCCTGGGAACCCACACCAATGCTTCCAACCCACTAATCCTGCCTTTGGTAGAAACACATAACATAGTCTATTTCTTGGGGACTGCCACCGGTGCTATTAAATTCGTGTGTAAAGGCCATTTTCTGTAACACTTTTTTTTAACCATTTGGTTACTCTGAATCATAGTAACAAACGTTTATTATAACCAGCTGAAATTTATTCTGCTTTTGAAAACTTACTAAGCTAAGTGTAAATGTTGGAGAGATTAAATTTTTTAAATAATGAACTTATTTATAATTGGGATAATTTACACTTTCTGAATTTTATTCATGGCTCTCTTTCTTGCAGTCAGAAAGCAATCTTAGCATGCAATGTTATTTCACCGTATTCTATGGCGGGCAGCCATAAAGACGGGGTTAAAGTGTGGCAAGTTGAAGAGACAGTAGTTGGCAGGAAAAAAGACAGAGGCGCAAGGGGAGAGCCAACTGGGTAACAGCCCCGACAAACAAATTTCTCTGCAGCACCTGTGGAAGAGCCTGTCACTCTAGAATTGGCCTTTATAGCCACTCCAGGCACTGCTTCACAAACCACTGACCACCTCCAGGCGCCTATCCATTGTCTCTCGAGATAAGGAGGCCAAAGAAGAGAAGAGTATCAAGAACTTACTAGCTTCACAATGTCCCCAATTTAATTGAAGATATCATACGTGCATTATATTTTAGATGGTATAATTTTCTTTTATAACAGACTTAACTTAAAACACTTAACTTAAGCTTTTCAGCCCTCTAGCCTGTTCTGCCATTCAGTGAGATCATGGCTGATCAGTATCTCCACTTCATTTAACCTGCCTTTGCTCCAATAACCCAGCATCCACACCCTTTTGGAGTAAGAGAATTCCAGATTTCTAGAAATTTCATGTGACCAAGTGCTTTCTGATTTCACTCCTGAATGACCTGGCTCTAATTTTAAGATTGTGCCCCTTGTTCTGGAATCCTCCATCAGAGGAAATAGTTTCTCTGAATCTACCTTTTTGAATTGTTTAATCAATCAGATCACCACCCCCCCCCCCTCCCCCAATCTGCTATACTCAAGGGAGTACAAGGCAAGTTCATGTAACCTGTCCTCACAATTTAACCCTTTATGCCCTCGTATTATTCAAGTGAATCTGTGCTATATCCCCTCCAGTGTATCCTCTGTGAGGTGTGGTGCCAAGAATTGAGTGTAGTATTTCTGAAGGGGTCTGGCCAAGGGAGAACTGTCTCAGAAGATACACTTGTAATTTTATAAAGATGGGGTACTTCTGGTGCATATTTCCTGTCATTGTCCTCTGTGTATGCATTACACTTAACTTTTTATGTCACATTCTTCAAAGAAAGATATGAAGAAACAAAGCAATTCTCCAGCAATAGATAATACTGTTGCCAGATAATATCTGCAGCGTATTAACTGACATCTTGATCAAACTGGTATTTATTTAATAACATTTAGGCTTTACACATAATTGGACACATTCCGACACTGCAGCAGAAGAATAATACATTGTGATTTACATGATATTTTCCTGTCTGTATATAACAGCATATTCTCCAATTAATGAGAGCAGTGCTGTAAAGGTTTGCTAGTTAGAGAAAATGAGTGTAAGTGATGATTTTATGTTCACAGTGCACATAGTTATTGCTATTCTGCTCCAATAGGATTCACTGTGTAGCAATCAGAGACAGTGGTGTAGTGGTAATGTTAGTGGACTATTAATTCAAAAACCCAGGCAAATACTCTGTGGACATGTGTTCAAATCCCACCATGGCAACTGGTGGAATTTAAATTTAATTAATAAATTAAATGGTCTCAGTCATGGTTACCATGGTAACTGGAAGAGGAAGCACCACAAATGCCCCATCCTCAATGATGGAGGAGTCCAGCACATCAGTGCAAAAGAAAATGCTAAAGCATTTGCGACCATCTTCAGACAGAAGTGCCAAGTGGTTGATCCATCTCAGCCTCCTCCTGAGGTTCCCAGCATCACAGATGCCTGTCTTCAGCCAGTTCGATTCCCTCCATGTGATATCAAGAAACTGCTGAAGGCACTCTACTGCAAAGACTATGGGTCCAGACAACATCCCGACTGTAATACTGAAGACTTGCGCTGCAGAACTAGCCGTGCCTCGAGCCATCCTATTCCAGTACAGCCACAACACTGTCATCTATCCAACAATGTGGAAAATTGCTTAGGTATGTGCTGTCTAGAAAAAGCAGGACAAATCCAATCCAGCCAATTACTGCCTCATCAGTCTCTTCTCAATCATCAGCAAAATGATGGAAGTTGTCATTGACAGTGCTATCAAGCGCCACTTAAACAGCAGCAACCTGCTCACTGATGCTCAGTTTGGGTTCTGCAAGGGCCAGTCGGCTCCTGATCTCATTACAGCCTTAGTTCAAACATAAACAAAAGAACAGAATGCAAGACATGAGATGAAAGTAATTGCACTTGATATCAAGGCAGCATTTCACTGAGAGTGACATCAAGAAGCCCTAGCCAAATTGAAGTCTATTCTGAGAGACAGGATAAACTGTCACTTAGAAAGGCACGGATTAATGATTCTGTTCAGTCAGTGGAATCCAGGAGAAAACTTTCCACTGGTTGGATTCATGCCAAGCACAGAGGATGATGGTTGTGGCTGTTGGAAGCCACGCATCTCAGCCCCAGGACATTGCTGCAGGAGTTCCTCAGTCCCAACCATCTTCAGCTGCTTCATCAATGACCTGCCGTTCATCATAAGGTCAGAAGTGTTCAGTAACACTCACAACATCTCAGATACTGAAGCAGTCCATGTCCAGATGGAGCAAGACCCGGACAACATTCAGGTTTGAGCTGATGAGTGGCACGTAACATTCACGTCACACAAGTGCCAGGCAATGACTATCTCCAACAAGAGAGAATCTAACCATCTCCCCTTGACATTCAATGGAATTGCTATCACTGAATCCCACACTATCAACATCCTGGGGGGTTACCATTGATCAGAAACTGAACTGGAGCAGCCACCTAAATACTTTGGCTACAAGAGCAGGTCAGAGGCTAGGAATTTTACGGCGAGTAATCCGCCCCCTGTCTCCCCAAAGCTTGTCCACCATTTACAAGGCACAAGTCAGGAGTGTGATGGAATACTCTCCACTTGTCTGGATGAGTGCTGCTCCAACAACACTCAAGAAGCTCGACACCATCAGGACAAAGCAGCCTGCTTGTTCAGCACTCCATCCACCATGTTAAATCTTCACTCCCTCCACACCGATGCTCAGCGGCAGCAGTGTGTACCATCTACAAGATGTGCTGCCGCAACTTGGCGTGGTTCCTTCGGCACCTTCTAAACCCGCGACCTCTTCCTAGAATGGCAAGTGCAGCAGACTCTTGGGAACACCACCATCTGCAAGTTCCCTTCCAAGCCTCACACCATCCTGATTTGGAAATATATCACTGTTATTTCACTGTCACTGGATCAAAATCCTGGAACTCCCTCCTTAACAGCTCTGTGAGTGTACCTACACCAGACGGACTGCTGTGCTTCAAGAAGGTTGCTCACTGCCACCTTCTCAAGGACAATCACAAATGGGTAACAAATGCTGGTGTTGCCAGCGATACTCACATCCTATGAAATGAATGGGGGAAAAAAAAGGATGTATCATGACTTCTTGAGCCAAGGAAGCTGAAGCCAATTAAAGTGCTCCATTGTGAGATTAGCTAACTCATTGTAACCTGGGTATAGAACCCGGGTCCTTGGGGAAGCCAGATCTAGTTGTCGTTTTCCAAAGAAAAAAATTGGTGCCAAACCACACATAGAGGCCTGAATTTTATGTTAGGCGGGAGACCCCGCTCACCAGCCAAAAAGTCAGAGGTGAGCTTGCCTCCGTAGGGCCGGGGGAGCCATGTCAGGCCCTTAATTGGCCTTGGGCGGGACTTCTGCTCCTCTGAGGGAGAAGGTCCTGCCTCCAAGAGCTGCTGGCCAATCAGTGGGCCGGCAGCTCTCAGTCGCAGCATCACCACTGGGAGTGGTGGCCACTGCTGGTACTGCAGCCAGCTTCAGCAGCAAGAGGGACGTGGTCCCGGAAACAAGGTAAGTGCCTGGGGCGTCGCCGGGGACAATTGGCCGGTGAGGCAAATGGGGTCAGTTGGAAAAGGGGGGGGGGGGGGGGTGGTGTGTTGCGGTGGGGGAGAGAAAGAGAGTGCAGTGTAGTGGGGGCGGTCGGACCGGGGTGGGGACCCTCTATGGGGCATAGAGTGCCTGATCAGGAGGGCCCCCCCTGGCCCTAGCCCGTAAGGAGGCTTACTTGGCAGCCTCTTGGGGGAACTCGGCCTGCCGCTGTAAAAATACGAGCGGTGGTGGGAGGAGGCCCCTAGTGGAAGTTAATAGACTGCTTAAACCTTGATTGGCCTGGGGTGGGTGGGCCGTTTCTCGCCGCCGCTGCCCCTCGTAAAATTGCAGCGGGGGCGGGATGGCATTGAAAACAGCCCCCTTCCCACCCGCCTCGCACTCAATTTTACGACCACCACCACCCTCGTTGCTGCGGGGGAGCGTATAATTCTGGCCAGAATGTTGGAAATTAGTTCAAAATCTTAGAACAGTTGGCTAATTAACTTTTAGGCTATTCAGGCAAGTTTGTGATCAAAATAATGGCTAAATTGAGGAATACTTTAATTTATGTAACTTTTTACCAAATGGTACTTTAAAAATATTACTTTACGAACATACATAGGGAGTTAGTTTCATTGAAATGACAGCAGAGTGACTGGTGAGATGATATGGCTCAGTGTGATATTTAAGCTCGATGCATTCACACATAACAAGTCTTTCCCTCCGGAATGGTGGATCGATGTGAGTATGGCAACGTTAATATAATCTGATACCCTGCATATGTAAAATGTTAATATTTATTATTCCGACATAACATTGGGACCAAGGATAGGAAATGAATACAGGGTTGTGGTGTTGCAAGGTCCTCTGCAATCTGTCCAAGGTATTAACATTACATCTTGGTCAATTATATTTTATAATTCATTCTGTTTAATGTTTGGAAATAAGTGAAGTGTGCATATGATTGTATTTTCCTGGGGACAGTTACATTTTTCTGACCACTGCTGCTAATGAATGCACAAAGATGTACATAAACTCTGGACAACGTAGTGCATTTTATTTATATGGTCTTTGTCATTCATTAAATAAATAAGTTAAGTTTTTCACTGTATTGTGGAATATTTTAAAGCACCACCATAACACATCATGGCTAAGTGATTGTATGGAAAAACTTGGCAAAGGCTTGGCATGTTTAGAATTAAATACATTTTCATTGAATTTGGAGAAACATCATTTTACTTAGTCTTGAATATTTTTCAAATTCATAGGAGAAACTTTATTTTTTTTTTAGTGAAAAATAAGATTACACGTGATTTGGAATTTTTCCAATGCAGATTTTTTGTCACTTCTAATGAAAGTGAAAACCATACAGATTAATTTCCCTTCTCATTCTTATACAGTGGACCATTTCCCTATTTACAGTTTATAAAGGTGCAGTTTGTCAAATAGATCTGCATCTTTGAAGAAGTATATTCAAATAAATGGATCAGACAAGGTCATATTCTACTTCGGATCATGCCAAGTTGGTCAGAGTAAGCATTGTGCTATTATGTTGAAGTATTTTTTATTCATTTCATGGGATGTTGGCATCGCTGGCAAGAACAGCATTTGTTGCCCATCTGTAATTGCTCTTGAAGGTGGTGGTGAGCTGCCTTCTTGAACTGTTGCAATCCATCTGGTGCAGGTACACCCACAGTGCTGTTGGGGAGGTTAGTTCCAAGCTTTTGATCCAGTGGCAGTGAAAGAACGGTAATGTATTTCCAAGTCAGGATGGTGTGTGACTTGGAGGGGAACTTGCAGATGGTGGTTTTCCCACACGTCCTCTGCCCTTGCCATTCTAGGTGGAAGAGGTCATGGGTTTGGAAGGTGCTTTCGAAGGAGGCGTGGTTAATTGCTGCAGTGCATCTTGTAGATGGTACACACTGTTGCCACTGTGTGTCGGTGTCGAGGGAGTGAATGTTTATGTTGGTGGATGGGTTCCTGTTCAAGCGGACAGCTTTTTCCTGGATGGTATTGAGTTTCCTGAGTCGTGTTGGAGTAGCACGTGGAGAGTATTCCATCACACGTGGCAAGTGGAGAGTATTCCATCACACTCTTGACTTGTGCCTCGTAAATGGAGGACAGGCTTTGGGGAGTCAGGAGGTGTGTTATTTGCCACAGAATTCCCAGCCTCTGACCTGTTCTTGTAGCCACGGTATTTATGTGGCTGCTCCAATTCAGTTTCTGGTTAATGGTAACCCCCAGGATGTTTTTGATGGTGGATTCAGCGATGGTAATGCCAATGAATGTCAAGGGGAGACGGTTAGATTCTCTCTAGTCTGAGATGGTCATTGTCTGGCACTTGTGTGGCGCGAATGTTACTTGCCACTTAAGCCCAAGCCTGAATGTTGTCCAGGTCTTGCATGCTGACATGGACCGCTTCAATATCTGAGGAGTTGTGGATGGTTCTGAACATCGTACAATCATCAGCAAACATCCCCACGTCTGACCATGTGATGGAGGGAAGGTCACCGATGAAGCAGCTGAAGATGGTTGGGCCTAAGACACTACCCTGAGGAACTTCTGCAGCAGTCTCCTGGGTCTGAGATCATTGGCCTCCAACCATCTTCCTTTGTGCTAGGTATGACTCCAACCAGTGGAGAGTTTTCTCTGATTCCCATTGACTTCAATTTGACTAGGGCTCCTTGATGCCACACTCTGAAATGCTGCCTTGATACCAAGGGCAATCACTCTCACCTCACCTCGTTCAGCTATTTTGCCTATGTTTGGACCAAGGCTGTAATGAGATCTGGAGCAGAGTGACCCTAGCAGATCCCAAACTGAGCATCAATGAGCAGGGTTTTGCTGTTTAAGTGGCACTTGCTAGCACTGTCGATGACAACTTCCATCTCTGTGCTGATGATTGAGAGTAGACTGATGGAGCAGTAATTGGCCAGATTGGATTTGTCTTGTGAGATGCCATATTACAGTTCGTGTAAAAGTAGATGATGTTTAGTTCAGGGATGGAATATTTGTGTTTATTTCCTTTTTAATGGTAGTGCACTGGTTCTGTTCTGTCTTCAAGGAGGTCTCAGTGGAACATAAAATCATTAGCAGCATGTCTGTGCTTCAAATGGAAACCCAATGGAGTTTCGCACTATAAATTTGATTATTTGCACTGTAAGTTCACGTTCTCAGCCATGCTATTGGAAGTACCATGTAGAAGCTACTCACAAACTCTTAAAGAATTGCACCATTGGTAGGCAAGTCATTCAGGAACATTTTCTGGGATCTGTTAATATGTGGTTAAAGACAAACTGAAAAGAAGACTTGTTTGCTCCCACTCCTTTGTTAAAACCAATTTTGCATTGGAGCTAACTGGAATAAATATATTGGAGTTGGTACATGCTACTTAAATAGCATAAGAGCTATACCATCTGTTGCAGATACTAAATATTGGTAATGCAGCAGGAATAAAAACTTGCTTTGCAACTTGTAGCCAAAAATATCAGTGATTGAAGTTGTGTTTTCAGTATACACATAGGCAACACATCTGGTAAACCTCAAGAACAAATACTGTTCATTACAATTTGTTCAGTTCTTGTGTTTTAATGCCAAGGAGTATAAAGCCATTGAGATGATGGTTTTAAAGAATGTATTTCTGAACATGCCTCAAGTCTGTGGCTAAAATGCATGTAATTAGATTTTCCTGTTTCTTACTAGTTTTAGTACTTTTGCAAATGTTTTTGTATTATTCAGACCCATAACCAGCTGCAGACAATTAGAACATAAATTTCAACTATAAAGTATAGCTTGAAAAAATTATGTATTGAACAGTATATCTTTACACGCTCATTTGACAGCTAATTTGGCAGTGAAGCTAGTAATAATTCAGCAAAACAATTGTTTCAGCTCTTTCCATTGTTCAGTGGATAAATCAGCTTCCTGATGTGGTACTGAACCACACAAACAAGAATGTCCCATATTAAATTTCTTGCCTTTCATTGTGCTATGGTTGATCTCACTGTCCCTGGGCGACAGAGGAGAATAATCAACCAGGGTTGCCTCTGACCTGTTGAGTACCCATAGTTGAATAGCCTGCACACATTGCCAGTGAGAAATTGTGTCAGGTAGCAGAGGATTGCAAGATCTCATGTTACTATACCCTAGCATGGCTCAGAATCTTACAGCGGTAAATTGTAATAAAAAATAATTCAACTAAATGCAGAGGACAAATTTTAAAGGATAATTAAGTAAAGTGTTAATCACTATTCAGCTGAGGCTTTTGAATTTTTTTTCTTTATTTCGTCCTGGGATATGAACATCATTGGCACGGTCAGCATTTGTTGCCCATTGCTAAATTCCCTTGAGAAGTTGGTGGTGAGTCGCCTTTTTGAACTGCTGCAGTCCATCTGGGGTAGGTAAACCTACAGTGCTGTTTAGAAGGAAGTTACAGGTTTATGACCCAGTGACAGTGAAGGAACAGCAATACAGTTCCAAGTCAGGATTGTGTATGGCTTGAAGGGGAATGTGCAGGTGGTGTTCCCATGCATCTGCTGCCCTTGCCCTTCTAGGTTGTAGAGGTCGTATGTTTGGAAGGTGCTGTTGAAGGAGGCATGGGGAGTTGCTGCAGTGCATTTTGTAGATGGTACACACTGCTGCCACTGTGCGCCGGTAGTGGAGGGAGTGAATGTTGAAGGTGGTGGATGAGGTTCCGATCAAGCAGGCTGCTTTGTCCTGAATGGTGTTGAGCTTTTTCAGTGTGCTGGAGCTGTACTCATCCAGGCAAGTAGAGGGTATTTCATCACACTCCTGACTTTGCCTTGTGGACAGGCTTTAGGGAGTCTGGATATGAGTTACACACTGCAGAATTCCGAGCCTCTGACCTGCTCTTGTAGGTTCAGTATTTATCTAGCTGGTCCAGTTAAGTTTCTGGTCAATTGTGACCCCCAGGATCTTGTTGATGGGGGATTCAGTGATGGTCACGCGTTGAATGTCAAGGGGAGATAGTTAGAATGTTACTTGGCACTTATTAACCTAAGTCTGAATGTTGTCCAGGTCTTGCTGCTTGTGGGCATGGACTGCTTCAGTATCTGAGGTGTCGTGGATGGTACTGAACGCTGAGCATCCCACTTCTGACATGATGTATGGAAGGCCATTGATGAAGCTGCTATAGATGGTTGGGCCTAGGACACTACCCTGAGGAACTCCTGCAGTGATGTCCTGGGGCTGAGATGATTGGCCTCCAATAACAAGAACCATCTTCCTTTGTCCTAGGTATGACTGCAACCATTGCAGAGTTTTTCCCCTGATTCCCATTGACTTCAGTTTTTCTAGAGCCCCTTGATGCCACACGCAGTCAAACGCTGCATTGATGTCAAGGGCAGTGAATTGAATTAGTTAATGACTGACATCTGTGAAGCTGGGAACCTCAAGATGCTGAAGTGGATCATCCATTTGGCGCTTCTGGCTGAGGGTGGTTGCAGGTGCTTCAGCCTTGTCTTTTGCACTGTTATGCTGGGCTCTGCCATCATTGAGGAGGGGGATGCTTGAGGAGCCTCCTCCTCCCCATTATTTGTTTCATTGTCCACCATCATTTGTGACTGGATCTAGCAGGAGTGCAGAGCTTTGATCTGATCAGAGTTGGTGATGGGATTACTTAGCTCTATCTACCACAGTGTTCTCCAATGGGACTTCGATACTTGCCCAACGTATGACGATCAGGTATTTGCCACATGATAAAAAATATATGCAATATTAAAACAATGTACAGTCTTTTGAAAATAGGTTTGAGGTTTTAAACTGTAAGCAATCAAGACCAATACACTCACTACCAGAGCTGGGGGACAGCTTCAAAAGGGTCCTACAATCCAACTGTTCTGCAAGCAAGCCTGTTCTATATACTCTCAAGGGGTAGTGACAATCCATTAACTGAAGTGTTCTCTTACTGACAGTGTGCTCTAGTCTATTACAAAAAAAAAAATTTCTTCAAGAGTAAATTCTCTCTCTTTTATCAGAATTGATATATTAGAAAACTTGGGGAGGGATGTATTGGATTCTGTGCACTGATTCTTGCCTTGCCTTGCATATGCTCTGTTGCCTGCCATTTCAGAACACAGCATCCGGACATTTAATAGACCTTTGGCTCATGGTCAACCTTTTGTAATCTCTCCTCTCCTTTTCTGCCCTATTCCTTTCAATCGCTTGTTTCAACAAATCTATTAAGATGAAGGCTGAACACATTGGGATGTTGCTGGACCAACCCAGCTTACTAAAATTGCACATTAAAGCCCATATTGGCAGCCATGCAATGCTTGTCTGTCGTTCATGCACCTCAACTGTTTTGCGAAAACCACCAGCTAAGCAAAACCAAGTTCTTCTGTTAGCATCCCCTGTGTCACTAGATTCCTCAAAAAAATTGAGAGCAATCAGACTGCTGTCCTTCTGAAGACCACCCCTGCTTTCACAGCGCTTCACAGAGCAGTCCCGCAGAGCTAAATATGTTGTCCTTAGATAGGCACCTAGAGAGAACAGGAACAGAGAAAGTAACAAATCGTGGACGATTTTTCTTGTTTCATTGAGCAAATGGTCCTTCAGCTTCCAAGTCACTGGAAACTCCACAACAGAACTGTATTCTGACAAATACATTCACAACCTGACAGCTATGTGACTCCTGTCTTAACAGCAACGTGGTTAATTCTTCCTTGTTGATTTAGGGATGGATAACAAATATTGGTCGAGTGAGTGACACCCATACACATACCCACCACTTCAACTTTAACGCAACTCAGTATTGTGTGGCTCTAAAAATGAAAACACTCGTTCGCTTTTTAGCATGCATGCAATCCTGTGTTGTAGTCTAACCAGGTTGGTACCTCATTTTTAGGTATGCTGCTCCTGGCATGCTCTCCTACGCTCCTCTTTGAACTAGGGGTGATCCCCTGGCTTGATGGTAATCGTAGAGTGAGGGATATGCTGAACTTTGAGATTACAGTTATGTGGTTGAATACAATTCTGCTGCTGATGACCCACAGTGCCTAGTTTTGAACTGCTAGATCTGTTCTGAATCTATCCCATTTAGCATGGTGGTAGTGCCACACAACGCAATGGAGGGTATCCTTAGTGTGAAGATGGGATTTGGTTTCCACAAGGACTATGCGGTGGTCACTCCTACCACTGCTGTCATGGACCGATGCATCTGCTACAGGTAGATTGGTGAGGACAAGGTCAAGTAGGTTTTTCCCTCGTCAGTTTTCTCACCACCTGCTGCAGGCCCAAGCTGGCAGAGATATCCTTCAAGACTGTGCCAACTCAGTCAGTAGTGATGCTATCGAGCCAGTCTTGGTGATGGACATTGAAGTCCCCCGCCCAGAGTACATTTGATTGGAAATCAGTCTTAAGTTGGACTGGTGTTCTCTGAAACTTTGCATTGTAGCCTAGGACTGTGTAGATTTTCTTTGCTACAACTGAGCTACTGTTGTAAATTTATAGCAGTTCAGTAGTAAAGGTGTAAAATAATTATTTTCTAGCAGGGAATCCAGTGATGCGAGAACATTGTCTCTAAAACACCACTTGTTGGATACAATTAGTAGAAAATAAAACTTTGCTACATTTTCTGAAAATACTGTTGAGTGATTGTAACTCTGGTTTGTGAAAAAGTGAAAATGTTATCATAGTTATGGGAAGCAGAAGTGTAACCTTATGGTGCAGGAAACAGAAGTGAAATAATTGGTGTTGGTCATATGTCATAAATTAGTTCTGAATCATCAGAAAAGGAAATGAAAATTTTGTATTTGTTCAAAAATGAATATTTATGCTGTACCAATTGGCTTAATTAAGAATTGTACTGAAGTTAATGAACATTTAAAGTTGAAGAATTCCAGTTTTGAGAATTAGTTGTATTAATGTTAGATGAGTTGAATCATTTTTTATTTATTTTGTCCAATTGAAATGAATTGGAACATAGAATCTGACATTTTCAGGAGTGTGCTCTGTCTAAACCTTTCAGAATTAGTTTCAAATAGTATTTGTTGAGATACTTTTGGTTGAATTCTTCAAAAAAGGCATCCAGCTAGTATGTTGTAGTGTTTATGTGCATGGATCACAATCCACTTTATAACCAGAGCTTCTTGTATTGTTCATGCACATTCGTCAAAATCTTTGGTGTGTGGAATGAACATATTGAAAATGAACATACTTCCATTTCTTACGCAAACATTAAATTTCATTATACATATCATGCGTATATGTGGAGAAAATTATTTTGATTAAAATGGAGCATACATTTTGTTATACCAGTCCCACTTCTTACTTGACTTGTCCCCATATCTCCACCCCTTTTTCATATTCCCTTTCATCTATTTCCACATCTTGGAATAAGAAAAAACAACAGAGACCCATAGCCAGGTCAGGAAATGTTTGTTTAACAATTCCTCTTCAACCCCTCAAAGATGATCATGCAAGCCCAAGGAGGTCCCAACCCATTGATTTTGTTCAACGTCTTATCTCTTTGATGTCATTATTTTGTAGTTTTCCAAAAATGTGTTTAACAACTGAAATTCTGAAAGCAGTCAGTTCTCACAAGCACCTCCAGAATGTTTTTCCAAAAGCTATCTGTGGGAAAAATAAAATTTGATGCACATCCAATTTCCCTCTCTTCGCTCTCAAATCTAATGGATGGTTCCTAGCTTTGCTCAAAAACTTCACCTCAAACAATCTATCCATTTGTATGTCTTTAATGATTTTGAAGAGCTGAATCAAGACCCCTCTAAGTGTGTGCTCTTCAGCAATTCCAAACCCAAAGCATAAAGACTGTCTGTACAGTTCAGTGCATTTAAGTTAGGGATCATCTTTTCTACTTTATCTGGAGCCAAAATGATGACCTTGAGGTGGAGAGTGATCAAAAAGCTACAGACTACTCCAGCTAAGGTGTTTCCCAAGTTTTACATAATATTATTGTGGGCCTAGTTTTATACTACACAGTTCTGGCAGTAAAGCCCAGGACTTTGTTCACTTTGGCTGCAGTGACCAGATGCAAAGCTTGAATCTTTCAGGAGAGGTCATTGACCAGCTCCAGGTCTCTTGCCCGTTGCTCTCACCTTTAGCATAAATGTGTCCATGTGATGTTTACCTAAATTCTGCACATCCATATGCTGCACTGCACATTTATCAATATTGAAAGATATTTGTCAGTCTCAGGCTGACTTCCTCAATCTAATCAAAACCAGTTGCAATCTATTTCCTTTTAAGATCCTGGCACAATTTAGTATCATCTTGTGCTGCCCCAGATAATTAAGTAGGGAACCCAGCAGAGAACCCTGGGGCACCCCACCAATAAGCAGATCCCATTAGGAAACTTCCCTATCTTTCCCAATGCCCCTTTTGCCAATTTATGATTCTTCTTGCAATGACCCCCTTGTCACTGTGAGACTTCATCAGATTCCCATGCATGTCACTTTATCAAAAGCTTTTTTTAAATCCAGCTGGAAGATATTTACTGGATCTCTCTGATCTGCTGTTGTAGTGACTTCAAAGATCTGGATCAGGTTTGCCAAACTTGACTTATGTTTTCTGAAGCTGTGTTGAGTATCTGCTTTCAAGCCTAAGCATTCCAAGTGACGATTAACACCATTGCAAATTATGCTTTCCATAATTTCTCCGCCATGAAGGTTAAACTCAATAGTCCATCATGTCCAGATTGTGATTTTAATCTTTTTTTTTCAATAAGCCACAATGTACATCTTCCTGCCATCATTTGCTCCTTCCTCTGGCTTTCAGTAAATTGTTGAAAACGTTTACTAGAGCATCATCATCAATCTCAGCTATTTCCTTCAGTACATTAGGAGAAAAAAAATCTGTCATTGATGCTTTTGCCTGTTTGAGTTGTGTCTAATTTTCCTTGCACCATGTCACTTGAAATGCTAAGCAATCTATCATGAATTCCAGCTTTATTTGTCAAAAAGGAGGTAGGCCCAGCTCTGTTAAAAACCTGAAATGCTAGATTGCCTCTAGTTCTCTTACAGACCATGAGAAATGGATCCACAGGTGTGCAATCAAATCACCTAAAGTAGCCAATGATTGAAATTTCCTATCACCCACTTATCAGGTGAACAAACAAGGGACAGGCACAGCAGACTGGAACACCCCCCACCCCTGCCACCACAACAGTATTTATTGATGCAGTCAATGATTTCTTCTTAATTCAAGATGCAACGACTGGGACCAGAGTGAATAATGGGCCAGAATTTGCTGTCAACATAATGGTGAGGCTAATGGTGCTTATTATTTAAGCACAAATGGTACAGCAAAATCAGATAAGGGACAGATGCATGACTAAACAAGGATATCTAAGGGTTCCTGTTCAAGATGTGCTGCTCCTTTGGTAACTTCTCAAAAATGACTTCATGCTATCTGCCTCGCCATTGGAATGCACTGAATGGCGTGAGGTTGCTGTAATTGCGCAGTAGATAGGAACTAAACTTGCTACAGAAAGTTATATCTTGTCCATTCCAGTATAAGTATGCATTTAATGACCTAATAAGTGTTAATTACTGCCAGTCAACCCCTCTGGCACTAAAAATTAATTGTTACAAGTGTGGAGTCTCTTTCATTCAGGTGTTAATTATTTGAGATTTAAAAAAATATAAAATTAAAAACAATTAACTTTTCCTTTTTCTCTTTTTTCTCTCTCCCAATCCAATCTTTCTTCTCACTTTTATTTCTCTTTCTGTACCTGACTTGACATTGAGCTCACTCATCCTAACTTGTACTTCCTGTCAGTTCTTACACTGCTAATTTCACCATCCTTCAATGTGATCGATTAAGGCGTTACACAGTTGCTTCCCCTGTTCACTCAGGCCCCATATGCTCTGTTTCCCTTGCTGTGATGTTATTTGCTTATACTTTCAGCAACTTGCCACGTAAATTTTTTTTAAACATAATTGTGCCAGACCAACTAATGATAGACACTATTAGATGCCTTGCCACATCCAATTGTGGCCGAATATTTTAAACTTAGTGTTCATGCATGCACCACAGTTGATAAGTGACCTAAAGGTTGGGCTTGCTGATCATTCCATTATAGTGAAATCATTCCATTATAATGTTTAAAATGTGGAAATGAAGAAATGTTGGTGTCACATTTTCAATGTGCTCAGTTTACAGGAATGAAGAGAGACTAGCTAATGATGGTTAACAGGAGAGGGAGCTGGGTGAGGATTATTGCAACACCCCAAAGAACTGGGACACATTCAAAACAAAACCTGACAGGTTGTTAAGTCTTGGATATCCTTATAAGGAGGAGAATTATGAATATTGGGCGTAAGCTACAATGGCGTCTTGACTTTTAAATTCAATCATGGCAAAGCTTGCATTTATTGCAAATCCCTAATTGCCCTTGAGAAGGTACAGCCCATGTGGTGAAGGTACTCTTACAGTACTGTTAAGTAAGGGTTCCAGGATTTTGACCCAGCAACGACGAAGGAATGGCAATATATTTCCACGTCAGGTTGGTGTGTGACGTGGTGTGGAGCTTGAAGGTGGTGGTGTTACCATGCGTCTGCTGCCTTGTCCTTCAAGGCCCAGGAGGCTGCAGGTTTGGGTGGTGTTGAAGAAGCCTTAGAGAGTTGCTTCACAGCATCTTGTAGATGGAACACAATGTAGCTAAGGTGTCCCATTGGTGGGTAGAGTGAAGGTTTGAGGAGGTGGATGGGGCCCTGATCAGGAGGGTTGCTTTGTCCTCGATGGTATGAAGCTTCATAAGTGTGATTAGAGCTGCACTGATCCAGACAGCTGGAGACTATTCGGTCTGTTACAACCAAGGCGGAAGTAATGCACTGTTAATTCAGTCCCACAACTCCACAGGTCGCAGCATATTAGTAAAGTTTCCCACCTACCGGAAATTAGCCAAATTAAACACTTTATTTATCCCCCACAATAAAGCACGCCAAACTAGGTTACTTTAAACAGCAAAAGAAATTTACTTATTCTTAATAAACCAAGTTTTAAATGATAATGAGATAAATCTACATGCATGAACTGATTTTATAACTCCTTATTCTTCCTAACCCTCAGGCACACACATACATTCAAAAACCAGTGGTTATCTGGGGAAAAACAGATATATTGATTTTACAATGGTTTCTTAGGAATAAAAACTTTTGGATCAGTGAGGTGTCCCAGAGTCGAATAGTCAGATGCTATTCGAAGTCTCTGCAGGAAAGTTTGATAAACAGTCTGTGATGTGTAGGCGTTCAAGGCGATTCGTCTGCAGCAGGCATCACACAGATCTTTCAGCAACAGGTTGTAGCAACAGGTCTACTTAGATTTTAAAGTAGCAGTCTTACAGTAGAAACTTTCTTGAGATTTCAGGAACTTTCAAATATACAAAACAGAAATCACTCGAGGCAGAGATTTTTGAGAGACAATAGGAATTTTCTACCTTCAACAATGCAGGCTTCCTCTCAGCCTTTCTCCACAAAGAGCAGCAACTCCTCTTTCTCTTCATGAAGAAATTAGCATTTTACTTGATACAGGAATTATTTTTCAAGAAAAGAGTTTTCTGGGCTGTATTCCTGGCCAATCTCCAGCAGTAACTGAAAAACCCAAAAGTGAAACTAACTTTTCAACAAACAACCTAGTCACAAAATAATCGTAAAACTTTCTGGTTGCTTGCATACAAATTGCCTTACAGCCTGCACTTCAAATACCACAACAAGTCTCTGCAGTCCCTGTTCACAGAAGTCCTTCTTCTCAGTCTTAAAGGCACACAGACCTCTTAGTTTAAAAAAAATTTCTTATGACACATCATATGACTGACTTGTGCCTTGTAGATAGTGGAAAGGCTTTGGAGAGTCGGGGGGTAAGTCACTCAATGCAGAATACCCAACCTTTGACCTGTTCTTGTAGCTACAGTATTTACGTGGCTGATCCAGTTAATTTTCAGGTCAGTGTGCTTCAACAATACAGTTGAATGCCAATGGAAGATGCCTGGCACTTGTGTGGTGCAAATGTTACTCGTCACTTATCAGCTGAAGCCTGAAACAATGAAGGGAATCTGTTAATTGTGTACCAATTGTTTAATTATATGCAGGTGGAGGGTGTTAATTAAGGTCTTACTTGAGCACTAATAAGCAGACACTGAGACTGGTGGAGGTTAGAGTGAGAAGCTACATGTTTGTAATCCTTTTCTGTACAACAAAAGTGAAACTGAGTAAGGTGCCTCGTTTCCCTCCATCAGCTGCTCAGATTCTGAGAGTTTGCAGTCAACCCCCATTAATCATGAGGAATGAGCCTTAACAGATTGATTTCCATTCTTGATAACTACCGTCTTACAATCCTGACCTATTACCTTACCAGGGCCCTTCCATTCACTATGACCCTCTCTTTTATAATACACCAAATCTCCTGATTCCAAATTCCACCTCAGATGGCCTTATATGATGCTTCAGAGCTCTCCGAATTTTTCTCGGAGACCTCAGCCTTGATGATAGCCTGTTTCCTGGCGTGTAAAGCATTCAAATGTGCCAAAAAAGTGGAACTAGTTGTAGTACCTTTTAGAGCAGGAGGACTGTTGCACAGTATAGAAGGTAATTTGGGATTCCGCCCATAGATCAATTGATAGGGACCTCTAACTGTTGGAAGTGAATTCTTTGTGTGAACCGTCCATGCCAGGGCGGTTGTCAACTTGCAGTTTGGTTGGTCAGTTAAGATTTTATGCAGCATTTCATGAATCACTGCGTGATTCCTTTCACAGAGCCATTGCTGAAAGGACTTTCAGCTGCCATATTCATAACTTTAATGTTCATGTTTTCACATAAGTCTGTGAACTCGTCATTAGCAAATTCCCCTCCATTATCAGTCAGAAACTTAGCTGGTGCCCCAAGTCCAGTCTCTATCCATTTCTCCATGATTTAACTAAAATCACCCTTTTGTCCTTGCTATTTATTATTGTAGAAAGACTAAATCTGGTTGCTAGGTCTATAAAATGTAGAATAAAATATTTCTTGTCTTTGTCCCATACCTTTTAAATGCATGGCAACTACCTTGTTAAAGTCACGTGCCAATGGAAGGCTTAGAATAGGACTTGATGGTGTCCTCTGATGCATTTTACACCTCATTAACCTCTTCTATGATCCTAATATACTCTTCAATCTCGCCTGCATCCTTCAGCAGGGTTATTAATCTTTGACAAGAAGGGTGAGAAATTGTCTGTGTAACTTGAAGACAATTTGCTTTTTAACACTCTGATTCTTATCACCTGATGCCGTTAATACTTGTTAACACTGACTCGAAACATCAGGTTTTGTTGAGGGGATACAATAATGCCCTGACTGGGTGAACTGAGAATTCACTGACTTTCCAAAAACAATTGCCTTATCATGCTCCATATCAAGTTTAATTTGTGTCTTTTTCATTGAAGGTTTACTTAACATTAAAGGTATCTCACTAGAGATTACATAAGTACTAATAAAGTGGCTTACTCCAGCTGTTGTACATGGAATTACTCCTCTCTTCGGTGACTTCAATGTGTTGTCATCACCAAACCTAAAGCTGGTAGTACTTTTATACCCCTTAACCTTGCGTCGATCCTCACTACTGAGTGAATCCAGATAACATTGTAACAAATCAGTTCCACATATTGTTGATGTGCAAGCACTATCTAATACAGCAGAGTTGAACGAATCTGCAACCAACATTTATCACAAGACTAAAACTCCTTGTGATTAGTACAATTCATTCAGATTCATCATATCTTCCACTTTTGCCTCAGAATTCTATGTGTCATGTGTTATTTCAAGGACTCTGCCTCGCCATTTTGGGCAGTTCATTGCATAATGATACTTTGAGTCACACCTGAAGCACCTATTAACTGTTCCTTGGGCATTCCTGGGATTCATTTGCCGATGATTGCTTTTCCAATTCTGTTTTCCACTGTAATAGTCAGACCTGCTAAAGGTGCTTTCATCCTCATTCCTCCTGTTTTTAACTCTTCCATTGTACTTATGCATGCGTCCAGTATCTGGACCATTTTGAAATCCAGTAAATATTGAGTTGTCCATTCTTTGTGTCACTGCAGAATGCCATGTTTTTTCTACCAAGGCTGCAGGAAATAACTATTTCCCCAGGAATTTTTTTAAGGCAGCAGACATCTGATCTAACGGTGAGTCTTTTTCCAAGAACCGAACCCCAGTTAGAACCAGGAGCCTGTCCATATGTGACACCCTAGCACAATCGAACCAGGGATCTCCAAATTGATTTTCCTCAATCTTCTATATTGTCTGTTAATGGTTGGCATCCTTTCATCTACAAAAGATGATGGACACGCAGCAAACAATGCATTTCTCGGTGCACCTTTGTTAATGGCTGTGAAGGCCAATCCTTGAGAGGTAGGTTCTGCCACAAGTGCTGCACGTGAAGCTGCCAAGTGACGCTTTGAGTTGTTGTTTGACATTGGCACCTGTTACCAAGCTTCTGTAGCAACTGGTCATCATGGTAGTGCACACCAGTCCACAGGATATGTCACTATTTCTTTCGCCAGCTAGTGACTCCTAAGTACGATAGTCAACATTTAGGGCCTTCATGTCACACTTGCAAGGAGCCTGAAGCGGAGCTTAGGGCGCCCCACTGGTCGTCTGGCCCCGGCTACCTCACCATGCAGAAGGTCCTAGGATATGTGACCGTCTTCCATTCTGCAGATGTGTCCGATTCACCGAAGCCAGCACTGTTTGATTAGTGCCAACACACTTGGGAGCTCTGCCTTTGAGAGGACTGCCACATTTGTGATTTTGTCCTGCCAGAATATACTCATAATGCCCTGCAGACAGCAAAGATGGAAATTATTGAGCTTCTTTTCCTGGTAGTTGTAAGTCACCCATGTTTCCCAGTCATACAGCAAGGTGCTTGAGAACACAGGCCTTATAAAACATGAGCTTGGTCCTAAGGATCGGTTTGGTGTTGTTCCATGCACTGGATCAGCTTATGTCAAGAAATCCAAACTGCATGTGACAACGGAAATCTACAAGCTATGTACGAAATAATCGAGGGCACTTGGCCCCGTCATCACCAAAGTTGGTCAGCTGAGGTCGGCAGATGGTGAAGTACTCCCCGACAGAAGTAAACAGATGTCCCACTGGGCTGAACACGACTGTGAGCTGTACTCCTGTGCTTCGGACATCTCCCAGTCTGCACTCGATGTTCTCCTGCAACTTCCTGTCATGGATAAGTTAGATGAAGAACCCTCATCATTGGAGTGCAGGAAGGCCATAGACCGCCTAGCAAACAGAAGGGCACCGGGCAAAGATGGGATCTCAGCTGAACTGCTCAAGCACAGAAAGTCCCATCTATTGCCACACCTTTATGACCACCTGCTGGAAAGTAGGCTCTGTTCCACAGGAAATGCGTGATGCCAAAATCATCACACTATGCAAAAAGAAAGGCGACAGAGGACACTGCAATAACTACAGGGGCATCTCACTACTTAGCGTCATGGGGAAGGCCTTTGCTAAGGTCATACTAAAAGACAGTCTGTTAAAGTCCATGATATACTCCTCCATTGAATAATCATCTATTTTCCAAATCTATCAAAGTCTGGACATTCATTTGGTCATCTTCTAAATTTCATCCAGAAATTCTAACAGATCCAAGCCTTCATCAGTATCCAACTGGCGAGCATCCAATTCACAGAACACCTCTGATTTTAATTTTGGTAGGATTTTGGTTTTCTGTGTTTTAAAAAAAAAAAAAAATTCCTAGTTTCTAAACTTCAGTTTCAGGCAACAATTCTCTGTTACCATGTCAAATCCAGAAAGCTTATTGTGGCAGGATGATGCTGGAGCCGATTTTAACTCAGTTTCACATTTATTGTGTAGAATCACAGAATCACAGAATAATACAGTGCAGAAAAGGCCCTTCGGCCCATCAAGTCTGCACCGATGCATTAAAGACATCTGACCTGTCTACCTAATTCCATTTGCCAGCACCTGGCCCATAACCTTGAATGTTATGATGTGCCAAGTGCTCATCCAGGTACTTTTTAAAGGATGTGAGGCAACCCGCCTTTACCACCCTCCCAGGCAGTGCATTCCAGACCGTCACCACCCTCTGGGTAAAAAAGTTCTTCCTCAAATCCCCCTTAAACTTCCTGTCCCTCACCTTAAACTTGTGTCCCCTCGTAACTGACCCTTCAACTAAAGGGAACAGCTGCTCCCTATCCACCCTGTCCATACTCCTCATAATCTTGTACACCTCGATCAGGTCACCCCTCAGTCTTCTCTGCTCCAGCGAAAACAACCCAAGCCTATCCAACCTCTCTTCATAGCTTAAATGTTCCATCCCAAGCGCCATCCTGGTGAATCGCCTCTGCACCCCTCCAGTGCAATCACATCCTTCCTATAATGTGGCGACCAGAATTGCACACAGTACTCCAGCTGTGGCCTTACCAAAGTTCTATACAACTCCAATATGACCTCCCTGCTTTTGTAATCTATGCCCCGATTGATAAAGGCAAGTGTCCCATATGCCTTTTTCACCATCCTATTAACCTGCCCTTCTGCCTTCAGAGATCTATGGACAAACACGCCAAGGTCCCTTTGTTCCTCGGAACTTCCCAGTGTCCGGCCATTCATTGAATACTTCCGTGTCACATTACTCCTTCCAAAGTGGATCACCTCACACTTTTCAGGGTTAAATTCCATCTGCCACTCTTCTGCCCATTTGACCATTCCTTCTATATCTTCCTGTAACCCAAGACACTCAACCTCACTGTTAATCACTCGGCCAATCTTTGTGTCATCCGCGAACTTACTGATCCTACCCCCTCACATAGTCATCT
Organism: Heterodontus francisci; assembly: GCF_036365525.1. Taxonomy (NCBI): domain Eukaryota; kingdom Metazoa; phylum Chordata; class Chondrichthyes; order Heterodontiformes; family Heterodontidae; genus Heterodontus; species Heterodontus francisci. The sequence continues at coordinate 14,317,041 of NC_090402.1, forward strand.
ATGTCGTTTATATAAATGACAAACAATAGGGGACCCAGCACAGATCCCTGTGGTACGCCATTGGACACTGGCTTCCAGTCACTAAAACAACCGTCTGTCATCACTCTGTATCTCCTACAGCTAAGCCAATTTTGAATCCACCTTATCAAGTTACCCTGTATTCCATGTGCATTTGCTTTCTTGATAAGTCTCCCATGTGGGACCTTGTCAAAGGCTTTGCTGAAATCCATGTAAACTACATCAACTGCACTACCCTCATCTACACACCTGGTCCATGTAGGTAGCAGTGACATAGGTAGGACTAGGAAAGAGGTTCTGCTTAGACAGTATGAGGAGCTAGGCACCAAATTGAAGAGCAGAACCTCAAGGGTAATAATCTCTGGATTATTCCTGAGCCACGTGCCAATTGACAGAGGGCACATAAGATTAGTAAAATGAATACGTGTCTCAAAGACTGGTGTGGGATAAGTGGGTTTCGGTTCGTGGGCCACTGGCACCAGTACTGGGGAAAGTGGAGGCTGTAGAGTTGGGACAGTCTGCACCTGAACCATACTGGGACCAGTGTTCTAGCATACCGTATAACTAGGGAAAAAGAGAGGACTTTAAACTAAAGAAGGGGGTGGGTGAGGGACCAAGCCTGGGTAGACGTAGCAAACCAAGGGGTAGAGTCAAGGCAGGAGAGCAGAATAGTAATATGGGAAATGAAGGCCAGAGTAAGGCAGGAAGGGGCAGAGAGAGAAAAACCTAATAACACACCAACAATCAAGACTAGATGTTAGAAAGATAACAAAGTAGACGAACTGATAGCGCTCATTGAAGTAAATAAATATGATCTGATGGCCATTACGGAGATGTGGCTTCAGGATGACCAGGATTGAGTCCTGAATATTGAGGTGTATATGACGTTCAAGAAGAATAGGAAGCTAGGTAAAGGTGGAGGGGTAGCACTCTTAATCAAGGATGGCATTGGTGCAATTGTTAATGATGACCTTGGTTCAGGAGATCAGGATGTAGAATCGGTTTGGGTGGAGATGAGGAATAGTAGGGGAAAGTAGTCACTAGTGGGAGTGGTCTACAGGCTCCCAAATAGTAACCATAATGTAGGATGAAGTATATAATAAGAAATATTGGGTGCTTGTGATGAAGGGACGGCAGTAATCATTGGTGATTTTAATCTACGTACAAACTGGAAAAATCAGCTTGGCAATAGTAGCCTGGATGAAGAGCTCATAGAATGCTTTCGAGAGAGTTTTTTAGAGCAGCACGTTCTGGAACCAACAAGAGAGCGGGTTATATTAGACTTGGTATTGTGTAATGTGACAGGATTAATTAATGACCTCAGAGTAAAGGCACCTGTAGGTAGCAGTGACCACTATATGATTGAATATTACATCCAGTTTGAAAGAGAGGAGTGAGTCTAAGACTTGTATTTTAAACTTAAAGGCAACAATGTGGGCATAAAAGTTGAGCTAGCTGAAATGAACTGGGTTACTAGGATATGAGATAGATCAATAGAGAAGCATTCAAGGGGATAGCTCAGAATACTCAGGATAAGTATATTCCTACTATAAAGAAAAATGCTAAGGGGAGGACCCACCATCCATGGTTAACTAAAGAAGTTAAAGGAGGCATCAAACTTGAGGCAAAGGCATATAATTGCGCAAAGGTAAGTGGCAGGTCAGATGATTGGTCAGAATATAAAGAGCAGCAGAGAATGACTGAAAGGTTAATCAGGAGAAAGAAATTAGAGTACGAGAGGAAGCTAGCTGGAAATGTAAAAACAGATAGCAAGTGTTTCTACAAGTATTTAAAAAGGAATAGAGTAAGTAAAGTGAGTGTTGGACCTTTAGAGAGAGAATGGAGAGTAAATGGGCGGCGCAGTGGTTAGCACTGCAGCCTCACCGAACCCGGGTTCGGTTCTGGGTACTGCCTGTGTGGAGTTTGCAAGTTCTCCCTGTGACCGGGTGGGTTTCCGCTGGGTGCTCCGGTTTCCTCCCACAGCCAAAGACTTGCAGGTTGATAGGTAAATTGGCCATTGTAAATTTCCCCTAGTGTTTGTAGGTGGTAGGAGAATGCTGGGGATGTGGTAGGGAATATGGGATTAATGTAGGACTAGTATAAATGGGTGGTTGTTGGTCGGCACAGACTCAGTGAGCCGAAGGGCCTGTTTCAGTGTTAGATCTCTCTATGACTCTAATTAACAGATTAACACTGGGGCTGAGATTATTGTCCTCCAACAAGCACAACCATCTTTCTTTGTACAATGTTTGCCTCGAACTAGTGGAGAGTTTTCCCTGATTCGCATTGACTTCAATTTTGCCAGGGCTCCTTGATGGCACGCTCAGTCAAATGGTGTTTGATGTCAAGGGCAGTCACTCTCACCCTACCTCTGGAATTCAGCTCTTTCATCCATGTTTGGGCCAAGGCTGTAATGAGGTCTGGAGCTGAGTTGTCCTGGCAAAGCCCAAACTGAGCATCAGCAGCTTATTGGTAAGTAAGTGCTGCTTGATAGCATTGTCCATGACATCTTCCATCATTTGCTGATGATTGAGACTAGGCTGATGTGGCAATAATTGGCCGGATTGGATTCGGCCTGCTTTTTGTGGACAGGTCGTATCTGGGCAGTTTTCCATGTTGTTGGGTAGATGCCAGTGTTGTAGTTTTACTGGAGCAGCTTAGCTAAAGACACAGATAGTTCTGGAACACAAGTCTTCAGCACAACAGCTGGGATGCTGTCAGGGTCCATCGCCTTTGCTGTTTCATGTTGATTGAATCAAATTAGCTGGAGAAAGGATTCTGTGATAGTGGGGACCTCAGGAGGAGGCTGAAATGGATCATCCACTCGGCACTTCTGACTGAAAATTGTTGCAGTATCTTCAGCCTTTGCACTGACATGCTTTGCTCTGCCATCATTGACGATGGGAATGTTCTTGGAGCCTCTTCCCCACCATTCACGACTGGGTGTGGCAGGACTCCACAGCTTTGATCTGATCTGTTGGTTCTGGGATTGCTTAGCTCTGTCCATAGCATGCTGCTTCTGCTGTGGAGCATGCATGTAGTCCTGTGCTGCAGTTTACCAGGTTGGCACCTCATTTATAGGTACGCCTGGTGCTGCCCTCCTGCACTCATTGAACCAAGGTTGGTCCCCTGGTTTGATAATGGTAGAGTGAGGGATATGTTAGGTCATGAGGTTAAAATTGCAGCAGAACACAATTCTGCTACTGCTGATGGCCCATAATGCCTCATGGATGCTCAGTTTTGAACTGCTAAATCTCTACTGAATCTATCACATTCAGGACGGTGCTAGTGCCACACAACACGTTGGAGGGTAGACTCAGTGTGAAAGATGGGATTTTATCTCCACGAGGACTGTGTGAGTGTCATTCATTCCTACCCATACTGTAATGGGCAGGTACATCTGTGATGGGCAAATTGGTGAGGATGAGGTTAAGTAAGCTTTTTCCTTGTGATGGTTCTCTCGCCACCTGCCATAGGCCATATCTGGCAGCTATGTCCTACAGGACTTAGCCAGCTCAGTCAGTAATGGTGTTACTGAGCCATTCTTGGCGATGGACATTGAATACCCAACTCGGAATACGTTATGTGCCTCTGTTGTATCCAAATCCGATGCCTAGGTTGAAACTGAGACATGTCCAGTTTGATTTTGCTTATGCTTTTTCAAAGCAGTTTGATATAACTGGATCGCTTGCTTGGCCTTTTCAGAGGGCAGTTAAGAGTTAGCCACGTTGCTAAGTGTCCGGAGTCACATACAGGCCAGTTCGGGTAAGGACAGATATTTTTCCCTAACGGACATGAGTGAACCAGAAAGGCCTTTACGATAGTCCGTTAGTTTAATGGTCACCATTACTGATATTAGCTCTTTATTCCTGATTTTAAAAAAAATTTAATTAACTGAATTTAAATTCCCCAGCTACTATGGTGGGACTTAAACTCATATGTCCAGATCATTAGTCTATGTCTCTGGATTACTAGTCCAGTAACATAACCAATACGATATGGTGTTCCCAAAACTCGCTGTAAATTTGTACATGAGAAGCTGTCGACTCATTCTCAGGAGTCCCATCAAAAATTTGCAGAAATGAAATGATTTCAATAAACCATACTATTGGGCAGCGTGCAGACTTTTATTTCTAATTTTACATAATTTCTGGTACTCGTATGTCATTATGAATTAAGACACATTTTCAAAATGATTCTTTTGTGCTTGTGTCACTGGATTGTGCTTTGTCAAATGCTGCCATGAGTATAATGCTGTGTTTCTTTTGTCTTTTGACTTCTTCTGGCCATGTGTTCAGGAGGCAGATTACCCAGACCTCCATCAATTCCAATCTTGAATCTGGAGCCTGTTGCATGACAGAAGACCCTTCTCGTAACTCATACCTACGACTCTGGTCTTTTTTTATGTTTTATTGATACTATTATGGTCAGCAAATATCAAAGCCCTATATAACTGCAGCAAGACACAGACATTGGGTAGGTGATGGGACCAGCGCCACCGTCTCCCACACGATTTTACACTCCTGTCTCCCACCCAGGGTGTGTTGATAAGTCAATTTTAAACATTTTAAATGCATAAGTTCATTACATTATTTTTACCTTGCTGTTCTAGAGAAGTTAACTCCCTTATAATTTAGAACTGCAGAATACTTTTTTATTCTCATGTGAATTGTGTGAAAATGTTATTCTGCCATGACCATAGTGAGCTATTAATGCATTTCACTTCAACTGTACAAGTAGGAGTTATTAATTTTTTTTAAATGATAGTTACATAATGTTAAAAATTATTGTTTGCAGAATATAGGAGTATAATTCTATCTCCCAGGTTCAGCTGTTATCTAGATAAACCTAAGTTTCAGTCAGTATTTAGAGTAAATTGCAATCTCATTTTTACTGCTAACAGTTATCCCTTATTTCTCTGAATCCTACATTCTATGAGACATTAATTTAGTCCTTAAAACGATTAGCTGAGTCGCATATAATTCACTAGGACGATACCTGGGCAAAAAGGGTTAAATTGAGGACAGACTGCATAAACTTGGCTTATATTCTTTGAGTTTAGAAGGTTGAGGGGTGATATAATTGAAGTGTTTATAATGATAAAAGGATTTAATATAGATACAGAGAAGGTATTTCCTCCAGTGGGGGAAATGCAGAACAATATTAAAATTAGAACTAGGCTGTTCAGGAGAGAAATCGAGGAGCACTTTTTCCTACAAAGGTAGTGGCAATCCAGAGCCCCAAAAGGCTGTGGATGTTGGGTGAATTAAAATTGTTAAGACTGAAATAGTGAGTTTTTTTTGGGTAAGAGTATCCAGGGATATGAAAAAGTAGCAGGTAAGTTAAGTTGAGGTGCTGATCAGCTGTGATTTAATTGAATAGTGGAACAGGATCGAGGAGCTGAATGGCCTATTCCTGTTCCTATGAAAGAAGATTGGGAAATAGCCCAAATTCTAAGTTAATTCTCTTTCATATAGGAAAATCATTACATAGAATTATAATGTGGAAAGAGGCCCACAATCAGTGATTATGTTTAACCTCTAAATGAGTAGAGTCCAAATTCCACCTGCCCACCCTGTTCTAAAATATGTTGATGCCAATTTCCTTCAATCATCTTGCTAACCTGCTCCGAAAAAGTGAATTGGAAATCTCTGGAAATAATTACAGACCTAGAACTACTAAGTGAACCTGGAAATCTAAGCCGGAGGAGAGAAAAATAAATTTTAAATGGAGGAATGGATAAGAAATAGTTTAAGTCAGTTATTTGCGTATATCAGCAGAGAAAGATTATAGCAACAAATATTGCTATAATGGCAGTATGCACAAGAATGGTAGAATTGGTCCCTTTTTACTTGTGATGAAAACAATACTAGTACTGTTCCAGGAATAAAGAATCTTGAATATATTAGTTTTTGCTTATATTACCATAGATAATGAAAACATCAGTATAAATCTATGAGTAGACTTGCTTCTCTGTGTGCCTTTGGACCTCAATGCACAGGGAATATAGGGAAAAAAATAAGAGTTGGAGAGATACTAAAAGATAAAAATTCAGTTGTGAGAGAAATAAAGCATACGGATGTCTTAGGATCAATTTGTAAAGCTGTTCTTTCAACAGTTATTGCTTAGGATTATGCTTTATTTTTAAAAAGAGTTAATACCTTTGGTGCAGATAGCTATATTTAAGAACCTTTGTGCTACCACACCGTGGGGCTAAAGTTTAGCATTGGTGCATAGCAATTTCAGCTTTGCACTAATACTAAATTAGCAATATAAATAGAGAGTCGAGGCCCAGCCTGACTGGAGTACGGCAGACCGAGATGAACTGGAGCGATAGCCTCAGGCTGCTCCGGTTTGATATTGATCGATTTTAAATCCAATGTGATAAATTTGTTTCTTGCAGATGATACGAAACTTGGAAGCATTGTAAACTGAGGAAGATATTGTAGAACTCCAGAAGGACATAGACAAGTTGGTGGAATGGGCAGGTAGCAGATGAAGTTCAATGCAGAGAAATGTGGTAGGAAGAACGTGGAGAGACAATATAAAATAAAGGGTACAATTCTAAAGGAGGTGCAGGAACAGAGGGACCTGGGTATATATGTGCATAAGTCATTGAAGGTGACAGGGCAGATTGAGAGAGTGGTTAATAAATTATACAGTATCCTAGGCTTCATCAATCAGGGCATAGAGTACAAGAGGAAGGAGGTTATGTTAAACTTGTATAAGACACTAGTTTGGCCTCAGCTGGAGTATTGCATCCAGTTCTGGGCACCATACTTTAGGAAAGACATGAGGGCATTGGAGGGAATACAGTACAGATTCACGAGAATGGTTCCAGGGATGGGGAACTTCAGTTAGATTGGAGAAGTTAGGGTAGATAGATTGGAGAAGTTAGGGCTGTTTTCCTTGGAGAAGAGAAGGCTGAAAGATGATTTTATAGAGGTATTCAAAATTGTAAGGGGTCTGGACAGAGTAGATAGAAACTGTTCCCACTTGTGAAAGGATTGAGAACGAGAGGGAACAGATTTCAAGTATTTGATAAGAGAAGCAAAAGTGAAATGAGGAAAAACTTTTTCCCGCAGCGAGTGGTTCAGGTCTGGAATGCACTGCCTGAGAGTGTGGTGGGGGCAGATTCAATTCAAGCATTCAAAAGGGAATTAGACAGTTACATGAAAAGGAAGAATGTGCAGGGTTACGGGGAGAAGGCAGAGTAAATTGCTCTTTCGGAGAGTCGGTGCGGACATCATTGGTCCAAATGGCCTCCTTCTGTACTGTAACAATTCTGTGATTCTGTGAAGTGTTCAGGGGACCTGTTGGCTACTTTGCACCATTTGTAAACTTACCTGATTGCACTTAAAATGTTTAGAGAGCAAAGTTGCTCTTCTCTATGCTCTCTCAAAAATATAAATATTGAACCTTTGGAATATTATTCTATGCATAAATGTATCCAGGCACATACAGAGTTGTCTCCTAAACAGGACAGTTTGAGTGCTAGCCAGGAAATAAATGCTGTAAACAGGGTTCTTCTGCCTGGCTGGAACCCAAAAGGCAGACCATGACTCTTCTACCATATTTGAATATGGTTCAGTTTTATTTGGATAACAGTTTGCTCAGACATAAGTCAAACGAATGTATCATAATTTGTAAGATATAATTTTTTTGTGATGAGCTGGCTAAAATTGGCTGTGCACCATATCTAAAAATGGAGTTAATACTATCTTATTCAGTTTTCTGTATAATAATTTTGAGTTCTTAGTTGGAAGCAATGATGTGCTAATGAATCATAGAATAGAATCATAGAATGGTTACAGCACAGAAGGTGGAATGGACAGACACGTGGCAGATGAAATTGAATGCAGAGAAATGTGTAGTGATACATTTTGTTAGCAAGAATGAGGAAAGGCAAGATAAAATAAAGGATATAATTCTAAAAGGGATGCAAGAGTAGAGAGAGCTGGGGGTGTATGTGGATGTGGTTTATTTGGACTTTCAGAAGACTTTCGACAAAGTCCCACATAAGAAATGAGCGTGTAAAATTAAAGCGCCTGGGATTGGGGGTAGTGTATTGCGATGGGTAGAAAATTGGTTGGCAGACAGGAAACAAAGAGTAGGAATAAATGGGTCTTTTTCCGAATGGCAGGCAGTGACTAGTGGGGTACTGCAGGGATTGGTGCTAGGACCCCAGCTATTCACAATATATATTAAGGATTTAGATGAGGGAACTAAATGTAATATCTCCAAATTTGCAGATGACACAAAACTGGGTGGGAGGGTGAGTTGTGAGGAAGATACAGAGAGGCTTCAGGGTGATTTGGACAAGTTGAGTGAGTGGGCTAATGCATGGCAGATGCAGTATAATGTGGATAAATGTGAGGTTATCCACTTTGGTGGTAAAAACAGGAAGGCAGATTATTATCTGAACGGCTATAAACTGAGAGAGGGGAATATGCAACAAGACCTGGGTGTTCTCATACACAAGTTGCTGAAGGTGAGCATGCAGGTACAACAGGCAGTAAAAAAGGCAAATGGTATGTTGGCCTTCATAGTGAGAGGATTCGAGTACAGGAGCAGATATATCTTGCTGCAATTATATAGGGCCTTGGTGAGGCCACACCTGGAATATTGTGTGCAGTTTGGGTCTCCTTATATGAGGAAGGATGTTCTTGCTATAGAGGGAGTGCAGCGAAGGTTTACCAGACTGATTCCTGGGATGGTGGGACTGACGTATGAGGAAAGAGATAGAGTCGGTTAGGATTATATTTGCCTGAGTTCAGAAGAGTGAGGGGGGATCTCATAGAAACCTATAAAATTTTAACAGGACTTGACAGGGTAGATGCAGGAAAGATGTTCCCGATGGTGGGGGAGTCCAGAACCAGGGGTCATAGTCTAAGGATACGGGGTAAACCTTTCAGGACTGAGATGAGGAGAAATTATTTCACCCAGAGAGTGGTGAGCCAGTGGAATTCGCTACCACAGAAAGCAGTTGAGGCCAAAACATTGTATGTTTTCAAGAAGGAATTAAATATAGCTCTTGGGGCAAAAGAAATCAAAGGATATGGGGGGAAAGCGGGAACAGGTTACTGAGTTGGATGATCAGCCATGGTCATAATGAATGGCAGAGCAGGCTTGAAGGGCCGAATGGCCTTCTCCTATTTTCTATGTTTCTATGTGCACAAATTGTTGAATGTAGCAGGGCAGGTTGAGAAAGTGGTTAATAAGGCATACAGAATTCTGGGCGGCACAGTGGCGCAGTGTTTAGCACTGCAGCCTCACAGCTCCAGGGACCCTGGTTCAATTCTGGGTACTGCCTGTGCGGAGTTTGCAAGTTCTCCATGTGACCACGTGGGATTTCGCCGGGTGCTCCGGTTTCCTACCACCGCCAAAGACTTGCAGGTGATAGGTAAATTGGCCATTGTAAATTGCCCCTAGTGTAGGTAGGCGGTAGGGAATATGGGATTACTGTAGGGTGAGTATAAATGGGTGGTTCTTGGTCGGCACAGACTCGGTGGGCCGAAGGGCCTTTTTCAGTGCTGTATCTCTTAATAAAAAAAAATATACAAGATATTTTATGCACATTGATCCCCAGGTCTCTTTGCTCCTGCCAGTCTATCTTAGAAGAATTAAATTCCCCCAATATAAGTACTCTATAGTTTTTGCATCTATCTGTAATTATCTTGCAAATTTGTTACTTTATATGTTTTCTACTAGTTGGTGGCTTATAGAATACACCCAATAGCATAATGGTACCTTTATTGTTTCTTTGTTCTAACAAAATAATTTCTGTCCATGACTTCCCTGCACCACCCCCCACCCCCCCCAAGGATCTCCTCCCTCTCCAGCACTTTAATAGTTTCCTTTATCAATACTGCCAGCTCTCATCCTTTCTTTCTTTCCTGAACACCTTGTATCCAGGAATATGTAGTTCCCAATTTTGCCCTTTTTTGAGCCGACTCCATTATCGCCATGACATCATATTCCCATGAGGCTATCTGCGCCTGCAGCTCACCAACCTTGTCCACAACACTCCATGTGTTCACATGTATGCACTCTAAACCTAAATTAGACCTCATTGCATTCCCTCATTACTCTGACTCCATTTAATAGAGTTATGGAGTTATACAGCACAGAAACAGGCCCTTCATCTCCGCACCGGTCATCAAGCACCTTTCTATTCTCATCCCATTTTCCAGCACTTGGCCCGTAGCCTTGTATGCTATGGTGTTTCAAGTGCTCATCTAATTACTTCTTAAATGTTGTGAGGGTTCCTGCCTCTACCACTCCTTCAGGCAGCGTGTTCCAGATTCCAACCACCCTCTGGTGAAAACATTTTTCCTCAAAGCCCCTCTAAACCTCCTGCCCTTACCTTAAATCTATGCCCCCTAGTTATTGACACTTCTGTTAAGGGAAAAAGTTTCTTCCTATCTATGCCCCTCATAAGTTTGTATACCTCAATCAAGTCCCCCCTCAGCCTTCTCTCTTTTAAGGAAAGCAACCCTAGCCTATCCAGTCTCTCTTCATAGCTGGAATAATGCTTTACTATTTCTTACTCTAGTGCTAATTGTCTCTCCTAGTCCTTTGTGCACCTTGTTTTTCCTTTCTAATGTTGCATTCTGGTTTTCACGCCCCTCCCAAGTGAGTTTAAATGCTCCACAAAAGCACCAGCAAACTGTCTCACAAGAACATTGGTTCTGGCCCTGTTGAGGTGCAACCCATCCAGCCTGTACAGGTCCCACCTGCCCCAGAGCTGGTGCCAATATCCCAAGAGACTATAACTCTCCCTCTTACACCATCTCTCCAGTCGCATTTGTCTGTTCTAACCTCCTACTTCTGTATTCAGTAGGGCACGGCACAGAGAGTAATCCAGAGATTGCTACCTTTTGAGATCCTGCATGCTAGTCTCCTTCCCAGCTCCCTAAAATCTACCTGCAGGACCTCATCCCTCTTTGTACCTATGTCATAGGTACCGACATGGACCACGACCGCTGGTTGTTCACCCTAGCACCCCCCCCCCCCCCAAGGTGCTTTGCATCCGATCAGTGACATCCTTGACCCTGGCACCAGGGAGGCAACATACCATCCTGGATTTTTATATGCAGTCCCTGTCTGTTCCCCTAACTATAGAATCCCCTATCGCTTTCCCATTCTTCTTCTTGCCCTCCTGTACAGCTGAGTCAGCCGTGGTGCTTGTCCTCTGGCTGCACTCCCCAGATGAACCATCACTCTCTGGCCCTGTTGAGGTGCAACCCATCCAGCCTGTACACGTCCCACCTGCCACAGAGCTGGTGCCAATATCCCAAGAGACTATAGCTCTCCATCCTACACCATCTCTCCAGAACTGAATACTGGTAGGAGAGTGAAATCCACTCAGGACTACTGCACTACCCGCCTGATCCTCTTTGACTGTCTGGCAGTCACCCATTCCATTTCTGCCTGCACTCTCTGAAGTGACGGGGTGACCACATCCAGAAACATGTTATCCATGAAACTGTCAGCCTCGTGGATGTACTACAATGATGCAAGCTGCCACTCAAACTCTGAAACTTGGAGATCGAGTTGCTCCACGTGAAGTGTCCTGGAGTTTGCACATGAAACACAATATGCACTCCATGGGACCGAAATGCCCTGCCATGCCTTTATTAGACTATTAACTCATTTAATGGAAATAAACTTAAAACTTAAATAAAGACTCATCAGGCTACTCACCAATCAGCTGCTTCTCTTGTGCTGACAACCCTTTATTTTTAGGAAGGTTGACCTAACTCCTATTATCTGTATATCTCAGATTTTGATGTACTGAAAAATTCAGAACCCTTTAGTGTTACTTGTCCTTCGTTGTTTAAGCCATATCCCCCAGATCTGTTTAATTAATTGAACACTATCATATAATTACAATCAAAATGACTTTAATTTTTATCCTCATTAATGTATCTAGTCTTACTTTATAATTGATTAATTTAAATTAAACGTTTACCGATATACTCACTCCATGTGACTCCTTGTGTTATGATGCCACTTTGCGATTTATCCCAGCTGTGCTCTCGGACCACCCCTGCTCCTTTTATCCCCATTGTGCTCTCGGGTTGCTGCTGCTACTCATATCCCTGCTTTACTGGCTTTATTCTATACGTTTCTCAGTTTTGTGGGAAGTGATTTTCAGACTTTAAGTCTCTATGTCTGACTCCTCACTGCTCAAACCTTATTCTCTATTGTCGGTATCTGTTATAGAATCATAGAGCACAGAAGGGGGCCTTTTGTGCTAGCTCTTTGTAAGAGTTCTCCAATTAGTTCCATTCCCCTACTCTTTCCCCATAGCTCTGCACATTATACCTCTTTGAATATGTATCCAATTCCCTTTTGAAAGTTACTATTGAATTTGCTTCCACTGCCTACAGCAGCGCATCCAAATCATCATAACTCACTGCATTTTTTTTCATTCTTTCATGGGATGTGGGTGTTGCTCGCATTTGTTGCCCATCCTAATTGTCCTTGACAACTGAGTGGCTTGCTAGGCCATTTCCGAGGGCAGTTAAGAGTCAACCTGTGGGTCTAGGGTCGCATGTAGGACAGACCAGGTAAGGACAGCAGATTTCCTTCCCTAAAGGACATTAGTGAACCAGATGGATTTTTACGACAATCGCTGATAGTTTCATGGCACCATTACTGAGACTGGTTTTCAATTCCAGATTTTCTATTAATTAATTGAGTTTAAATTCCACAAGCTGCTGTGGTGGGATTTGAACCCATGTCTCTAGGGCATTAACCTGGGCATCAACCTGGGCATCTGGATTACTCGTCCAGTGACATTATCAGAGCCCACCATCTCCCCTAGCATGAAAAAAGTTCTCTTCCCTCTGGTTCTTCTGCCAATTATCTTCAATCTGTGTCCTCTTGTCACTAACGCATAACTATCATTACCTGTCCCTCATTTAATGCTGTTTTCATTTTCTTGCCCTTCAGGCTGGATCATCTAATGTCTGCTGCTCTGGGTCTTGTTACGACTGAGGCGTGAGGAGTGCCCTGTCAATTCAGTCCCACTTCTCCACAGGTCACAGCATATCAATAAATTTATTGTAAAACCACGTCTTAACCAATAATTAAGTAAATATACGTGAATTGGAATATTAAAGCCCTGTTGTTTTTCTATCCTAGCCCTCACACACACTCACATACATCGAAAAATCCGGTTAACTGGGAAAAAGCAGGGATTTTTGTTCACAGTTATTACAAAGAAATGGAAGGAATAAAAGAATCTTTTACGGAAAAGATTTGGAAGGAAGTCCTTTGGTTTGACTAGGTGACCCAAAGTCAAATAGTTGGCTGCCACTATGAATTTTTGCAGGCGAGGTTGATGAACAGTCTGTTTTGGGTAGGCGTTGAAAGAAATTCAACTGCGGAAGGCTTTACAGTATCCAACACATTCGATACAAAGTTCATTTGTAGATGCAAGGTTTCTGCAAGCATTCAGGATGTCTTCAAATTTACAGTAGGCAACTGTACCACTTCATCATACAAGCTTTTGCTTTTCGAGAGCAGGGATTCTGGCGGGTCCATCTCAAATTCCAGTTGTCTGCTTTAGTCTAAACCCACTGGCTTTCAACAGTTCAAAAATGAAACTACTTTTCCAGGCAAGTCTCATGCTAGTCATAAATTCTCTCTTGTCACAACAAAGGATAGCTCTTAAGTCAACCCCCTGTGGTGCTTACTTTAAATCACCTGGTTTCCAGTATTTGTTTACTAGTCAAAACCAGGAACCTCTTGTTGACCTTCCATTTTTTTTTTAAAAGCATCGATAAATTTCAGATATCTCCAGATGTTTCAATGTCCATGAAATCCTTTTTTAGTTTTCTTTTCCCAAGTTTTACTTCTTAAAAAATGGAAATTCCTTAACAGTCTTCATTTATTTCCTTGTGTGAATTGAGTTGTCAATTATACATCATGCTAAACACTCCCTTCCATGGCACTTTCTTACCTCATAACAAGGCACTGCACTGACACACCCATGAGCTGCCAATACCAAATCCAACAAAACTAGAGACCTGTTAAATTCCAAGAAACTGGGCACTATTGAGATAGCTAAAATGCCATTTAATGTTTTTTTGATTTGGAAAGAATATAGAGGATATAGCCCACAGTAATAAATTGTCATCATGTAGGCAAAATATGCAGTGGACAATGGAGATCTAAGCTATTTAATTTTTTTTGTGCAGTCTGTTGATTGAGTATGGTTCAGTTGTGTGTTACTATCTGAATTGTTTCTGTGAAGGTTTTTGAAATGGATGGGAAAAGTATTTTTATTTTGTTTAATGTAGATTTTGGACTTAATTAGATATTGGCTTCATACATTCACTTGTTTATTAAGGCCTGTTGTTATGACCGAGATGGGAGGAGTGCACTGTCTTTTCTAGTTTCACTTCTCCACAGGTCACAACATATATTTAAATGTTTACCCAGTTACTGATATGGTCAATCATATACTCCACTCTTTATCCCAGAATAAAATATACCAACCAAGTCTCTTTAATAAACAACAAAATTAACAATTTATCATAAAAACAAGACTTATCCAGTAATGAAGCAAAGCATTAACACACAGATTGAAGTATGAAAGTTCCCTTTTTAAATACCCCACACAAACTCACACACACGCACTGAAAAAAAATAAATTCTCTCTACAGAGGCCTTTTACAAAATAAAGATGAAAAAAGAATACTTTGGCCAAATACTTGTAAATTCTTGAAGAAAAAAGAGAAAATATGTAGAATGTCAGTTGTCCCTTTTGGTCTGGCGTCTGGGTACATGGAGACGGGTCACTGGAAGCAGTTCGTTATTGAGATGTTGAGAATTAGTCTGGTAAGCTTTCCAGGAGAAATGTGGCATCAGAGGTTTCAGTTATCTCACTCTGGGTTTGCAGGGGTTTTTCAAAGAGGTAGGGAAAGAGGAGCTGACACTCTGGATTTCTCATGGTCTCTTAAAGAGGTATAAGAAAGATGAGCAGGGGGTTTCTTTTCCAGCAAGCTACAAAACCAACTGCTTTTCAACACTGTCCACACCCCAACTGAATCAAAACACTATCTCAGATTCAAAACCAATTCCTTACCCTCACAAATCTTGACATGTCATTTCTCTGTAACATCTTCCCCAAGTCACCAAGGTTTTTGTTGTTAAGCTAATTCTTTTGGGCCTCCTTATCTGGAGAGACAATGGATACGCGCCTGGAAGGTGGTCAGTGGTTTGTGAAGCAGCGCCTGGAGTGGCTATAAAGGCCAATTCTAGAGTGACAGACTCTTCCACAGGTGCTGCAGAGAAATTTGTTTGTTCGGGCTGTTGCACAGTTGGCTCTCCCCTTGGGCCTCTGTCTTTTTTCCTGCCAACTACTAAGTCTCTTCGACTCGCCACATTTTAGCCCTGTCTTTATGGCTGCCCGCCAGCTCTGGCGAACGCTGGCAACTGACTCCCACGACTTGTGATCAATGTCACACGATTTCATGTCACGTTTGCAGACGTCTTTAAAGCGGAGACGTGGACGGCCGGTGGGTCTGATACCAGTGGCGAGCTCGCTGTACAATGTGTCTTTGGGGATCCTGCCATCTTCCATGCGGCTCACATGGCCAAGCCATCTCAAGCTCCGCTGACTCAGTAGTGTGTACAAGCTGGGGATGTTGGCCGCCTCGAGGACTTCTGTGTTGGAGATACGGTCCTGCCACCTGATGCCAAGTATTCTCTGGAGGCAACAAAGATGGAATGAATTGAGACGTTGCTCTTGGCTGGCATACGTTGTCCAGGCCTCGCTGCCGTAGAGCAAGGTACTGAGGACACAGGCC
This sequence comes from Heterodontus francisci, assembly GCF_036365525.1. Lineage (NCBI taxonomy): Eukaryota > Metazoa > Chordata > Chondrichthyes > Heterodontiformes > Heterodontidae > Heterodontus > Heterodontus francisci. Next base: position 14,332,883 of record NC_090402.1, read on the forward strand.
TGATACACTCAGACTTTTGTGTTCCGTGTCAGTGCGCCATTTTCCCACACTCTCTTGGCCAGTCTGGACATAGCAGTGGAAGCCTTTCCCATGCGCTTGTTGATTTCTGCATCTATAGACAGGTTACTGGTGATAGTTGAGCCTAGGTAGGTGAACTCTTGAACCACTTCCAGAGCGTGGTCGCCAATATTGATGGATGGAGCATTACTGACGTCCTGCCCCATGATATTCGTTTTCTTGAGGCTGATGGTTAGGCCAAATTCATTGCAGGGAGCCGCAAACCTGTCGATGAGACTCTGCAGGCACTCTTCAGTGTGAGATGTTAAAGCAGCATCGTCAGCAAAGAGGAGTTCCCTGATGAGGACTTTCCGTACTTTGGACTTCGCTCTTAGACGGGCAAGGTTGAACAACCTGCCCGCTGATCGTGTGTGGAGGAAAATTCCTTCTTCAGAGGACTTGAACGCATGTGAAAGCAGCAGGGAGAAGAAAATCCCAAAAAGTGTGGGTGCGAGAACACAGCCCTGTTTCACGCCACTCAGGATAGGAAAGGGCTCTGATGAGGAGCTACCATGTTGAATTAAGCTAAAGGCATGTGATATCCAGTAAAGGTTGTTTTCAAACAAGACCCCTCAGTGTCCTTTAAGTGAACTTTCAACAGAAAAACAAAGTTCAGCATCAATGAAATCTTCAGAATTCCAAAATGAATCCATTTCCACATTTTAAATATGAGTCCTCAAAAAAAAATTTAACAAAAAATGGAAGCACTTTCATAACACTATCCTGTTGATTCTTTGTAATGCAGTGTATAGACATCTCAGTGCTGAAGTAAGGATTGATAGCTATACATTGTGCAGGCAAATCTTTCATGTGTTACCAATATACTTTCGCCCAGACATTGATTTCCTTTGTGAGTTGCTGCTTAACCTTCAGCTTTTTTTAAACTATGAAATAGTTTTCCTGTCATTCTGATATTGTGATGCCTCTAGAATAATATTTTTGAGGCTGAGTTGAGTTAGTTAACACAATTGTGTTTAAATCTAAATTACAAATAAATTAATCATCTTTGATCCTAAGGGTGATGATAATGACTACTTTTGCACATTAAGCTTTGAGGCTACTAAAATTGTTAGGTGACTCTCAGCTTCATTCTTAACCTATTTCAATACCTTTCATGCAGCACATATACAAATAGAACATTTAGCAGACGTCACATGCCAAATGTATTATTAGTAAAAGCTATTGTATTTGCCTCGTTTGCATATCTGATGTGCAGGTAACTCTGTACTGGAAACCAAACCTTGTACATTGCTGCTGTCAAATGAGGCCACAGAGAATCCGAATTGATGCAATGTACAGTAGTGTATTAATGAGTGCAGTGTGCTGCAGTTTTTCACTTAAGTATTTTTTATCTTGTCTGATAATTGATGGTGGGATGGCTAATATTACAGGAAAACAATAGATTGTTGCCACCTTTTTGCACAGTCCAGTGATGGCATTAGAAATTTAATTCAGCAATAACAAAGATCAATTGCATGACATTGCAATAATCAGGTACTTGTACATAGACTCCTAAAAAAAAAAAGAAAGCATGTTTATGGCACTTCGGTTTAACCTGTTGTATTATTTTCATAGCAAGATTACCTAGAATTAGCACCAACTCCGCTTCAGTTCAGAAATTGCTATGCTGAATCAGAAATTTCATGTTCCTGGTTATTCAGTTTGTAGTTCTATGAATGCAGAATGTGACTGAAAACAATGTATAGTTATTGGATAGACTTGAGTATAAGACTGGAAATTTAGGCCAATTTTTTGTTAAACGTATAGGCGTTGTATGTGTGAGTCGTTGTGGTTAATGGTCCTGACCCAATCCCAATCACCTGTCTATTCTGCATTATGTAGTACTGTTCTCTTCACTCCTGTTTCCAGGTTTCCATTCCTCATTTGCGCACAGATCTCAATATTTTTGCGGTGTTTAACACAGGCCATCACAAAATTGTCCTCAAACACATCTCCTTGGTTGTCCAGTTTAGTGGGACTGCCTTCGCTTAGTTACACTCTTGCTTATCTACTTTCAGCCAGAGCATCTCTAGTAATGGCTTTTCTCATCATCCCTACACTATTACTTATGGAGTCTGCCGAACATAAGAAATAGGAGCAGGAGTAGGCCATTCAGCCCCTCAAGCCTGCCCCGCCATTCAATAAGATCATGGCTGATCTGTCCCAGGCCTCAACTCCTCTTTCGGGCCTGCTCTGCCTAACCCCGAGATTTCAAAAATCTATCTACGTCCTTAAATACATTTAGTGACCTAGCCTCCACAACTCTCTGAGGCAGAGAATTCCAGAGATTCACCACCCTGTGAGAGAAGAAACTCCTTTGCATCTCAGTTTTAAATTTATTAGATTTATTCTTGGTTCCTTTTTCCTCAACTACATACTGCACATTGGTAACATCATCCAAAGACATGGAGTCAGGTTCACATATGTTGACCCCACCTAGCTCTACCTCTCCACTACCTCTTTTGAACACTCAACTGCCTTTGAAATGACAGACCCTGATTGTCCAATACCTGATGAAAGGTCATCAACTTGAAAGTTTAACTCTTTCTCCTCCATAGATGCTGCCTGATGTGCTGTTTTTAAAAAAATCCAATGTTTAATCTTGGATGATCTGCAATTTGCACCAGTTAAAACACTGAGAAGACGGAAGTCATAATTTTCAGCTCCTGCTGAAAACTCAGTATGTCATCACAGATTCTATCCCCCTCCCTGCCACTATTTTAGGTTGAACCAGATTGGTTGCAATCTCACCATCACATTCGACCCCAGCTCAGCTTCTGATCCCACATTGATCCCACCGACCACTTACTACTACCTTTTGAAGCATCTCCTGTCTCCCCCACCTTAGCTACCTGCTGCCGAAACCTCAACTTTGTCATCTTCAGACTCAACTATTCTTCTACAAAGGCAAAATACTGCAGATGCTGAAAATACGGAGCACCATCTGTGGAGAGAGAAAACAGAGATAATGCTTCAGGTCTGTGTGACCTTTCATAAGATTTTTCTCTTCACAAGTGTTGCCTGACCTGAGTATTTTGAGCATTTTTTGTTTTTGTTTCAGCTATTTTGATGCTCTTCTGGCTGGCACTCCATTTTCCACTCTCCATAAACTTCAACTCATTTGAACTCTGCAGCACAAATTCTATTCCGCACTAAGTCATGCTCACGCATCACTCCTGCGTTTGCTGATCTATATTGGCTTCCGGTCTCCCAACGCTTGAAAGTTAAGATTCCCTTATTTAAATCCCTTTATAGCCTCAGCCTGCCTTATCTATGTAACTTTATTCAACTCTACAATCTTCCAGTCATTCTGCTTTCTTCCAGCTCTTGCTTCTTTACATCTCCCATTCCCTTTGCTTTACCATTGATAGCCATACCTTTAGCTGTCAAGGCACTGAGCTCTGCAATTCCATGCTTCAACCTTTCCACTGCTCCACTTTTCTCTCTTTTAGACCCTTGCTAAAACTCACCTGTTCGACCTAGATTTTAGTCACCTGTCCTAATATCATCTTTGTATGATTACACTTCTGTGAAGCACCTTAGGATGTTCTTCTGTGTTAAAGGCGATGTATAAATGAAAGTTGTTGTTGCTTCATTTAAGGGCATGCCAAACCCCTCTCAGATAATCGTTGGGTGAATCCTGTTCTCCTTGGTTCATTTGCTCCCAATTTAGCAGATTGACAAAATACACAAAACACAAAAGGAAAGTAAATCTGGAATCTTATTTGACCCCAAGATGAGCTTCTGACCACATATCCACATCATAGCTAAGACCGCCTATTTCTACCTCTAACATTGCCGGACTCCACCCTTGCCTCAACTCATTTGCTGCTGAAGCGCTAATCCATGCCTTTGTTACCTTTCAACTTGAATATGCCAATGCCTGGTTAGCCTCCCACATTCTATCCTTGAAACTTGAGATCATCCAAAACTCTGCTCCCTGTGCCCTAACTCACGCCAAATTCCATTCACCCATCACCGCTGTGTTCACTGACCTACAATGGCTCCTGCTTCTGCGACACCTTGATTTTAAAATTCTCATCCTGTTTTCCTGTTAGCAAAACTGGAGTCAATGGAAATCGGGGGGAAAACTCTCCACTGGTTGGAGTCTTACCCAGCACAAAGGAAGATGATTGTGGTTGTTGGCGGTCAATCATCTCGGCTCCAAGACATCACTGCAGGAGTTCCTCAGGGTACTGTCCTAGGCCCAACCATCTTCAGCTGAACACAAGAAACAGGAGCAAGAGGAGACCATATGGCCCATCGAGCCTGCTCCGCCATTCAAAACGATCCTGGCTGATCTTGGGCTTCAATTCTACTTTCCTGCCCACTCCCCATATCCCTTGATTCCCTGCGAGACCAGAAATCTATCTCTCCCAGCCTTAAATGTATTCCATGATGGAGCATCCACAAACCTCTGGGGTACAGAATTCCAAAGATTAACAACCCTTTGAGTGAAGTAATTTCTCCTTCATCAATGACCTTCCTTCAGTCATAAGGTCAGAAATGGAGATGCCCGCTGATGATTGCACAATATTCAGCACCATTTGTGACTCCTCAGATACTGAAGCAGTCCGTGTAGAAATACAGCAAGACCTGGACAATATCCAGGCTTGGGCTGAAAAGTGGCAAGTAATATTCCCGCCAAACAATTGCCAGGCAATGACCATCTTCCTTTGACATTCAAAGGCATTACGATCGCTGAATCCCACACTATCAACATCCTGGGGGTTACCATTGACAGAAACTGAACTGGAGCAGCCGTATAAATACTGTGGCTACAAAAGCAAGTCAGAGGCAAGGAATCCTGCGGCGAGTAGCTCACTACCTGACTCCCCAAAGCCTGTACACCATCTAGAAGGCACAAGTCAGGAGTGTGATGGAATACTCACCACTTGCCTGGATGGGTGCAGCTCCAACAACACTCAAGAAGCTCGATACCATCAAGGACAAAGCAATTCGCTTGATTGGCACCCCATCCACAAGCATTCATTCCCTCCACCACCGACGCACAGTGGCAGCAGTGTGTACCATCCATAAGATGCACTGCAGCAATGCACCAAGGCTCCTTAGACAGCACCTTCCAAACCTGTGACCTCGACCACCTAGAAGAACAAGGGCAGCAGTTGCATGGGAACACCACCACCTGCAAGTTCCCCACCAAGCTGTACACCATCCTGACTTGGAACTATATCGCTGTTCCTTCACTGTTGCTGGGTCAAAATCCTGGAATTCCCCTCCTAACATGTACCTACCCCACATGGGCTGCAGTGGTTCAAGAAGGCAGCTCACCACCACCTTCTCAGGGGCAATTAGGGATGGGCAATAAAAGCTGGCCCAGCCAGCAATGCCCACATCCCAGGAACAAATAAAAAAAAAAATCCCTCCATGGCATCACTGTTCCTGATCTCAGTAGTCTCTTCCAGCCCTACAACTTTCCAAGATATCTGTGCTCCTCCAATTCTGGCCTCTTGAGTACCCCTGATTTTAATCACTCCACCAGAGGTATAACCGAACATTTTGAAATTGATTCTCCATTGTTAATTCTTTGTACTTAGTGGACAGTTGATAGAATTACAAATAGGTGATGTAATTCTGTTGGTTGCCTAAGAACTCCAGAAAGCTTATTGAAGACTTGCATTCACTGTTTTCATGTTACACAACATCTTTCTCATTTTCTGTAGTTTAATGGTAATGGAAAGAGTGTTAACAGACTAAAGTGTATACAGTAATACAGACTTTTCCTTGGTCAATGTGACTCAGTCTGTTTAATGTTTATGCTTCAGTAGTTTTTCCAAGATATTTAAGACCACACCATAAAACGTAGGTGATGTAATATCTGACAGAGTAATGTATAGTACTGTACGTTTTTTTAAAGTTGGGAGGGATGTATTGAAATGGCCAAAAGCCATTGATTTGAAGGCACTGTTACTCAATAATTGTTTTGTCACGAGAATAGAAGCAATTGTTTTCCAATCTCAAGCAGCTTAAACTCTGTCAAGATCTTAGAAACATGGAAAATAGGAGCAGGAGTAGGCCATTCAGCCCTTCGAGCCTGATTTGCCATTCATTATGATCGTGACTGATCATCCAACTAAGTAGTCTGTTCCCGCTTTCGCCCCACACCCTTTTATCCCTTTAGACCCAAGGGTTATATCTAACTCCTTCTTGAAAACATACAGTGTTTTGGCCTCAACTGCTTTCTGTGGTAGCGAATTCCACTGGCTCACCACTCTCTGCGTGAAGAAATTTCTCCTCCTCTCAGTCCTGAAAGGTTTACCCCGTATCCTTAGACTATGACCCCTGGTTCTGGACTCCCCCACCATCGGGAACATCCTTCCTGCCTCTGCCCTGTCAAGTCCTGTTAGAATTTTATAAGTTTCTATGAGATTCCCCCTCACTCTTCTGAACTCCAGCAAATATAATCCTAACCGACTCTATCTCTCTCCTCATACATCGGTCCCACCATCCCAGGAATCAGTCTGGTCAACCTTCGCTGCACTCCCTCTATAGCAAGAACATCCTTCCTCAGATGAGGAGACCAAAACTGCACACAGTATTCCAGGTGTGGCCTCACCAAGGCCCTATATAATTGCAGCAAGACATCCCTGCTCCTGCATTCGAATCCTCTCGCTATGAAGGCCAACATACCATTTGCCTTTTTTACCGCCTGTTGCACCTGCATGCTTACCTTAAGCGACTGGTGTACGAGAACACCCAGGTTTCGCTGCATATTCCCCTCTCTCAGTTTATAGCCGTTCAAAGAATCTGCCTTCCTGTTTTTGCTACTTGTTTTTGCTGCTTGTTCTAATATATAACCTGACACAACTTTTCCTAGTTGGCAGAGGGATGTAACTGGCATAAATATTTTCTGTGTGATAGCTGAAAACAAAATGCCAATTTTAGTGAAAACTGATACCCATTACCCATTTTATTGCAATAGTTAAGGGCGATGCATCATTTTGCGATTAAAAGTGAAAAAGGTAAGATATGGAGGATCTACAGGTTGACTTGGTGATAGCACTCTCACTTCTGAGTCATAAAGTTGGGGGATTCAAGCTGCACTCCAGGTGAGAGTGAATAATCTAGGCTGATAATTGAATCCGATACTAAGAAAATGCTGCATTATCGGAGGTGCTATCTTTTGGATGAGATGTTGGTCAGAGTTTTCACTTTGGAAGCAATCTCCATGGGAGGGTTTTCCCATTGACTACAGTTTTTCTGGGGCTATTTTGGCATGGTTGAAATTACACTGGTTAGATTACAGTTCAGAGATGTAACTCAGAATTTGTGCAATCCTGGCAAGGTTGCTCTTATTGCCCAGCCCTAGTTGCCATAAGATGCTGGTTGTGGGTCTTCTTCTTGAACCACTACAGTCCAAGTGGTGATGCGCCCACAATTGTATTAAGTAAGGAATTCCGGAATATTGACCCGGCGATGATGAAAGAATGGCAACATACGCCCAAGGCAGCATGATGAGTAACTTGATGTGATTGTGCTCCCATGACATTACTGCTTTTGTCTTTGGTAGTGGTCGCAGAGCATGGAGGTGCTGCCAAAATAACCTTGGTTTGTTGCTGCAGTGTAGGTCATAAATGCTGCAGTCATGGTGTGCTGGTGTTAGAGGGGGTGAGTCCAGTGGCAGAGGCACCAATAAAACAAACTGCTTTATCCTGAATGATATTGAACTTCGAGTGTTGTTGCACTTCCTCCTATCCAGGGGAGTGGTGAGTACTCCATCACATTTCTGACTTGATCCTGGTGGAAAGTCTTTGAAGGGGTCAGTAGGTGAGCCACTCTGCAGAGTACCTAGCCATAGTATCTTGAAGAGTTCATTTTCTGGTCAATGGTGGCTCCGAAGATGCTGATGTTGAAGGATGGTAATGCCATTGATCATGGGGAAGGTGATACTTTTTGAGATGGCACTTAAGTGGTTTGAATATTACTTGTCACTTGTCAGCCCAAGCCTGGGTATTATTTGGGTTGTGCTGTAGACTGGCACGGGATTTTTTTAAATCAGAGTTACGAATGGGGCTGAATACTGAACTCCTGACCTTAAGATGGAGAGAAGGACATTTATGTAACAGTTGGAAGATGTAGGCTGAGGACGCTTGCCTGAGGAACTCCTCCTGTAATGATGCATTCGAGTGTGATGACTGGCCGACCACAACCACTGGCATCTTTTTCATCAAAAAGATAGAAAAAATGAAAGACATTTATATAGTGTTTTTCACAACCTCAGGATGTCCGAAGTGTTTTACAGCCAATGAAGCATTTTTGAAGTGTTTTCACTACTGTGATGTAGGAAATGCACAGCCAGTTTTATGCAGCAATGTCCCACAAGCAGGACTCAAATATGACCCCTGCCCTTTGTTTTTCTGGGCTCTTTGGTGCAATGCTTGTTTGAGGGGAGACATTGGTGTAGTGGTAATGTCACTGAACTAGTAAGAATCAACCATAGAATCATAGGTTACGACACAGAAGGATTCAGCCCATCATGTCTGCAGCAGCTGAAAAAACTAGCCCCCCCCCAATCTAATCCCACTTTCCAGCACCTGGTCCATAGCCTTGTAGGTTACAGCACTTCAGGTGCATGTCCAGGTACCTTTTTAAAAGAGTTGAGGGTTTCAGACTCCACCACTGATCCGGGCAGTGAATTCCGGACACCCATCACCCTCTGGGTGAAAAAGTTTTTCCTCATGTCCCCTCTAATCCTTCTACCAGTCACCTTAAATCTGTGCCCCCTGGTAATTGACCTCGCTGCTAGGGGAAACCGGTCCTTCCTGTCTATCTAGGCCCCTCATAATTTTGTACAACTCAATTAAGTCACCCCTCAGCCTCCTCTGTTCTAAAGAAAACAACCCTAGCTGATCCAACCTTTCCTCATAGCTGCAACTTTCAAGCCCTAGCAGCACTCTTTGTAAATCTCCTCTGTTCTCTCTCCAGAGCAATGATGTCCTCCCTGTAATATGGTGACCAGAACTATTCGCAAGACTCCAACTGTGGCCTAACTAGTGTTTTAATAAAGGAATTGAAAGCTAGTCACAGTAATGGTGCCATGAAACTATCAACGATTGTCATAAAAACACATCTGATTCACTAATGTCCTTTTAGGGAAAGAAATCTGTTGTCCTTACCTAGTTCGGCCTAAATGTGACTCCAGACCCACAGCAATGTGATTGACTCTTAACTGCCCTCTGTAATGGCCTCGCATGCAACTCAGTTGTCAAGGGTATCCGGGATGGGCAACAAATGCTGGCCTCGCCAGTGACGTCCACTGAAAGAATAAAAAAGAATGCTGTCTTGATGATAAGGGCAGTTACTGTCCCCTTCTGGCATTTAGCTTGTGCCCATGTCTGGATCAAGACTGTGATGAAGACTAGTTCTGATGGAACCTAAACCTAGTGTCAAATGAGCAGATTATTGGTGGCTAGGTGTCATTTGCTGTGCAACAGCCCCAACAAACAAATTTCTCTGCAGCACCTGTGGAAGAGCCTGTCACTCCAGAATTGGCCTTTATAGCCACTCCAGGCGCTGCTTCACAAACCACTGACCACCTCCAGGCGCGTATCCATTGTCTCTCGAGATAAGGAGGCCCAAAAGAAAAGAAAGAAAAAAGAAGGTGTCATTTGATAGCACTATTGATGACTCCTGTGACTTTTTGATAATTGAGAAGAGGCTGATAGGGTGTTAATTTGCCAGGTTCAGATTTGTCCTTTTTTTTTATGGAACAGGCGTAACTGGGTGATATTCCACATTGTGGAGTAGATGCCAGCGTGTCATAGCTGTACCGGAAGGACTTGCAATGGGCAAGAGCCAGCTATAATGCACAAGTCTTCAGTAGAGCAGCCAGGATGCAGTCTGATCCCCTAGTCTTTGCTGTGTCCAATGCATTCAACCATTTCTTAATGTCACATTGAGTGATCCAAATTAAATGGAACACTGGCATCTTTTGTGGTGGGATCTCGGGAGGAGGCAAGGTAGGGTCATTCATTAGGCACTGTGGGCTGACTTGCAAGCACTTGAGCTTTGTCTTTCTCACTTCTATGTAGGACTCCGCCATGTTTGTGGATGTGGATATTCATGGAACCACCTCCTCACATTTGTTTGCAGGTTGCCCACCAATGTGGTAGGGCAACAGAGCTTTACCCTGATATATTGCTTATGGGATAGTCTGCTGCTAGTGGTGTTTAGCACGCAAAGTAATCCTGTGTTAACACTTCACTCAGCTCAGAGCTTATTCTAAGGTATCCCTGGTGCTACTCCTAGTCACCCAGCAACACTCTGCATTGAACCAGTGTTAGTGTCTTGGCTTGATCATGATCAAGGAGTGATGGATGTGCCTGGTCATGAAGGTACAGATAGTAGTGCTATCCAATTCTGCTGCTGCTGATGGCTCTCAGCATCCGCATCTTCGAGTGCATTAATGGACAGCCATGTCTGCGATAGGTTTTTTTTGGTGAAGATGGGGTCAAGTAGGTTATTCCTTTGTGTTGGTTTCCTCACCATTGACACAAGCACAGTCTGGCAGTTTTGGCATTCAGGGACTCTGCCAACTTGGTAGTAGTGGTACTGCTGATCTACTCTTCATTGTCGACATGATCAAAGGGAGATTCTATGCTCTGACTTCCCTCAGTTTCCTCCATGTGAGAAATAATATTGATCAGTTGACCAAGAGATTTCCTTGACCTTGTTTGACCTGAAGCCAAGAGATTTCACAGCACTTGGAGTCAGTATTGAAGACTGCCAAGGACACCCCTATCCAAATATATCACTCTTTCCTTACCTCTGCTAATGGGACAGGACATACCCAGGTGATAGAGGAATCTGGAATGTTGGCTCATAGATGAGACTATGTCAGACTGTGTCTTGAATAGTCTGAGGAGCAGCTCTCCCATCTTGGCACCAGCTCAGATGTTGCAGAGTTGACTGGGCTGAGATTGCTTTAGTCTTATCCTGATACAATGTTTGGGTCGTTGCTGGTTGCTGATTAGCTCCACCTAACTTTTTTTCTTATTGAACCTTGATTGTTTATAACTGGGTAACTTGCTGGACCACTTCGAGGGCATCAAGACTCAACTATGTAGCGTGGGACTTGAGTCACATGTCGACCAGACTGGGTAGGTGTAGCTGGCTGATCTTCCTGAAGGATTTCAGTAAATCAGTTGGATCTTCACAACAATCCAGTAGCTTTCATGGTTATTTTTACCGAGTGCTGGTCCACAAATTGCCAGATTTCTGGAATTCAGATTCACAACTTGTCATGGTGGAATTGTGAACTCGTGACCTCGGAGTTGCTAGTCTAGCACCGTAACCACTAGACGACTGTAACATGTCATGCAATCTATTTTAAGCAGAAATACAATTTAATTCAAAATCTTTCATACGTTTACACATCTCTGGGTTTTCATAAAAATAGGGTAGTCGTCAAATATTTAGAAAGATGGCCATTTTTTTTTGAAAAAAGTGTTTTTCTATTTTTCACTAGAGGTAAGCCAACTTTAAGTGAGCTGGAAGAACTTGTCATTAATACTACTAATTGTTCCTGTTGCTGGGTGTAGTGCTATGGCCTGATGATTTATGCTAATTTTGATCTGAAAAAATGATCTTAAACTCCTCGTGGAAAAATTTGCATTCTTGTCGACTAGTGATGAATGTTGAACTGTTTTAGATTAGCAGTGCTGGTATTTGCTAATTTATGCGGATTATGGTCATTAAAACGGTACACTGCTTTGTTGCATGAGAGAATAGAACAGTCTTTTTAGGATGAAAGAATAATATTTGCATGTGAATAAAACAAAAATAATTCAGATTTTCATAGAATTTTAACATGTTGTGCTGTTTAATATTTACTGGAACTGGCATAATGTCCTTCAGTGAATATTTATGGATTTTATTGTTTTAACTTTCTTTTCTTTCTTTCTTTTGGGCCTCCTTATCTCGAGAGACAATGGATACGCGCCTGGAGGTGGTCAGTGGTTTGTGAAGCAGCGCCTGGAGTGGCTATAAAGGCCAATTCTGGAGTGACAGGCTCTTCCACAGGTGCTGCAGAGAAATTTGTTTGTTGGGGCTGTTGCACAGTTGGCTCTCCCCTTGCGCCTCTGTCTTTTTTCCTGCCAAATACTAAGTCTCTTCGACTCGCCACAATTTAGCCCTGTCTTTATGGCTGCCCGCCAGCTCTGGCGAATGCTGGCAACTGACTCCCACGACTTGTGATCAATGTCACACGATTTCATGTCGCGTTTGCAGACGTCTTTATAACGGAGACATGGACGGCCGGTGGGTCTGATACCAGTGGCGAGCTCGCTGTACAATGTGTCTTTAGGGATCCTGCCATCTTCCATGCGGCTCACATGGCCAAGCCATCTCAAGCGCCGCTGACTCAGTAGTGTGTATAAGCTGGGGGTGTTGGCCGCTTCAAGGACTTCTGTGTTGGAGATATAGTCCTGCCACCTGATGCCAAGTATTCTCCGAAGGCAGCGAAGATGGAATGAATTGAGACGTCGCTCTTGGCTGGCATACGTTGTCCAGGCCTCGCTGCCGTAGAGCAAGGTACTGAGGACACAGGCCTGATACACTCGGACTTTTGTGTTCCGTGTCAGTGCGCCATTTTCCCACACTCTCTTGGCCAGTCTGGACATAGCAGTGGAAGCCTTACCCATGCGCTTGTTGATTTCTGCATCTAGAGACAGGTTACTGGTGATAGTTGAGCCTAGGTAGGTGAACTCTTGAACCACTTCCAGAGCGTGGTCGCCAATATTGATGGATGGAGCATTTCTGACATCCTGCCCCATGATGTTCGTTTTCTTGAGGCTGATGGTTAGGCCAAATTCATTGCAGGCAGACGCAAACCTGTCGATGAGACTCTGCAGGCATTCTTCAGTGTGAGATGTTAAAGCAGCATCGTCAGCAAAGAGGAGTTCTCTGATGAGGACTTTCCGTACTTTGGACTTCGCTTTTAGACGGGCAAGGTTGAACAACCTGCCCCCTGATCTTGTGTGGAGGAAAATTTCTTCTTCAGAGGATTTGAACGCATGTGAAAGCAGCAGGGAGAAGAAAATCCCAAAAAGTGTGGGTGCGAGAACACAGCCCTGTTTCACACCACTCAGGATAGGAAAGGGCTCTGATGAGGAGCCACCATGTTGAATTGTGCCTTTCATATTGTCATGGAATGAGGTGATGATACTTAGTAGCTTTGGTGGACATCCGATCTTTTCTAGTAGTCTGAAGAGACCACGTCTGCTGACGAGGTCAAAGGCTTTGGTGAGATCAATGAAAGCAATGTAGAGGGGCATCTGTTGTTCACGGCATTTCTCCTGTATCTGACGAAGGGAGAACAGCATGTCAATAGTCGATCTCTCTGCACGAAAGCCACACTGTGCCTCAGGGTAGACGCGCTCGGCCAGCTTCTGGAGCCTGTTCAGAGCGACTCGAGCAAAGACTTTCCCCACTATGCTGAGCAGGGAGATTCCACGGTAGTTGTTGCAGTCACCGCGGTCACCTTTGTTTTTATAGAGGGTGATGATGTTGGCATCGCGCATGTCCTGGGGTACTGCTCCCTCGTCCCAGCACAGGCATAGCAGTTCATGTAGTGCTGAGAGTATAGCAGGCTTGGCACTCTTGATTATTTCAGGGGTAATGCTGTCCTTCCCAGGGGCTTTTCCGCTGGCTAGGGAATCAATGGCATCACTGAGTTCCGATTTGGTTGGCTGTATGTCCAGCTCATCCATGACTGGTAGAGGCTGGGCTGCATTGAGGGCAGTGGAAACACATTTAAGGAAGCATAAATGAACATTGACTTAAAACTTTTCCATATAAATTTTTCTGCATAGGCATGTAACAAAGAGTAAGCAGTCATCTCATTACTCCCAGTGCTACATCATAGCGAGAGTAGAAATAGGAAGATAGGGAGGATCAGTATGTGGCTTGAGGCATAGTGCAGGAGGAAGGGCTTCAGATTCTTTGCGAATTGGGACCAGTTCTGGGGTAGGAGATTGATGAAGAATGAGAGAATAGAATATCAATGTAAACTGGCAAGAAATATAAATATGGATTGTAAAAGCTTCTATAGGTATGTAAAAAGGAAACAAATTGGCAAAGACATATGTGGGTCCATTACAGGCAGAGACAGGAGAATTTATAATGGAAAATAGAGAAATGGCAGAGAAGCTAAATCATTACATTGTGTCTGTCTTCACTGAGGAAGGCACAAGAAGTCTCCCTGAAATACTTGAGATCCAAGGGTCTAGTGAGAATGAGAAACTGAAAGAAATTAGGATTAGTAAAAAAGTAGTATTTGAGAAATTAATGGGACTGAAAGTTGACAAATCCCTGGGATTCAATGATCTTCACCCTAGAGTGTTGAAAGAGCTAGTTGATGCATTGGTGATCATCTTTGAAAATTCTATAAATTATGCAATGGTGCCTGCAAATTGGAAGGTTGCAACCCCACTGTTTAAGAAAGGAGGGAGAGAGAAAACGGGAAACTACAGACCTGTTAGCCTGACATCGGTAATAGGGAAAATACTAGAATCTGTTAAAAAGGATGTGATTACTGGACAGAAAATAATGGTCTGATTGGGCAGAGTCAGTATGGATTTATGAAGGGGAAATCATGTTTGACAAATTTGTTAGAGTTTTTTCAGGATTCAGGATGTTACTAGCAGAATGGATTAGGGGGAACCAGTGGATGTGGTGTTTTTGGAGTTTCAGAAGGCTTTTGATAAAGTCCCACATAGGAGGTTACTAAGCAAAATTAAAGCTCGTGGGATTGGGGGTAATATACTAGCATGAATTGAGGATTGGGGGTAATATACTAGCATGAATTGAGGATTGGGTAACAGGCAGAAAACAGAGAATAGGAATAAATGGGTCATTCTCAGGTTGGCAGGCTTTGACCAGTGGAGTACTGCAAGGATCAGTGCTTGGGCCCCAGCTGATAACAATCTATATCAATGATTTGGATGTGGGGACCCATTGTAACATTTCCAAGTTTGCGGATGACACAAAACATGGTGGGAATGTGAGTTGTGAGGAAGATGCTAAGTGGCTTCAAGGGACAGGCTGAGTGAGTGGACAAGAACATGGCAGATGGAATATAATGTGGTAGGAGGAACGGAGGTGCAGAGTATTTATTAAATGGTGATAGATTAGAAAGTGTTGATGTCCAAAGGGACCTAGGTGTCCTTGTTCATAAGTCACTGAAAGCTAGCATGCAGGTGCATCAAGCAATTAGGAAGACAAACAATATGTTAGCCTTTATCGCAAGGTGATTTGAGTACAAGAGCAAAGAAGTCTTGTTTCAATTGTATAGAGCGCTGGTGAGGCCGTGCCTGGAATATTGTGTGCAGTTGTGGTCCTTTTGCTTGAGGAGGGATATACTTGTCATAGAGGGAGTGCCTTAGAGGTTCACTAGACTGATTCCTGGGATGGTGTGATTGTCCTGTGAGGAGAGATTAAGGAGACTAGGCCTGTATTCTCTAGAGTTTAGAAGAAAGAGGCCATAGAGTTATACAGCACAGAAGCAGGCCCTTTGGCCCATCGTGTCTATTCCCGCCATCAAACACCTATCTATTCTAATCCCATTTTCCAGCACTTGGCCTGTAGCCTTGTATGCTATGGGCGTTTCAAGTGCTCATCTAAATATTTCTTAAATGTTGTGAGGATTCCTGCCTCTACCGCCCCTTCAGGCTGTGTATTCCAGACTCCAACCACCCTCTGGGTGAAAAAATTGTTCCTCAAATCCCCTCTAATCCTCCTGCACCTTACCATAAATCTATGCCCCCTGGTTTTTGACACCTCCGCTAAGGGAACAAGTTTCTTCCTGTCTACCCTATCTATGCCCCTCATAATTTTGTATACCTCAAATCAGGTCCCCCCTCAGCCTTCTCTGCTCTGAGGAAAACAACCCTAGCCTATCCAGTCTCTCTTCATAGCTGAAATGCTCCAGTCCAGACAACATCCTGGTGAATCTCCCCTGCATCCTCTCCAGTGCAATCACATCCTTCCGATAGTGTGGCGACCAGAACAGTACACAGTACTCCAGTTATGGCCTAACTAGCATTTTATACAACTCCATCATAACCTCCCTGCTCTTATATTCTATGCCTCAGCTAACAAAGACAAGTATCCCATATGCCTTCCTAACCACCTTATCGATCTGTGCTACTGCCTTCAGTGATCTATGGACAAGTACACCAAGGTCCCTCTGACCCTCTGTACTTCCTAGGGTCCTACCAACCATTGTATATTCCCTTGCCTTGTTAGTCCATCCAAAATGGATCACCTCACACTTCTCAGGATTAAATTCCATTTGCCACTGCTCTGCTCATCTTACTAGCCCATCTATATCGTCCTGTAATCTAAGGCTTTCCTCCTCACTATTTACAACACCACCAATTTTCATGTCATCTGCGAACGTACTGATCATACCTCCTATAGTCACGTCTAAATCATTAATGATCTCACAGAAGCCTAGAAAATTCTTAAAGGGTAGATGCAGAAACGATGTTTCCCCTGGCTGTGGGGTCTAGAACCAGGGGACACAATCTCTCAATAAAGGGCAAGCCATTTAGGACTGAGATGAGGAGGAACTTCTTCACTCAAAGGGTGGTGAATCTTTGGAATTCTCTGCCCCAGAGGGTGATGGAAGCTGAGTCACTGAGTAAGTTCAAGACAGAGATCGCTAGATTTCTAATGATATCAAGGAGTTATGGGGGTAGTGCAGGAATATGGTGTTGAGGTAGATAATCAGCCATGATCTAGAATGGCTGGCTGAGCAGGCTCGAAGGGCTGAATGGCCTACTTCTGCTCCTATGTTCCTATGACACTTATTCAAAAGGGACAGGTTGCATCTCAACAGGACTAGAACCAATGCCCTTGTGGGGAGATTGGCCACTGTGGTTGGGGAGGGTATAAACTATATTGGCAGGGGGATAGGCACCAGCTTATAGAAGTAGAAAGGAAGAATAAGGTGCATAAAGGAGTAAGTGTGTTGGATAGTACTAAAGAAAGAAGTAGTACCATATTAGACAAGAGAAGACTAAGAAGGACTCTGAGGACTACAAGGACAGGTTTAGAATGCATGTATGTGAATGCACAAAGTGTGGCCATTAAGGTTGGTGAACTACAAGCACAAATAGCTGTGTGGAAATATGATATAGTGGCAATAACCAAAATATGACTTAAAAATGGTGAGGACATGGCACTTAATATTCATGGATACAATGATAGGAAAAGATAGGGAAGGAAAAAAGGGAGGTGGTTGGCACTTCTGATTAGGGAAGATATTGTAGTGTTGGAAAGAGATGACGCCCTCGAGGGAGCAAGGACAGAATCCATTTGGTTAAGGTTGGAGAAGCAAATTGATATGATCATGCTACTGTGGGTATTTTATAGGCCTCCAAATAGTGAGAGAGAGAGAGAGAGAGATGGTGGAGCAAATCTGCAGGGAAATCAGAGATGTGTAAGAACTATAGAGTGGTGATATTGGGGCACTTTAACTATTCACATATTGATTGGGATAATGTTAGAGTAATGGGTAAGGAAGGGGAGGAATTTCTGAAATGTGTTAAGGAGAGCTCCCTTGACTAGTATGTTCTCGCTCCAACCAGGAAGGTATTGCTGGATCTGGTGCTAGGAATGAGGTGGGTCAAGTGAACCAAGGCCGGAATTTTACACCAACGACAACTCCCCCACCCCCCCCCCCGCCACCAAAGAGCAGGAGGCTCCACTTATTGGCCACTTAAGAGTCTCCGCCCACCGCCACGGGGATTTTACCCATGGCTGGCTGGGCGGCCAGGCCTGAGAGATGTCACTTGACAAAAGCAGGTGGCTCTTTGACGGCCTGGCGATGGGGGGGTGCACCCTGTGCCCGACAGAGGGTTGCCCCCACTGTTCCAACCACCCCCAACACGTCCCCCCAGTCGACCACCCATGCCTCGCCGGGGCCCGACCGATAACCCCTAGCGAGGCAACAAAAACTTGCCTTGTTCCGGGGTTCCCTGACATCATCTTTATGAAGCTGGGGTGCAGTCCCAGCAGTCGCCACAGCTCCCGGTAGAAGTCCCACCTCAGAACAATTAAAGGCCGAGGAACTGCAAAATGCGGGTCAGATCCCCAGGCCAGGCGGAAGCCGGTTAGCCACCAACTTTTCAGTCAGTGGACAGCTCCCATCCATCAAGGGTAAAATCCTGGCCCAAGTGTCCGTGGGAGAATACTTGAGTAAGAGTGATCATAGTATCCTAAGCTTTAGATTGGTCTTAGAGAAGAGCAAGGAATAATCTAAAGTAGGACTTCTAAACTGAAAGACCAACTTCAATGGGATGAGGGGGGATCTAGCCAGTGTAAAATGGAACCAAAGATTGCTAGGCAAATCTGTAACTGAACAATGGATGATCTTTAAGGAGGAGATGTTTCAGGTACAGGCTAGGTATGTTACAACAAGAGGAAAAGGCAGGGGAACCAAAGCCAGGGTATCCTAGATGATGAGGGAGATAGAAAATATGATGAAACTATAAAAAGAGGATGTACTATGCATGGCAGGTGAATTCTTCAAGTGACAATCAGGCCAAATACAATAAGTTGAGAGCGGATGTGAAGAGGAAAATAAGACTGGCAAAGGGAAAATATGAGAATAGAATGGCAGTTAACATAAACAGGAACCCAAAAAGCTTCTACCGGCATGTAAATAGTAAGTGGGTGGTAAGCGGAGGGTGAGGCCTATTAGGGACAAAGAGGGTGATATATGCTTAGAGGCACAGGGCAAGTCTAGAATACTTAATGAATACTCTGTATCATTGTTTACTAAGGAAAAGGATGCTGACAAAATATCGGTATGTGGAGATGGTGGCGGTAATGCAGGGGTGAAAATTGAGAGGCAGGAGGTACTGGAAAAGCTGGCTGTGATTAAGTGTCTAGATGGCTTGCATCTTGGGTTGCTAAAGGAAGTGGGAATGAAAATAGTAGAAGAGCTTGCCATAATCTTCCAGTTCCCTAGATACGAGGTGGGGGTTATGGGGGGTCGGGGCAGGGGGGATGGGGTGCGGTGCGGTGTGGCAGTGTAGTGCCAGAAGATTGTAAAGTGACATATGTGACACACTTATTCAAGAAAGGGTGTAAGGACATTTGTAGTAACTACAGACTGAACAGTGTTAACATCAATGGTGGGTAAGGTTTTGGAAACAATAATTAGGGGAAAAAATCAACAGACACTTGGAGAGATTTGAGTTAATTAAGGAGAGTCAGCACAGATTTGCGAAAAGCAATAATTGACTAATCTGATTGAGGTTTTGATGAAATAAGTGAAGATTGATGAAGGGAATGCAATGGATGTTGTCTGTATGGATTTTAAGAAAACGTTTGATGAAATACCACATAAAGAAGAACTGGTTACCAAAATTGAGGCTTATGGAATAGGAGGGTCATTTATCAGCTTGAACAAAAAATTGGCTTAAGAAAGGTAAACAGCAAGTCATGGTAAATGGTTGTTTTTCAGACTGGAGGATGGAAGACAGTGGTGTTACCCAAGGGTCAGTGCTGGACTGCTGCTTTTTCGAAATATATAAATGACTTGGATATTAGAATACAGAGTAAAATTTAAAAATTTGCCAATGACACCAAATTTGGTGTGGCAAACAGATATCGACCGACTGCAACGGGATACAGATTGGTTAGCAGAATGGGCAGACGAGTGGCAGATGGAATTTAATACAGAAAAGTGTGAATTGGTGCATTTTGGCAGAAGAGATAGGGAGAGGCAATATAGACTTAATGGCACAGCTCTATGAGTGTGCAGGAACAGAGGGACCTGGGAGCTCATGTGCATAGATTCTTGAAGGTTACAGGACATATTAAGAGAGTTAACAAAGCAAATGGGATCTTGAGCTTCACAAATAGAGGCATTGAGTACTAAAGCAAAGAAGTTATGCTGAACCTTTATAAAGTTCTGGTTAGGCCACAGCTAGGGTATTGCTTCCAGTTCTGGTCACCACACTTTAGGAAATATGTGAGGGTCCTTGAGATGGTGCAGAAGAAATTTACCAGAATGGTTCCAGGGATGTGGGACTTCAGCTACAAGGTTAGTTTGGAGAAGCTGGGGTTGTTCTCTTTGGAACAATAGAGAATGAGGGAAGATTGGAGAGGGCGGTGCAGTGGTTAGCACCGCAGCCTCACAGCTCCAGCGACCCGTGTTCAATTCTGGGTACTGCCTGTGTGGAGTTTGCAAGTTCTCCCTGTGTCTGCATGGGTTTCCTCCGGGTGCTCCGGTTTCCTCCCACAGCCAAAATGACTTGCAGGTTGATAGGTAAATTGGCCATTATAAATTGCCACTAGTATAGGTAGGTGGTAGGGGAATATAGGGACAGGTGAGGATGTGGTAGGAATATGGGATTAGTTTATGATTAGTATAAATGGGTGGTTAATGGTCGGCACAGACTCGGGCCGAAGGGCCTGTTTCAGTGCTGTATCTCTAAATCTAAATCTAAAAAAAAATCTAAATTTGTGCAAGGTTATGACAGGTTTAGATAAGATAGACAAAAAAAGCTGTTCCCATTAGCAGATGGTACAAGGACTAGGGGACACATATTGAAGGTGTTGAGCAAAAGATGCAAAGGGTATTTGAGGAAGAATTTTTTGATGCAGTATGAGTGGTAATGGCCAGGAACTTGCTGCTGATGAGGGTGGTGGAAGCAGAGACGAATAATTTCAAAAGGAAATAAACCTACAGGGCTATGGGGAAAGAACTGGGGAATGGGACTGACTGGATTGCTCTACAGAGAGCTGGCATGGACATGATGGGCCAAATGGCCTGCTCCTGTGCCATAATGACTGTATAACACTCTATAATCTCCACTCTGATATTGATCAAAGCCTCTATATTGATCAATACTGAGAAACTGGCTTTGAATACTAGACCTCCTCACTGATGCACATGTGTTGCAGAGACAAGAGTATGATATTGTTCTTACCTCACAGAGACTGTATGATAGACCCTTTACTGCTATATTTTTCATTTATTCTATGTCTTTCATGGCATATGACATCCAGATAGAAACATCAGTTTGGCACCAGCTTATGATATACCTGCTCTGATGCTCAATATCGGCGACCACGCTCTGGAAGTGGTTCAAGAGTTCACCTACCTAGGCTCAAATATCACCAGTAACCTGTCCCTCGATGCAGAAATCAGCAAGCGCACGGGAAAGGCATCCGCTGCTATGTCCAGACTGGCCAAGAGAGTGTGGGAAAATGGCGCACTGACACGGAACACAAAAGTCCGAGTGTTTCAAGCCTGTATCCTCAGTACCTTGCTCTACTGCAGCGAGGCCTAGACAACATATGTCAGCCAGGAGCGACGTCTCAACTCATTCCATCTGCGCTGCCTCCGGAGAACCCTTGGCATCAGGTGGCAGGACCGTATCTCCAAAGAAGAAGTCCTCAAGGAGGCCAACATCCCCTACTGAGCCAGCGAAGCTTGAGATGGCTTGGCCATGTGAGCCGCATGGAAGATGGCAGGATCCTCAAGGACACATTGTACAGCAAGCTCGTCACTGTTATCAGACCTACCGGCCGTCCATGTCTCCGCTTTAAAGACGTTTGCAAACACGACATGAAGTCCTGTGACATCGACCACAAGTCATGGGAGCCAGTTGCCAGTGATCGCCAGAGCTGGCGGACAGCCATAAAGGCGGGGCGAAAGAGTGGTGAGTCGAAGAGACTTAGCAGTTGGCAGGAAAAAAGACAAGTGCAAGGGGAGAGCCAACTGTGTAACTGCCCTGACAACCAATTTTATCTGCAGCACCTGTGGAAGAGTCTGTCACTCTAGAATTGGCCTTTATAGCCACTCCAGGCGCTGCTCCACAAACCACTGATCACCTTTAGGCGCTTACCCATTGTCTCTCGAGACAAAGAGGTCAAAGAAGAAGAAGGAGAAGATGCCCAAGAATACTGCCTGTTTAAGAAGAGATTGCATCATTCCAGTGGATAACTTGACTCTTCCTATACACTATGTTACACTGCATTTCACATTATCAGTATTTTTCTCCTCTTGTCATTTTCAGCAATGTTTGCATTGCTCTAGGCAATCGGAGACGGGAAGAGGAGGTTTCTTTTGGAACACTCTCCTCTTGTGACTATGATTAATGTTTGAAAATCCAAGCCTTTCTCAGTATTGATGGCTTGGATTTATTTAAATAATTATCCAATATTAATACAATAATGACATCCAATATTCATACAGTAATGATCTGGGAATATCCATATTTGACTGCAATACGTCTTCTTTTGGGCCTCCTTATCTCGAGAGACAATGGATACGCGCCTGGAGGTGGTCAGTGGTTTGTGAAGCAGCGCCTGGAGTGGCTATAAAGGCCAATTCTGGAGTGACAGGCTCTTCCACAGGTGCTGCAGAGAAATTTGTTTGTTGGGGCTGTTGCACAGTTGGCTCTCCCCTTGCGCCTCTGTCTTTTTTCCTGCCAACTACTAAGTCTCTTCGACTCGCCACAATTTAGCCCTGTCTTTATGGCTGCCCGCCAGCTCTGGCGAATGCTGGCAACTGACTCCCACGACTTGTGATCAATGTCACACGATTTCATGTCACGTTTGCAGACGTCTTTATAACGGAGACATGGACGGCCGGTGGGTCTGATACCAGTGGCGAGCTCGCTGTACAATGTGTCTTTGGGGATCCTGCCATCTTCCATGCGGCTCACATGGCCAAGCCATACGTCTTAATGGGCTTCATACTGTGTTAAAATTCACTTTTGAAATGGAGCAGTCAAATGAGCTCCCTTTCCTTGATGTACTAGTTGAGAAATCTGCTAAGTGGTTCTCTACCACGGTCCACCGCAAGCCTACTTTCACTGGTCAATATAGGCGTTGGGATTTTTACAGTTCCACACGATATAAGATTGGCCTTATCGGCAACCTCATGGGGCCCGAGCCATTTGCTCACCATGCAAGCTGGATGCTGAAATAGGGTGTATCCAAGGCATCCTGTGTGACAGTGGCTACACTGATCAGATCATTTCTCGTATGTCGCGCAAACTTATGAACGAGCCTAAGGCCGTCTCATTTTCGGCCCTGAAAAGTGCCCAGTCTACCTCTGATTACCCTGGAAGGGTAATGTATCCCAAAGATTTGAGCAATAGGTGAAACTAGCTGTTTCACGCTGCTACTGTGCAGTAGCAACATGTGTCGTGTTCGCCACTAACCAGGGTGCTACCGTCAGCCAAAAAGATGTTCTGCCTATCTCACAAATGAGTAATGTGATATATGAATTTCGAAGCCAGTGTGATGCTAGGTATCTAGGCCGTATATCCCAAAGACTGGCGGATCGTATCAAACAAGATGTCGCTTCCGCTGTTCACAATGGGCAAGGTACAGACCGTACCTAACCAACCCATGCTTGCAAAACTCAAAACACAGTGTCTAACATTAGATGTGATTCCGCAATTGGACAACATTTGCTAAATAATCCGCAGTGTGCTAAGAATTACACTGACAACAAATTTAAGATTGTCAGTTAGGCTCACGTACTGGAAGCTACATATATTAATACACAGGGCCCTGTTCTTTGCAGACCAAAAGAACATGTACACACATTACGTCTGTTTCAGCTAAACAAAATAAGTGACAGCCATTCATTGGTCAAAGCATCGCCCTGAGGAACGAACCAATCAGAGTCAAGCTGCCTCGTTTAAATTTCAAACAAAGCTTGGCAGTTAATTGTCAGTCACCATAAACTGGTGCATTCTTTATGGCAACACTCTACCAATCAGAGTCCATTTGTCAATCAATCAGCACTCTCTTCTCATGCAGTATAAATTTGTTGCTTCCCTTACATTGGTATTCTTGTGGATTGTCCTGATGAGTGCAAGATGAAAAACTTCAACAAAATGTCTCTGTTTTCAGCAATATAACTCAAGTTCCTCACCCCTGGAACCATTCTCATGAATCTTTCCTGCACCTTGTCTAATGCCTTCACATGCTTCCTAAAGTGTGATGTCCAGAACTGGACACAATACTCCAGTTGAGGCCGAACCAGTGTTTTTTTACAAGTTTATCATAACCTCTTTGCTTTTTGTACCCTATGTCCCTATTTATAAAGCATTATAAAGCCTAGGATTCTGTATGCTTTATTAACCACTTTCACAGCCTGCCTTGCCACCTTCAAGAATTTGTGCAAATATACCCCACAGTGTTTGTGGAGGGGATTGGGGGTATGGAGACGAGAGCAATACACTGTGATGTGTTACCATTATAATTGCAGCAGAATCAGAAGGGAGATGAGAATTTCTTTTTAACTTGGCAAGTTATGATGATCTGGAATGTATTGCCTGAAAGAGTGGTGCAAACAGATTTGATAGTAACTTTCAAAAGAGGATTAGATATATATAGGGCTGTGGTGAAAGAGAAGGGGATTAGGAATAATTGGTAGCTCTTACAGAGAGCCAGCACAGGCACTGTGTGCCAGATGGCGGCCTCCTGTGCTGTTTGATTCTATAATAGTCAGTTTAAACACCTTGTATTTTAAATAGTGTGCAGGTAATGTGTATCACTTTGGGACACTGACTTCTGAATAATTTCTTGCTTCACTGAGGAACCCATTAAGTACTGGCCAAAAAAACCTTTGGAGCCCATGTGAACACCTCCAATGCGGCTTTGGCTTATTTGGCATTAACTTGTAAATTTCAGCTATTTTAAATGGACTGAAACTATAAGGTCACAGAGCAGTGTTTATTTCCAAAATTCCCACTGAGTGACCTATTCAAAGGAATGTTGCTGTGATTGTAATTGCGCGCACACGTTTTTTCAAATAGTTCCAAGCAAATTTGAGAAGGGATGTTGTGATGTGATGTAAAGCAGAAAGAACAAATGTAATACGTCAAAAAGGAACCTTTTTCCAGCATTGACACAGGTCTGTTTATTAGAGAAAAGTCCATATATTAATAAAGTAGTAAAATATGGGCATGACTGGAGGAAAAAAGCCTAAATAGCAACTTACAAGATCGATTTTTTTTATATGGTGTTGCAAAAAAAGTTAATTTTAAGCAAGTGATTTTTTTATTAACTGTCTCTTAGCAAATCTGCTGTTAATATACTTAATAAACCTGACAAGTTGGTATTATTAACATGCCACAAAAATTGTGTTTGCACTGTCCCAGTCTGGGGATAGTTTTGAGATATTTTGAAATTGTCTTAAAATGTTTTACAGTCATTATTTATCAATGCCATTTTCAGCACACTTTGCTGAAAATGGCAGAAAAATAGACATAACTTAAGTGTTGAAATAATGTCATTTACAGGTTTAGTACAAATAAATTTGGCTACTGATCGAATCCCTTGAAGTTCTAAGGTTAGATTTCAAGCTTCCAATAGGTTGTCTCTTGAGAGATGTTATATTTCTCAAGTCACTACAGTCAACAATTCACAGCAATAAATATGATTCCTTCATTTTAATGTTTTATATTGTGACACTGGCATAAAAATGTCCCTTTTTCATATTTTTATGGCTGCTAGTTTATTAAAAAAAAAAGGCCATTATAAATGTTTATGATGGATGATTAACATCTGGAAAATTGAGCCATAAAGTTTTGTAACTGTATGAGTAATAAATATTAGAGGCTGCTTTCGGATTGCTGGTTTATCAGTGCTGCAGTTTTTTCATCTATAAGGTTTCTTTGCTGCATGCTGCTACTATTCATGTTTTGTTTCTTCAGATGATTTCAACCACCAAAATTAGACATTAATTTTGTGGCATTTACTGCTCTGAAAATAATCTGCTTAAGAGATTTAGCATTAATGTTTATAATGAGACAGAAGGAAGTACAAATGAGAGATAAATCTCTCTAGTTCTTTCTACATAAAGCACATAATTCAGTCCTTCAGAATTGTTGAGATTATATTTCCTGCTAGTTGTTTTGGTTATAACTAATTTGTTTTATCTAGAATTTTTCTAGTTCTCTTCAAGCATAACTCTAAAAAACCATGATTTGAACAGTGCAATTTGCACTCCTAAACATCGGTTTCTGTATTTAGATCTTGTGGTAGTGGCCATATTGTATGCTCTTTGGCTTGTTCGTGTTTGTGCACACTATGGGCTGATTTTGGCGAGGCCGTTTGGAGTGGGAACGGAGGCATGGGGGAGAAGGGGGTTGCCGGAGAATAGTGTCTGATGCCTGCAACTGGAAAACCGATGTCGTGACGTCCGTTCCAGATTTAGTCAGTAGTGGGAAAGCGCCAAGGAGGTGTTGCCGTCCAGACGTGCCGGGAGTGTAGTTTTAAATTGCAGAACAGTTATTTTTAATCCATTTGCATGTAATTGAAAGCGATTTAATTGGGGTGGCTTGGAATAAAGTGGACAACAGGTGGCCCTCACATGCATTCAGAAGCCCGACCATCGAAAGCGGGTGACACTGAGGCGAGACCTCAGTGCTGTGACAGGTAGGCAACCATGACCAGCACTGCAAAGGAGAAGGGAGGGAGGGGGTGCAGGTAGCAGAGGACATTGTCAGACTGCAGTGCTTTGTGCTTTGCATGGGTGTGCTGGGTCTTGGGTGGCAGTACCGACTGAGCAGGATCTCAGGTGGTCTGCGAAGGGGTGCTGGGTGTCTGGTGGTCTGCGAGTTGCGGGGGGTGGAGTGGGGGGCTTGACTTTGATTTTCGGGTGGCCATACTGTTGGGTTAGAGAGTCGGGTGCCCATACTGCTGGGTGAGAGGGTAGGTTATTAGCAAGGGTGGGCGATGAGGGCCATTAGCCAGTCTGCTGGGAGAGGTAGCAGAGGGAAAGCTGCCAAGGATCTGCAAGGACAGTGCTGTGGAGGCCTATTGATCACCCCGTCTTTTTGGATATCTGTGGCATGATGCAGCACCTCCGACAGAGGGAGAGTCAGGATGCAGGCCTTGAAGCTCCACGACGAGAGCAACAGGAGCCAGCCACGTCAGAGAGTGTACTGGACTCGAGTCAGCTACCTCCAAATGTCCGAGCGACATTGTCAGCAAAGAGTGCAGCTCTCCAGGCAGGCCATCATCAACTTAGGCACTATGCTGTGGGATGAGTTGTGACCTATGGGATTTGGTGGTCACTCAATGCCTGTTGCCTTGAAAATCACTGTGGCACTTAACTTTTGTGTCATCCAATGATCCACTGGGGACATGTGTAGCATCTCCCAGGCAGCAGCCACTGCTGCATCAAGGAGGTGAGCAATGCTCTGTCCTAGGGGACTAGTGACTATGTGCACTACCAGACTGACCCTGACAGTCACGTTGAGAGGGCAGTCGGATTCGGGGCCGTTGCAAGATTGCAGTTCAGTCATGAGCTTATTGAATGGCGGAGCAGGCTCGAAAGGCCGAGTGGCCTACTCCTGCTCCTAATTCATACGTTCATATGTATGTATGTATTCCCCCAGGTACAAGATGTGATGGAACCTTGATGGCCACATATGTGCAGTCCAACAGACCAGCCAACCGCCTTCAACAGGAAGGGCTTTCATTCCATCGACGTTCGATTGGTCTGCAACCACTGAAAGTGCTTTATGAAGGTGTGTGCCTGCTTCCCTGGAAGCAGCCACACTGCCCACATACTTAGATGGCCCCAGATGCTGCAGCTCTTCAGGTCCCCCCGCTCACCTTCAGGGATGAATTCTCGGGGACAAGGGCTACTCATTGAAGGCATGGCAACTCGCATCTGTGAGGAACCGTCGGACTGCAGCAGAAGAGAGGCACAACACTTGCCACGGCTCTACCCAAGCGACCATTGAGCAGGTCATTGGGCTGCTGAAGATGAGATTCCGGTGCCTGGTTTGATCCAGTGGAGTCCTGCAGTATGCCCCTGTGAGGGTCGTTCATATTGTGGTGGTCTGCTATGCTCTGCACAATCTAGCACTGCAGAGGGAGGAGGCCCTGTGTGATGAGGACATGACTTAACATCACTCCTCCACCAATGAGAAGGATGTGGACGAGGATGATGAGCAGCAGCTGGATGTTGAACCCCTTGCACTGGCGTCCAGGCACTTTGACCAAGAGGCAACAGACAGTCTCATACTTACCTGCTGCCAGCCACTATGATGGCCTCTCAGAGTAAAATCAATAAAGACTCACCTCAATGCATGCAGTCTGTCACCTCCTTTTTACTTGTCTTCCGTGCCTAGTGCCCAGCTGAACCATGCGCTATGGCCCGTGGGAGACGTTAATCCAATCAGCAGTGTGCCTACATTTCATCCTTCTTAGTGGATGCCAGTCAGTTAAGGTATGATAGAATAATCATTTTCCACAATAAAAGTTAATTTCAAAATCAAAAGAATTTTGTAAGAGGAAACAAATGTCAAATTTCAAATATCCATGAAACCCATAAGTGTCTCTAGGTTGTTTTCTTTATACATTTACAAGTGCTTCTATAAGGCATAACCCCTGCGCTAGCAGCTGGGCTGGAGGCAGGCTGCTGATCATGTTGCCACTTGGTCTGGGATGACTATGGAGGCCGTTCTCTGGCTGCCTGCGGCCTGGAGGGCTACGGCCACCTGAGGGTTTCC
Organism: Heterodontus francisci; assembly: GCF_036365525.1. Lineage (NCBI taxonomy): Eukaryota > Metazoa > Chordata > Chondrichthyes > Heterodontiformes > Heterodontidae > Heterodontus > Heterodontus francisci. Next base: position 14,361,469 of record NC_090402.1, read on the forward strand.
TGCACAGGTGCTGGAATCTTCTCAGGCATCGTGACTACTGGAGCTAGACTCACACTAGTGGAGGGGCTGAAGAGCCACTGTCCACACTCAGAGCACCCTGAAGGCAGCCCCCAGATGTGGAGGTCAGCCTCTCCTCCCCCCTTTCAAGACTCACGAACCTCCTTGCTGACCAGAAAAGGATGAGGAGGTGGAGAAGACTCCAGGGGCCTTGTCCTTCTCTTGTCTTGCCAAGGCCTGGCCAAGGTGATGGTGTGCAGGTTTACATGCATTTGTGGCATCTGGCTCTCCAGGAAGGTTGCCAGCCTCTCGATGGAGGAAGCCATGCACTTACATGCCTGAAACATTGCAGCACTCATGGCATGGATGGACTCCTCCATTGTCCGCTCATGGCTGCGCATTGCCTCTGGAATCCCTGTCAGATATTGTCTTACCCCTCTTTGCAATCCAGCATGCCCTGTGCTATCGACACCAGAGGCTCGTCATGGGCCTGGGGCTCAGCATGGGCCTGGCCAGCCACAGTCTTCCAACTGTCAGAGGCCTCAGCTGTCTCAGCCTTAGCTCGCTGCTCAGGCACATGTGCAATGCTCTCACCGGCTCATGACCCTGATTTGACAGCCAAGGAAACCCACCAGGGTGAAGGTATCTGCGCTGGTGGAAGAGTCAGGTGATGGTGCATCTTCTGACTCCTGATCCTCCTCAGAGTTGGTATTAGATCACCCTTCGACTAGAGTCTCCTGCAGATGCGGAACTGCATGAAAGAACACAAACATGTGGATTAAGATGTGCAGATCTCGTCATGCCAACCACGCATGATATGAGTCTCCAGAAATCAACTGTATGTCCATGGAAAACAATCCTCACTCTCTTGCATGGAGATTCTAGACTCACCATCCACTACTGAGTGGCCGCCCAGGATCCCCACTAGTTCAAGTGCCGCCTCCTCAGCTATGGAGAGAGGCCCATTGCCTGGGATGCCTCTGCCAGTCTGCAAAGTCTCCTTGCTCTTATCGGCCCTCTTTTCCTGCAATTGGAAAGTGGGAGATAGTCATACTTTGCAGAGAGATCAACATGACAGTTCTGCTAGTGGCAGCCCCACGTACCCTGGGTTTGTGGGGTACCCTATAAAGCTCATACTCCCATCAGCTCACAGGGGAGTTAATTTTTTTGAATTCATTCATGGGATGTGGGCATTGCTGGCTAGGACAGCATTTATTGTCCATCTCTAATTGCCCTTTAGAAGGTGGTGGTGAGCTGCCTTCTTGAACTGCTGCAGTCCTTGGGGTGTAGGTACACCAACTGTGCTGTTAGGAAGGGAGTTCCAGGATTTTGACCCAGTGACAGTGAAGGAACGGCGATATAGTTCCAAATCAGGCTGGTGTGTGGCTTGGATGGGGAACTTGCAGATGGTGGTGTCCCCGTGCATCTGCTGCCCTTGTCCTTCTAGGTGGTAGAGGTCACGGGTTTGGAATGTGCTGTTGAAGGAACCTTGGTGAGTTACTGCAGTGCACCTTGTAGATGGTACACACTGCTGCCACTGTACGTCGGTGGTGAAGGGAGTGAGTATTGAAGGTGGTCGATGGGGTGCCAGTCAAGCTTTGTCCTGGATGGTATCGAGCTTTTTGAGTGTTGTTTGAGCTGCATCCATCCAGCCTAGAGGAGAGTATTCCATCACACTCCTGACTTGTGCCTTGTAGATGTTAGACAGGCATTGGGGAGACAGGAGGTGAGTTACTTGCCGCGGAATTCCTAGCCTCTGACCTGCTCTTGTAGCCACAGTATTTATGTGGCTGGTCCAGTTAAGTTTCTGGTGAATGGTAACTCCCCAGGATGTTGATACTGGGGGATTCAGCAATGGTAATGCCATTGAACGTCAAGGGGAGATGGTTAGATTCTCTCCTGTTGGAGATGGTCATTGTCAGACACTTGTGTGGTGTGAATGTAACTTGCCCTTGATGTCACTCTCACCTCACCTCTGGAGTTCAGTTCTTTTGTTCATATTTGAACCAAGGCTGTAATGAGGTCAGGAGCAGAGTGGCCCTGGCGGAACCCAAACTGAGCATCAGTGCACAGGTTATTCTGAGCAGGTGCTGCTTGATGATCCTCAGATGAAAGGTCACTTACCTGAAACGTTATCTCTGCTTCTCTCTCCACAGACGCTGCCAGACCTGCTGAGCATTTTCAGCATTATTTGTTTGTATTTCAGATTTCCAGCATCTGCAGTATTTTTCTTTTATTTTATGTCCTTTAGGATTGGCCAGCTCAGTCAGTAGTGGTGCTACTGAGCCACTCTTGCTCCAGGCCACTCTTGGTGATGAACATTGAAGACCCCCACCCAGAGAACCTTCTGTGCCCTTGCTGCCCTCAGCGCTTCTTCCAATTGGTGTTTAACATGGAGAAGCACTGATTCATCAACCGAGGGGGTGTGGGGTGGTGAGGGTGGGGGGGGGGGTGGTGGTGGTGGTAGGTGGTAATCAGCAGGAAGTTTCCTTGCCCATGTTTGACTTGATGCCATGAGACATCATGGTGTCCGAGTCAATGTTGAGGACTCCCAGGGCAACTCTCTCCACACTATATACCACTGTGCCACCACCTCTGGATCTGTCCTGCCAGTGGGACAGGATATACCCAGGGATGGTGATGGTGGTGTCTGAGACATTGTTTGTAAAGTATGATTCCGTGAGTATGGCTATATCAGGCTGTTGCTTGACTAGTCTGTGGGGCAGTTCTCCCAGATGTTAGTAAGGAGGACTTTGCAGGGTCAACAGGTCTGGGTTTTCCATTGTCATTTCCAATGCCTAGGTCGATGCTGGGTGGTCTTAGACTTTGTAGTGGTTTGATACGACAGAGTGGCTTGCTGGGCCACTTCAGAGGGCAGTTAAGAGTCAACCACATTGCTGTGGGTCTGGTGTCACGTGTAGGCCAGACCATGTAAGGACAACAGATTTCCTCCCTAAAGGACATTAATGAACCAGATGGGTTTTTACAACAATCCACAATGGTCGCCATTCGTAGACTAGCTTTTAATTCCAGATTTATTAATTGAATTCAAATTCCAGCATCTACCGTAGTGGGATTCGAACCCATGTCCCCAGTGCATTAGCCTGGGCCTCTGGATTACTAGTCTAGTGACATTACCAGTACATCACCTCCTCCCCTTAATGGGGGTGAGATGTGAAAGAGGGTGGCCTGTGGCTGCGATACCTAACCCCCTTTGCCAGCACCTTTGTGATGCCCCCTCCCCCACCCCCCATGTCCCACTTCCTCCTGCATAGCCACATGCAAACCCTAAAAAGGAGAGAGGTGTGGAGCAATCACCTTGGCAGAATGAAGGAGGTTGTTGACCCTCTTGTGGCACTGCACCCATGTTCGGGTGCGGTGACCCCAAGGCTGCTGACCCCTCTGCAATCTCCATCCTGGCTTGCTTGGTCAGGCGGGAGGACCTTTTGCCATCGCTGGGGAAGCCGACCTCCTGCCTTTCCCTTGTTGCCTGGAGGAAAATCTCCAGGGAGGCATTGTTAAACTGTGGGGCCACCCGGTGTCTTTTTTCCGCCATAGTCGCTGCAGGCTTACGTTCAGCACCTTGCCGATCAGGCAACAGAAGGGGTCCTCGGGCAGCTGAGGCAGCAGAAGAGGTCCTGGGGCAGTCGAGGGCACACAGGAGGCACTCTTTTAAACCAGGCAGGACCGAATGTAGGGCTGACAAGCCTTTAAATATGGTGTCAGCGCCTGCTCTGGAGTCATCTGACGTCATATTTAGTGTCTCGAATACCACCCCCCAGTGGTGGGCCAGCTGCACACATGACAAGCGGGGACGATGCCCACTTCCAGATTCGCTATCAGGACCCACTAAATCCAACCCTGTGTGTGTGTGTTCGTCTCCCTCTGTCTCTCTTTCTGTCTGTCTCTCTCGCCCTTCTTTCCCTTTTTTCTCTCTGGAGAGTAAAATCAGGCAGCATGTAAAAACTAGCATTGCACACAATCCTGCCAGTTTCCTGTTAACGTGCTGGCTCTCAGCCTAATTATACTCATCTCTCCCCACAGATTTTCTTAAGATTTTACTACTGCTTTTGAATTGTAATAACTCCTACTGCCTAGTCAATCTAATTTTCATATTTTCATATTTTAAGACATTTGATTCTTAGCATAATTAATATGTTTGTCAAATGTTGTAATGGTTGGATTGTTTTAGTAGGGGATGTCTATTATCAACTGAATTGTAGAAAGATTCACACCATCAGTATTTTCCCCTTTCCTACTCCTATAGCTTGCTCTATAAAAATGTCTAGTCCCTTTTTTTCCTCTCTGCTCACTTTATAGTTTGAAGTTGCAGTTTGTAACTGTTTTAAAAAATAGCCCGATCTAAGATAGGAAGAAGCCTAGGTAATTATGATTTTGAGCTGCACTTTGGTTTTAAATGGTAATTGCTTCAGACAGTATAGCTTAGCAACTGCTTTTTGAGCTGGGTGGTTTGAAACATGCTTGAAGCTTGCTCATTACAGGATGTGGTCAGGCACATGCTGCTGCAGCTTTTACACCAATTGGCCACAAAGAGAGGTAGAATCATGCCACTGGGTTTATGTCATGATATAGAGATAGTTGCATAGTTGCAGGTATACTTGTGAAGCAGATGGCTTCCTGTCTCATTTAGGGTGTTCCTGATTTGAAGTAATAGGATGAAGATTTTTGTCAAGCATCCCTGACTGTGGCAATGGTCGATGTAACAATGGGAGACTGTTGGAGCAATACAAAGGTAACGCAAGGAAGTGATTTGTAGGCACACATACGCTATAAATTGTGACAGTTTGTAATTTGATACCACCAGGGCTGAGACGAGACAATATTTAATATCCTTTGTATTATACTGAAATATACTAATAACTGCACTTCCTCCAATAATCAAGTTTATCACTTAGTTTAGGGAAGCCATTCTGTAATGTAAATTTTTACAGTGACTAAACACTTGTACACATTTGCTTTTGTATTGGTCAGACTGATCGTTTTTGAAAGGTGCTGCAGAATTTAGATTTTGTGAATTTAATTCAGTTTAGAATTTACCTTCATGATGGTTACCACAACAAAATGTTATTTTATATTCTTGATAAGATTTTCAATACAAGTAGAAATCTGTTGAATGCAGACTATTTTAAAGCCTGCGTTTGAGAAATAAAACAAAAACCTTGAAAGATCTTGTGTTATTTTGTTTCTCATCATATAAAGTATCTCTTAGAAACAGAAGTTGTTTTCTTGTATTCCACAGCTAAATTTTTCACTCATTCTGTGACCTTTTCAGACTACCTCTGTGGTGGGTGACTTGAGTGTTGAGTGTCAAGTACTTTGTTGCATTGAAAACATAATGTATTGTACAAGTTCAAATGATTCTGTGATAAATGAGAAAGAATGGAAGGTTGATGAGTATTACCTCTTCCGAGAAAACAACGCACATGCATGCACAATTAATGTTTGAATTTTATTACATTTTATTAATATTGCATTACCTATAATGAGACACATTGTAACATTGGCAGCAATTAAATAATCAGAAATGTATTGCTTGTGGCAGTTTTATTTATCGTAGGATTTGTTGGGTGCTTTGAAGTTTTAAATTAGTTGTAAGGAAGCTGTGATGTACATGTCTGTGCACTAGACTTTCAAATCAGTGATAGTAATAAACCCAGTTGATCTATAATGTATTTAATTTTTTCTCTACAGATTAAATGCTTTTGCATATTTCCTTGGCTACTGTCAGTACCACTGGTTTTATATTTTTACATATTTTACGTGTTCATTTTACCTCCCTGTTTTGCATCTTTCTTGGCCTTCCCATTCTTTGCACTGGCTTGAGCCAAAAAGACAAACTAGTAACCTGCCAGGTTTCTGCCACCAGTGCAGCCATTTAAACATTTCACCAAAGTATCATGTGGGAACTCCTCTTTGGACATTCCCCATTATTGTTTGAAGAATTGTCTGTATAAAATCGCCCTGTGCCCAAGTAAATTAGGTATTCAAAGTCAAACATATCTAGATTCTTCGGACATTTTACTCCATTAAAGATGGATATAAATTCAAATTGTTGCTGTTGTGTACCATCAGTGCTTTAGGAATCTCTTAAGAGGAAGTCTGATGACAGCAGTTTGAATTACAAAATATTTACCATCTTAAATGCATACACGTAGTGGAAAAATTCTTGTGCCACATCAGACAGTGCAATTATTTCTAGCATTTATTTCGCAGATTCAATCAGAATGCTTGCTTAATCCAGTTTGTGGGTTCATTATTTTATAGATAACTTGTTTTTTATCAACTGCACTGCTAAAGCATGAAGAATTTACTTTAGGCACTGTATTTCTATCTGTTCTTTTATGCATGCCTTTATTTTTTCCACATGAACCAATTAGTTTAATCTATTCTCCTGCTCACTGCCCTTATATTTTAATATTCTCTAATATTTATTTAATTCCTCTTTAAAAGAATTGATGAACTCTTTCAGCAAAGGTTTGTGACAGACTATTCTCTGAAGAAATTTTTCAAACCTTTTTAATCATTTATTTTTAATTTTTGCCCTTTCATTTTAGTTTTGCTAACCAATGGAAACTATCACTATCACAACCTTTCTTAATCTTGAAGATAATATCCTGTTACGTTTTAATCTACTGGACTTTCGTGAAAAATCCTAATTCTCTTCATACCTGTAACCCCTCATTGCCAGTAACCTTCTAGTGAATGTGCGCTACAACTTTTCTATTACTTGTATATTTCTTCTACAATGCGATGACCAAAAATGAACAAAATACTGCAACTGCAGCTGAATTGACATCTTGTGCAAACTTAACATTCCTTCCTTGTTTTTTGGTGCTTCATGCCTCCAGGCACAAAACCTGGCTTTTTTAGTGGCCTTATTTACTTCTCTTTCCACTTTAAATTACCTGTTATCTGCAACCAAGAACATGGTGACCTGCTGTTCCATTTAAAATCTTAACATTTAAGATGTATTTCCTTTTCATATTACAACTTCCAAAATATATTACTTCACAATTTTCTACTTTGAACCACATCTGCCACCTAGCTGCCCAATCTGCTGGTTCAACACAGACCACTATGGCACATAACTTATCAGATCTGTAGCATTCCATATAGTTTGCCATAAAGTTAAAGTTGTGTGTTAATTCAGAGTGATTAATGCAAGATACATATGACATGTAAAATTATATTGAAACAAAACCTTCAATTTTCTCTCCTTTTTAATTGGTGTTGAGTCAAGTTAGAGTATGGGTTTATATGTGATGGATGCTCTTTGGTATCTCACCATAGGAGCCATTCATCATGTGTGTATGTTTCTGGAATATTACACTGTGCAGGGAAAAACTGCTAAGCTTGGTCCTGTCTTCACTCAAATGTTCACAATTGCACTTTCCAGCAAAGGACCATTTGATGGCCAACTGCACAGAGATCATTGAATGATTTCTGCTGTCAGCCATGGAGTGCTGAGACTAATTGTAGTTGCCCAATTGCTGCTTTGGCTGAGATCAGGTAACATAGCATTGATTAGAAATTGAACATTGCACTTTTTTTGGTCTCAGCTGAACCATCTGAGGTGATAATTAAAATATTTCTAACTGAATAATGGAGAAGCAAGTTTACTGTCTCTACCATGGAGCTAAATGGAAAAAAATCTGGGGAAAAAGTTAGACTACATTAGCACAATTGTAATACTAATTTGCTGCACTTACAAGCTAAGAGTGTTGTGGCACAGGTACTGCAGAAGTAGCTGTGATTGTAGTGACCATTTCAGTTGATTTGATTCTGTTTCCCAGTGTATTCATTGGTGGTAGTTTGATTGCAAAAGATTTCTGTTAGTACTTTCTTCAGTAGTTAAATAATTTAAAACTTGATAGGTGTTCTCATGGAAGCTGAACATTGTAGAGCTCAGTGTGAATGTCATATTTGGATAATTTAAATTATTGTGAATAAATATTTTATAGGATTTTTCAAATATATAAGTTGACTAGCCTTTGCATTTGCCTCAGAACATCAGAAAAATATTCAGGCCATTAAAGACCCTCACTCTAAAAGAATTTATTTGTTATTAAAGTTAAACCTTTCTCTGTGCTGAAACAGTGTTGCTTCCTGTTTATCTCTTCTTTGCCCCCATCCACTTCTTTCTTTCCTGTCGCACATTTCTGACACAAGGCTGGGTAGATGACCACTTCCTTTGTCTCTACAGCTCTGGCTGCTAGGGAGGTGTACAAGAGTAACTTAGTTTGTTTCCTCTTTCTTTAGTAGGAAATATAGCTTGGTATTTCCTCACAGCAGTACAACTGAGATCAAAAACTCATTGAACTGAGGGAATTAAAGCTCCATAGGGTTGTGTAGTGTCATGGGTATAGTACTAGACTAGCAACCCAGTAGCTGAGAGTTCAAATCCTGCAGTGGATTGTGAAATTGAGTTCAATAAATCTGACCATAAAGCAGCAGATGTTTGTAAGAACCCAACTGGTTGATTAATGTCCTTCAGGGATAGGAATATGTACCTCAACCCAGTTAGCCTACAGGTGACTCCAATCCTGCACTACATAGTTGACTGTTGATGTCCTCAGGGCAACTAGGGATTGGAAATGAATGTTTCCTTGCGAGTGTGACTCACATCACAAGAATAAAAAAAAAAGGCCTATTGCTCCATAGTGCTGCTGTATTGATGTTACAGTGCTCTGCAAACTATACTGAAGCAGTTGATTCCTTATTAGTAACAATTAAACTAACCTTTTAGGACACTCTTTAGTTAACTCTTCTAATTAACATTTCATGTAGTTAGTGGTATTTCAAAAACATTTTTGAAATTTATCAGACTATGAAATCCACAATAGGCTGGCACATGTGTATCATTAATTTCTTTATAAAATTGAAAATTCTCAGTGTTTTACAGTTGTACATAAATGTCAATTGTAAGCATATATACATGCCAGTTCAAACTGATCATGATATTTACTGGGGAGTACCAGGTTTCTTTAAGAAATTGCAAAATGATTTGTTTGATGCATTTTGCAGACATGCCACCCCCATCTGACTTCAATATTTCTCATTTTTGTGTTGTGGCAAACATCATGCTTCAGTTTGAAAATGTTCATTTTTCTAGTATACATAGCATCTAAAGTCAGCCAAATAATGACGCCCAGACACACAGAAAATTCAGCAATTGTTGCTCACTAGATATTCCTGTGTATTGTAATTGGAAGTGATTTCCGTCCTTATTTGTTTGTTTTGCATTCGATATGGAATAAAAATGGCTGCTGGAAATCTGAAATCAAAACAGAAAATGTCGGACAGGCTAGTTGAAATGAATATTGTGGCAGGCTGAACATTTGCTCGAGTTGGTTTTCCACTTTTTTTTGTTAAAAATAAATTTCTGACTAACTGCAAAAGAGCTGATGAAAGAATATTTAACGTCTCGGGCTGCATTTTATTGACCAAGAGATTTTAACTATTTGGTGTTTAGATTTTAACGTATTGATATTTAGCTGGAAAATGTGATTTTCTATGTCATTATTTACAGAACTACTAACTTAAAATGCAGTCATTTGTTGACTGTGACTCTTCATACATCAAGCAGTAAGCGCAGCATTGTGCATTTGAGGGCCTTTTATTTTGGTCTTGCAGTTTGTATTCTGGGAGTCTGTTGTTTATGAAGTTTAGTGTTCCTAGACTGATGGTAGTTGAGTCGGCAAAAGTGAATTGAAGTTATGTATTTCTTACCAGCATGTTGTACATAATTATTTTAGCATCCAAAATTATAAACCACAAAATTAACATGTTATTCTATTCTGATTTCTGAGGATGTTAGCAGTTGTCACCTTTCATAGGAGTTGTTGCATCTATAGTTTTGGGATAATATGTTAAAGCATAAATTCAAGGCTACGATTCACAAAGAAATAGAACTGGGGAAAATCATGTTTTTTCATGTTTTCAGCTCCAACTCAGTGAAACGAAAATGCTATATTTGCTGCCAACCAGTTGAGTTAGAACAGAAACATTTTCGGAACAATAAAAAGGCCATTATGTTCAATAATCCCATCCTTCCTGTTCATAAGCCTACCTACCATTTTTAGCATATTCTTTAACACTTCTCGCAGAAATGTATTGGATTGTCACTTGAACCTATTTATATTCTTGAATAATTTATATTTATTTTAGAATGATCACCTTCGGATGGAAATGTTCTGCATAATTTTAATTTTTACTCCTTATTTCATAATTTTAAGTCATTAAATAAAATGCCAATTTTCCCCCAGGTCTATGATCCTCCAGTAAACCTCACACCAGGGTCATGTGAAGTATTCATTTCTTAAATTGTTCTTTGATATAAAAGAAGCTTTATCTAAAAGAGACTTTGCAAGTAATTAAACAAAACAAGCAAGATGATTAATTGGAATGGTACCTGTTGCTGTTTCTAACAGTTTTATCGAAGCTTGTTGGAATATATTGTGTTGCTAAAATGGAGCCATGGTTAAGCTGCACCTTAAAGGCAACAAAATGCAATTGCCATAAATAAACTGTGCCTGAAGTCAAGCAGTTAAATTGCTTTATAGTGTGGGAACTTTGCAGATAGCTGCTGCATGTGAATTTCTGAATCCAGGATAGAAAAAAGTAGCATGGTATGATATTTAGGGGAAGCTGTGGCATAGTGGTGATGTCACTGGACTAGTAATCTGGAGCCCAGGCTATGGGGACATGGGTTTGAATCCCACCACGGAAGATGAAATTCGAATTCAATTAATAAATCTGGAATTAAAAGCTAGCCTAATGGTGACCATGAAGCCATTGTCGATTGTTGTAAAAATCCATCTGGTTCGCTAATGTCCTGAGGGAAGGAAATCAGCTGTCCTTACCTGGTCTGGCCTACATGTGACTCCAGAACCACAGAAATGTGGTTGACTCTTAACTGCCCTCTGAAATGGCCCAGCAAGCCACTCAGTTGTCAATTACGTTAGGGATGGGGAATAAATGCTGTCCTAGCCAGCGACACCCACATCCCACAAATGAAAAAATAATTCTCTTTTTTTTCTGCTTTTCACAACACAGATGTCTGTAATGTTTCAGGGTGGTGGGGTGGGGGGGGGGGGGAGTGGAATGGAATATGACATTCAGTTGTATTTAGTAGTATAATGATGAGTCTGTTGTATATGAATGAGAAGTTTTGTCCAAGAGCAGAGGTTGGAGAGGTGGATGAATCAAACATTGATAACTGTTTTAATTGGCTTAAAGGCTTATTCCAGAAACTAGTCTACTTAATCATATATATCCCTCAGTTGATGGCTCTGACTGAACCTATTAATGTTTATTTTCAATGAACAGTTCTTTCTTGGTTTGATAGGAAAATGAAGGCCTTTGTATTAGGATGTGTAGATGTTAGTGTACCAACAAGGTACCAAAGGCCTCATATGAAATTCCTTTAATGAAAGCAAATCCTGCAGATGCTGGAAGTCTGAAATAGGAAGTGATGCTGCCAGACCTGCCGAGTATTTCCAGCACTTTCTGTTTTTATTTATGAAATTCCTTTGCTTTTTTTTTAATAGGAGCAGGAGTAGGCCATTTGGCCCTTCGAGCCTGCTCCACCATTCATTATGATCATGGCTGATCATCCAACTCAGTAGCCTGTTCCGGCTTTCGCCCCATACCCTTTGATCCCTTTAGACCCAAGAGCTATATCTAACTCCCTTTTGAAAACATTCAATGTTTTGGCCTCAACTGCTTTCTATGGTAGCGAATTCCACAGGCTCACCACTCTCTGGGTGAAGAAATTTCTCCTCATCTCACTCCTGAAAGGTTTACCCCGTATCCTTAGACTGTGACCCCTGGTTCTGCACTCCCCCACCATCGGGAACATCCTTCCTACATCTACCCTGTCAAGTCCTGTTAGAATTTTATAGGTTTCTATGAGATTCCCCCCTCGCTCTTCTGAACTCCAGCGAATATAATCCTAACCGACTCAATCTCTCCTCATATGTCCGTCCCGCCATCCCAAGAATCAGTCTGGTAAACCTTCGCTGCACTCCCTCTATAGCAAGAACATCCTTCCTCAGATAAGGAGACCAAAACTGCACACAATATTCCAGGTATGGCCTCACCAAAGTTGTTGAATCAGAAATTTCACTCAGTGTTTGCATTTTGATATTTTTATGACAATATCTAGCCAAATATGTTTGTAAGAACATATATATCAGTCAATAAGTTATGAATCATTAACTACTGGCCAGCAATATAATTCACACATGGAGGGCAGTCATTGGATGCAATATTTATACAGTGGATGTTGGGTTTATCTATTTAATAAAATTGTTTTATGTCACAATTATAATCTCAATCTTAGTAAGATAAAATGGCAGATTTTTGAGATGTCCTGTAGGTTGTTGAGACAGTCCAGTGCATGATTTCCTTCAGCATGCTATTGTAAATAAAATTGAAATTGATATGGTGATATTATTGGAAAATAAGGTTGGAATAAAATCTTGTTGAATGCAGCCTATTGTAAAATAGAATCATTCCCTTTATTTCAGATATTATATGGTGTGTCCACAGTTCATTATTTTTCTTCATGGTTAATTGTTCTGGAATGTGACATTCTGGTCAAATAGTACATTGGACCTACGAATAGTGGAAAAGTCTGTTGGGGCCCAGCTGGTTGATCTCAGTATAAAATGCTGGTTCAAAAAACATATTGTACTTCTCTCTACTCTTAAAATAATTTACCTCTAAAATGTTATCCTGCTTTCCCTTGAATTTACCAATAGGTTCTAAGCTTCAGCTTATATGATGAGTTGTACAAAATTATTTTCATGAAACTGAAGGATTAACTTGAGCATTTTGAACACAGTTTTAAAATGAGCGCTATGAGTATATTGCTAGATTGCCTGTAAAAAAAAAACTAAATACAGTTTTAATAGTGGAACTATTAACTGTCATGCAGGCCCCCACCTGCCAAGAATGAGGAATATTAATTTCACCACATGAACATTAATTTTAAACTGTTACTGGAGTGAAGGAAGAACTGGTTAAAAAAACCCACAATGGATCCTTGGCTGGAGAGACATTTTTTCATATTAACAGACAGTACTTGGAAAGGACAAAGGGGCTATTCCCTGCTCCAATTTAATCCACAATGGACTTTTGAATACCAGACATTGAGGCTGGAGGAGCTTGCATTTCAGGTTAACTGCTAAGATGGCCGAATACACAAACGGACGTGGTCACACCAGATAGTCACATGATTAACCTGCTGGGCCACCTGAGTTTTTTTAAAATTTGAACTTGCCACAGAATTTTGAACTGGCAGAAAGCTGTTTGCTCCTGGATTGAAAAGACCTCTCGTGGCTGGCTCACCGGAGCCTCTCCTGTCTACTTCCACGCCTTTCTCACGGAACTCCAAGACCCATTGAAGACACATAAACCCCAAGAGAGAAAAGTCTCCTACAGTGAACAAGGTTTAAGAAGAATACTGGGCCCCAATGAAAAGCAAGATCAACCTACAAAAGGACTCTACAGCGAGCTCGAAGCAAGTAACAAAAAAACCCTTCTCAGAGATTGCCTCAAACTGTTCCACTTTATCTTTTCTTCTCTTTTCTGTCTGTATTTGCATGTGTGTATCACATATGCATGCTTGCGTGGGGCACGGCGTGTACCCGTAGGCATTAACCGAATTAGAGTTTGTAGTTTAAGTTTAATAAATTTCACTTTTCTTCTTTAAACCTAATCAAGCCTGTTCGTGCTCATTTCTTTGCCTGATAATTGGAAAGTGGTGAACAAGGATTCACCAAGGGGGAGCTCAAAACAGTGTGTTTAAAATTAAACCTTGTTACAGTAAGACCAGGTGAAAGGCTGAACGGGACTCTTAGACACCTTTTTCACCTGCTCGTAACAGTATATTGTTAGTTAGTTACTTGCTTGAAAAAAATGTAAAGGGAAGATATTCGCTACAATGCCTCTGATAAACTTGTGATGCATCTGGTCAGGCTTCTTTAAGACAGCATTGTGTGCTGCTGGAGTTATTCAATTAAAGATGCTAAAATGAACTAAAACATACAGTGGCATTATTTATCAAGTCCTGAAGAAATGTAGAATCTTATTTTATAATGGCAATTGAACATCAGATATGAAATCTAGTGAAAAATCTACTTACACATTAGTCAAATTCCCAAGTATGTTTACCTTTTCAACAGGATTCCTATCAAGAATCATTTCAGTGTCGAGCAGTTACTGCATCTCTTTTGTTCCTCTCTGCATCTGTTCAATGACTCAAGCTGCCCATTCTTCTAATGTTTCTGGGAAGGTGTTTGCACATGTGCTTGATGCAGTGCTTGATGTGTGCATTGAGCTGAAATAAATTACATCAATCCTCACTCGTGTTTGCCTATTGAGTTCTGATTTCCATAAACATAATACAGGGCTTATTTTGTGATCTTCAAGATGAATAAACATGTATAGAAATTGTGTTTTTTTTTAAAGGGAAAACTTGCACCCTTTTAGTTTTAAATCAAAAATACTTGTTTGTAAACAGTTGCTCCAGCTCACTCATTTACTTAGCTCATTGTTGACCACTTGGCTCAATTGCAGTGTGCTTTAAAATAAAGAAGGAAATTTGTTACCAACTGGAAGTCAAGATTTTGAGTTGTAGCCCAAAGCACTTAATCTAGGAATGCGTGCATAGTTCTCCAGTGCAGTGTGCAGCATTCCATATTCCGTACTGTATAGGAATGCAATATGCTATCACGAGCTCATTTACATTCCCAAGCAAATTGGAAAATGAATTTTTCACATTCTGTAAACTATATAAATACTTGAGAAATAAGACTTGCTAGATTGCAATTCTGAAATATATTAAAATTTATTTCCCACATGAAAACTGGGTAAAACCATGTGATGCCAAGGATAAGTGTATCTGGTCTGGGAAATGTGATCTTGGGTGAGTGAAAATATATCACAATTTGAAAATAGGCTTGAAACTTGGCAAAGGAAAAAAAAATTATTGTAACTTTTCTCTGTCCAACAGGATCAGTTTGACAACTTGGAAAAACACACACAATGGGGAATTGAATTTGTAGAGAGATACAACAAGTTTGTTAAGGACCGAACAGAAATTGAGATCAGCTATGCA
The DNA here is from genome assembly GCF_036365525.1 of Heterodontus francisci. NCBI lineage: Eukaryota > Metazoa > Chordata > Chondrichthyes > Heterodontiformes > Heterodontidae > Heterodontus > Heterodontus francisci. The sequence continues at coordinate 14,376,611 of NC_090402.1, forward strand.
AAGCAGCTGAGGTGAGTACTGTGAAAAGTAATGTAGTCAATTGCATTTCTGGTTAGTAAATATAAGATGAGTGTGTACACAGTCACTGGGGATGTGATCTGAATACTTGTATCCACATGCTGTATGCATGTGTACTTTAACCCTTTTATGGTGTTTGTTTGTAAAATGAGAACATGTGTTTTTAAATCATTGATTGCTTTAGTTCCTTCGTTACTGAATGGTGGTAGATGTTAAGTAAATATAAACAAGGGAAGAACATTTACCTATCCTGTGTGAGTGCATGTAAGGTGTTTTGTGCTAAAATTAATGCATGTGGTTAAAATAGTATTGCTGTAGCCACACCTGTGGCTAGTCAGCAATTTCTATTAGGCAATATGACTTTGAATGAAGGAATGTCCTCTATAAATTCACAGTTTGTATGTTAAATAGTTGTAAGATGTCGAGAGAAAATACATTTTCCAGATGCTGTTGGAACTTAATTAATTACAGGATTAAAGATGTGAAGATCCAGGCAGACTGCTATGAAAGGGTAATGGTGACTTGGGTAGGTTAATTACCAAACCAATAATAACTTAATTTATCTGAAACTGGTAGCAACAGGGTAAACAGATGTACTGCCAACTACACAGGCTTTACCTTAAAAAAAAAAATTAGAGATCTCTGGTAACAAACAAACTGAAAAGCAGTTTGAACACTTGTGTGTCAGTGGTTTACATTTATTAGCAGCTTTATTTAGATGTTAATATGAAATGTTCTGGATTCTTGACTGAAAAGTCTCCCTGTATGATTTCATTTTTCTTTTGAATCATTGGAAACACACTGCTAGCTAAGGATTGGAAAAGGACTAGCCAATTTGGAATCAGGGCTGTAAAGATTACCATGGGCCAATTAGCCCAATATCTGTGGTAGCTAAAACAGTGGCGTCATCTTGAAGGAAGGGAGAATGAAGCATCTAGAAACATGTGGAATAATGAGGGAGTTGACAGCGTTCTATGGATGGGAGGTTATTCCTGACAAATCTATTGAAATTCCTCAAAGGAGTAATAGGCCTGATGGACTAGTGGAACAGTGCTTCACTGAAGACCAGTCTATGATTGGGAAGCACAGGATGGTGGAGAAGCTCCTTTAGTAAATAAGAAACGGACTTATTTAGCAGAAACAAAGGTAGTTGTACTTGGAGGTAAAGGCTTGCTCGGGTCTACCAAAAAAAAACCCGACCCGAGCTCGACAGAACCCCATCTGACCCAGCCCAAGTCCTTCTATTTTTTTCCCGTGCCCGACCCGGCCCGACCATCAGTTAACTTACCTTCCGTTTTTCACTAAAATAAAAGCAAAATACTGCGGATGCTGGAAATCTGAAATAAAAACAAGAAATGCTGGAACCACTCAGCAGGTCTGGCAGCATCTGTGAAAAGAGAAGCAGAGTTAACGTTTCGGGTCAGTGACCCTTCTTCGGAACTGACAAATATTAGAAAAGTCACAGGTTAAAAGCAAGTGAGGTGGGGGTGGGGCAAGAGATAACAAAGGAGGTCTAGATTGGACCAGGCCACATAGCTGACCAAAAGGTCACGGAGCAAAGGCAAACAATATGTTAATGGTGTGTTGAAAGACAAAGCATTAGTACAGATTAGGTGTTAATATACTGAATATTGAACAGCAGCAAGTGCAAACCTGAAAAAAACAGTGGGTAAGCAAACTGAACAGATTAAGATGAAATGAAATAAATGCAAAAAAAAAAATTGTAAAAAATGTAAAAAAGAATGTTAAAAAAAGGAAGAAAAAATGACTAAAAATGAAAGTAAAATGGGGGGCTGTCATGCTCTGAAATTATTGAACTCAATGTTCAGTCCGGCAGGCTGTAGTGTGCCTAATCGGTAAATGAGATGCTGTTCCTCGAGCTTGCGTTGATGTTCACTGGAACACTGCAGCAATCCCAGGACAGAGATGTGAGCATGAGAGCAGGGGGGAGTGTTGAAATGGCAAGCAACCGGAAGCTCAGGGCCCTGCTTGCGGACTGAGCGGAGATGTTCCGCAAAGCGGTCACCCAGTCTGCGCTTGGTCTCCCCAATGTCGAGGAGACCACACTGTGAGCAGCGAATACAGTATACTACATTGAAAGAAGTACAAGTAAATCGCTGCTTCACCTGAAAGGAGTGTTTGGGGCCTGGGATAGTGAGGAGAGAGGAGGTAAATGGGCAGGTATTACACCTCCTGCGATTGCAGGGGAAGGTGCCATGGGACGGGGACGAGGTGGTGGGGGTAATGGAGGAGTGGACCAGGGTGTCGCGGAGGGAACGATCCCTTCGGAATGCTGACAGGGGAAGGGAGGGGAAGATGCGACTGGTAGTGGTATCACGCTGGAGATGGCGGAGGATGATCCTTTGGATATGGAGGCTGATGGGGTGAAAAGTGAGGACAAGGGAAACCCTGTCACGGTTCTGGGAGGGAGGGGTGAGGGTAGAGGTGCGGGGAATTGGCCGGACACGGTTGAGGGCCCTGTCAACCACAGTGGGGGGAAATCCTCGGTTGAGGAAAAAGGAGGTCATATCAGAAGCACCGTCATGGAAGGTAGCATCATGAGCAGATGCGTCGGAGACGGAGAAACTGGGAGAATGGAATAGAGTCCTTACAGGAGGTAGGGTGTGAAGAAGTGTAGTCGAGGTAGCTGTGGGAGTCGGTGGGCTTATAATTGATATTAGTAGACAACCTATCCCCAGAGATGGAGACAGAGAAGTCGGTACCACGACCAAGCGCAGACTGGGTGACCGCTTTGCGGAACATCTCCACTCAGTCCGCAAGCAGGACCCTGAGCTTCCGGTTGCTTGCCATTTCAACACTCCCCCTTGCTCTCATGCTCACATCTCTGTCCTGGGATTGCTGCAGTGTTCCAGTGAGCATCAACGCAAGCTCGAGGAACAGCATCTCATTTACCGATTAGGCACACTACAGCCTGCCGGACTGAACATTGAGTTCAATAATTTCGGAGCATGACAGCCCCCCATTTTACTTTCATTTTTAGTCATTTTTTCTTCCTTTTTTTTTACATTCTTTTTTACAAATTTTTTTTTTTGCATTTATTTCATTTCATCTTAGTCTGTTCAGTTTGCTTACCCACTGTTTTTTTCAGGTTTGCACTTGCTGCTGTTCAATATTCAGTATATTAACACCTAATCTGTACTAATGCTTTGTCTTTCAACACACCATTAACATATTGTTTGCCTGTGCTCCGTGACCTTTTGGTCAGCTATGTGGCCTGGTCCAATCTAGACCTCCTTTGTTATCTCTTGCCCCACCCCCACCTCACTTGCTTATAACCTGTGACTTTTCTAATATTTGTCAGTTCCGAAGAAGGGTCACTGACCCGAAATGTTAACTCTGCTTCTCTTTTCACAGATGCTGCCAGACCTGCTGAGTGGTTCCAGCATTTCTTGTTTTTATTCCGTTTTTCACTATTGTGGATGGGCACAAGCTTAAAATAATTAGTCCAAAAATTAAATTAACAGTGGAGCCGCTTAGCTGTGATGGAGCGTGTCCGACCCGGCCCAACCCGAGCCCGGAAGTGCAACCCGACCTGACCCGAACACAACACATGTCGTCGGGTTCAGGTCGGTAGCAGGCCTTTACTTGGAGGTGCAAATTCATAGAAAATGAAATCCAGCGCTGTACCTTGCCAAATGGTTTCGAGCTATTATGATTTCCGGTGTGCAGAAATGTTTTGGAGGGACAAAAACAAAGATATTTGACTTTGAAAGCAAATGTTGGTGTGGGGCAAGGTAAGAAAAGCTAAGCGGAGATTTATTGGAGGTTTTTAACATTATTAAGAATTTTGATACAGGGAACAACTGTTTATTCTCGTTAGTCAGTGAACAGGGATAGCTGAGTCCACCCGGTCAGCGCTGGGAGGGGTGAGTTGGATGGGAAGGAAATTGGCAAGATTGGCTCCCAGTGGGTGAGCTGGGTGGGAAGGTCGCTGAAAGAGTAGGATGGAGCAGTTATAGTTGCTGCTTGTAAGGAGGCAGTGGCAAGTGCCTGAATGGATCCTTCAGAGCATGGCAAGAGACGGACGGAGGGAAGCTGTAGGCTTATCTGAGAGAGTCAAACCTGGGATGGAAGCAGGAGAGTAGGAAGTTCAAGGAGTGCTGATGGGTTAGGGTAGGGATTTGGGAGGGCAGAGTACCGAAGAGGAGCGAAGTGAAAGGAGGCTTGACAACTGGAAAGAGGGGTAAAGAAAAAAGTTTTTAAAAAAGGGAAAAATTGGAAATAGTAGTGATGGGCTTGGGCCCAGAGCTGCAGCCAAAATGCACACGCGAATGGACTGAGGGAAAACTCAAGCTATGTAGGCCTGGTTATGTAGCAATTGTTAGGATATATATATATATTCTGGTGCTAAGCAGGGAATAATGAGAAGACAAAAGGAGGGAGTCCAGGGACAAAGTCAGAGCTCTGTTGGTGGGGTAAAGTTGACACAGGTAGGGTGAAGTCAGCATCATGCAGTAGCGAACTGTTGTCCAGGTTGGGACAGAGGAGAGTGAAGTCCAGGAGCTGTTTGAAGGGGAGAAAGTTGGATGGTGCACTGATAGAAGTATTTCCATGAGAAAGAAGATCCAGAAGGTATGCAGAATTGGTTGTGGGGCAGTGAAGTTGGAGTCACCATAAAATCCAGAAGTGATGGAGAAGAGTACTTAAGCCCAAGAGAGTGAATCTCTGGCCAGACTGCAGCTGAAGCTGAAAGGCCAGCAGTGGTGGAAGTGCTGTAAACTAATAAAAGTTACTTTAAAATTAGTTAGAGCTAAAATGCACCCATTATTAGAACCAGGAAGCTTAAACAGTAGAGGAGAGGAGAAAGAGCAAAGGATGGCAGCAGATAGCCAAGGATAGAGTTGCACAGTAAGGAGCACTCCAGGGAGTGGCCTAACCAAAAGTACTTCACTCAGCTCAGCTTTCCTCCCTCAACAAAGGGATGTCTTTACACATGAACTTGCATATAATATGAAGGGCTGAGCCTGATCCTGCCCTGCACATACATGTGTACATTTTCAAATGGGGAGGGTGGTGGTTATGGGACAGTAGTCAGAAGTGCGAGTCTGGCTGATTTAAAATAGGATAGATAATGTGAATGTAAGTGCAGAAATAGAAAGCACAAGTACAACATTTAAAAGCCACAAGAAAGCAGAGATAGGAAGAATTTGTTTTCAACACACTAGTTGGTATGTGAAATAAGACCACAGCAAAAATAACTAGAGCAGGATTGATATTTGGGATTGAAGATCTTGGGGGTTTGTGTAAATGGCCAAATGCTCCAGGGAATACAATGGTTCTTTTTCTGCTGGAGACATGGAAATGTTATATAGGAAGCAACTGGGCATGGTTAAGTACGTAAAGTGTGAGGATATGTTGGACTTTCATGTTATCATTGTGGGTCAGGGTGAAATTTACAAATCTTTGGCTCGGGATGAAATGAGTGTGCCCTTGCCTAGGATAAAATTAATTGGCTTCGTTGGACAACATGGCATTCTTCAGTTCTGTGCTATCTTGTTATTTATTTCTATTCCCAAAATCAAGGGGCAAGAGAAAGCCAAGAAAGGATTGGTAAATGCATATTGGCTAATCATTCATACAATAAAAGCAGTTTACAATTCTTGCTTTTTAAAGTCAGCCACAAAAATCTGAACCTTCAATAATTAAATGAATTTGAGTAAAACTTTGATATCAATTTCTATTAGATGACGTGACTGCGGAATTTAGTTTTCTCTAAATCTAATGTTGTCTATCCTGCCAGTTGACCAAGTGACTGCTGCCAAAGAGTTATGGCTTTTTGACTTGGATCTTTATAAATAAATGGGACCATAAAATCTGAATGCAGAATATCCTCCTTTCAGGACATGCTCAAAATGAAATGAGGAACAACAACTGTCCAATACTAATACATGTATGAATCACACCATGTCGAAATATACTTCTGATGTAATTTCAGGTCATTGAAATTTTATAGTACATTGTGTTAGAAATTCAGCAAGCAACACCCACTGTTGTGGTTTCTTGCACAGGAAATAAGGAATGCATATGTCATGCCTTTTATCATATAGGGATCTGTCGTGGCAGGAGACAACTACATTTAGTAAACTCTATAGAAAAGTATTGTACACTGTAACTGATTTCTTAAATCTTAATGTAAAATCTGAGTAGTAAATAATCAAATCCAAAAATTGGTCAACACATTAAGACTTAAATGGAACAAAAGGCTGAAATCTGAAATATAAACTTTAAAGAAGCAGAAGATAGGTCTAGAGGAAACGTAAATGGTAAGAGCAGAATCAGAACCAGCACCTTTTGTCAGAAAAAATGGAAGCAGTGGTTATGATCTGAAATCGTTGCACTTAATGTTGAGTCTGGAAGCCTGGAAAGTGCCTAATCAAAAGATGAAGTTCTATTCCTCGATCTTCTGTTGAGCTTCATTGGAACAGTGCAGGAAGCTGAGGACAGAGTGGGAGTGGAGCAGAGAATTAAATTGTCATGTGACTGGAAACTCAGGGTCATGCCTTCAGATGGAATGGAGGTGTTGAGCAAAGCTATCACCCAATCTGTGTTTGGTCTTCCCAATGTAGAGGAGGCCATATTGTGAGGAAATCATCTACATTGTTAGAAAGATGCAAGTGCCAGCTGCACTGGAACAACTTGGTGAGGAGAGCAGCTAGCTCTGCTGCCATGTTTTTAGCACTGCAACTGGGATGTTGTCAGGATCTATAGGTTTTGCTATGACCAGTGCACTCACCCGCTTCTTAATGTCATGTTAAGTGAACCAAATTGGCTGCACACTGGCCCTGATGTTAGAGACCTGAGGTAGACTAGCATCATTCAGTTGACACTTTTAGCTGAAGGCACTTGTAAGTACTTCAGCCTTGTTCCTTGCACTCATGTGCAGAGTTCTACCATGGTTGAGAATGGGTATGTCATGAATTCTGTTGGTTGTCTTGGTGTCCATCATTCTCAGCTGGATGTGTTGGGGTTACAGAGTTTTGATCTGATTCATTGCCTGTGGGATCATTTAGCTCTATTAATAGCCTGCAACCATTGGTGTTTAACATGCAGGTAAGCCAGAATATAGTAGCTTCATTAAGTTGGCAACTAAAGATTTTATCATTTACGTTCTGGGCAAAAATAGATAACTGAAAATTTTATAAATCATGCTATATATTGTGTAGGGTTTGTGGTGTCAGGATGTGGAGATGCACATGTGTTGATTCTGATAGTCTCCGCTGGATCAGAAGGCGGGTGGGTGACCAGCTGAGGCAGTTCCTTCCATGTGCTTTATGCTGCATGAGATTGACAAGATTAGCCTATATCCAACAGTGCTCCGATTTTCTACCACCCTCTATATCTGGAATCTATTTGCCTGGCCTCTGCATAGCTGTGCCATCACTGTTCCTTTATGTATTTTTAACTAGAGAATAAACATTTCATATCTCTAAGCATGCTGTGTTACCATGTCCAAAATATATAATGGAGCTGCCTCTGTAAATTTGTCATTATTGTAATACACCCTCCTGCCAGTGGCAATGCCACAGCCTCTTCCTGCACATCAGCCTGTATTGTAGAAAAACTCCTATCCTCCAACCAACTGTTCTTTTATTCCTCCAAAATTGCCCTCAGTTTCATTATTTAACTGCAAATAATAAAAAGTGGACTCCTTAAATAAAAATGATGAGAGAATATATGGCTGAAAATAAGGTTGAATTACATTGGCATACCATGGTGTAATTATTCCCCTGCCCTACGCTAAAAATCAGATTTTTGTCTTAGCTCTGTGTGCAACATCACATCAATTCACTAAAGCTCCTTCGACAGCACCTTCCAAACCTGCAGCCTCTATCACCTAGAAGGACAAGGACAGCAGATGCATGGGAACACCACCACCTCCAAGTTCCCCTCCATGCAACACACCATTCTGACTTGGAACTATATTGCCGTTCCTTCACTGTCGCTGGGTCAAAATCCTGGAACTCCCGTCCTAACAGCTCTGTGAGTGTACCTACACCACATGAATTGCAGCGGTTCAAGAAGGCAGCTTCCCACCTTCTCTAGGGCAATTAGGGATGGGCAATAAATGCTGGCCTAGCCAGCAATGACCACATCCATGAACGAATAAAAAAAAAAGTGACTCCTGCTTGCGTGTGTGCACTAGCTTATCTCCTACAGTGTTGTAAATGTACAGTTGGCAAGGATCAGCAAAGTTGATGGGGATAATTTTACCAACAGGGCTCTGTTTTAGATGTTTGCCATTGCTGTTCGACATCATTGTTTGCCAGTACTGTTGTCCATTAATGTCCACCAGGGGAGGAAGTCTGCTGTACGTACCCAGTCAAGCCTACATGTGACTCCAGACTCAAAGCAATGTGGTTGACTCTTAATTTCTCTCTGAACTGGCCTAACAAACCACTCAGTTGTATTAAACCACTGCAGAAAAGTTGAATAAGAATAAAACCGGACCAACCACCCAGCAAAGACCTAGGCCCTGGAAACGACAAAGACACACCCTGCCCAGTCGAACCTGAAAAGTCCTCCTCACTAACATTTGGGGTCTTAAGAACAAAGAAATAGGAGCATGAGTAGACCATGCAACCCGTCGAGCCTGCTCCGCAATTCAGTGTGATTATGTCTGAAAATCAGCTTCAACTCCACTTTCCCGTCCATTCCCCAAATCCCTTGATTCCAAGAGATCAAAAATCTGTCTATTCCAGCGATTCACAACCCCTTGAATGAAGACATTTCCCCTCATCACATTCCTAAATGATTGGTCCCCTTATCTTAAGACTGTGCCTTCCCCATTTTATATTCCCCAGACAGAGGTAACAACTTCTCAGTATCTGCCCTGTCAAGCCCCTTCAGAATCTTATAAGTTTCAATGAGATCACCTATTCTTCTAAACTGTAAAGAATATAAACCCAATTTACTCAGCCTCTCATCATAGGACAACCCTCTCATCCCAGGGACCAATCTAGTGAACCTTTGCCGTACTGCCTCCAATGCAAGTGTATTATTCCTTAAATATGGAGACCAAAACTGCACACAGTATTCTAGATGCGGCAAAATTGGGAGAGCTGTCCCACAGACTAACCAAGCAACAGCCTGACATAATCATAGTCACCAAATCATACCTTACAACCAAAGTCCCAGACTCTCCATCTTCATCACTGGGTATGTCTTGTCCCTCTTGCAGGGAACACCCACCAGTGGTGTACAGTCAGGAGGGAGTGGCCCTGGGAGTCCTCAACATTGACCGCAGACCCCATAAAGTTTCATGGCATCAGGTCAAACACGAGCAATGAAAACTCCTGCTGATTACCACCTACTGCTCTCGCTCAGCTGATGAATTAGTATTCCTCCATGTTACCCACCACTTGGAAGAAGCACTGAGGGTAGCAAGGGCATAGAATGTACTATGAGTGGGCGATGTCCATGTCCATCACCAAGAGTAGCTTGGTAGCACCACGATTGACTGAGCTAGCTGAGTCCTGAAGGACATATATGCCAGACTGGGCCTGCAGTTGGTAAGAGAACCAACGAGGGAAAAACCTACTTTACCTCAACCCCACCAATCTACCTGTTGCAGATGCATCTGTCCATGACAGTATTGGTAGGAGTGAACACCGCACAGTCCTTGTGGAGACAAAGTCCCATCTTCACACTGAGGACACCCTCCATCATGTTTTGTGGCACTTCCACCATGCTAAATGGGATAAACTCAAAACAGATCTAGCAGCTCAAAACTGGGCATCCATGAGGCGCTGTGGGTCATCAGCAGCAGCAGAATTGCATTCAATGACAATCTGTAACCTCAAGCCTGGCATATCCCTCACCATTACCATCAAGCCAGGGGGCGAACCGAGTTGAATAAGGAATGTATGAGACCATGCCAGGAGCAGCACCAGGCATATTTGAAAATGACATGCCAGCCTGGTGAAGCCACAACACAGGACTGAAAGCATGCTAAAAAGCAGAAACAGCCTGCTATAGACAGAGCAAAGTGATCCTACAACCAACAGATCAGATCAAAGTTCTGCAGTCCTGCCATATCCAGTCATGAATGGTGGTGGAAAATTAAACAAATAACTGGAGGAGGAGCCTTCAAAAACATCCCCAGTCTCAATGATGGGAAAAGCCCAGCACGTCATTGCATCAGGCAAGGCTGACGCATTTGCAACCATCTTCAGCCAGAAGTGCCGCGTGGACGATCCATCTCGGCCTCTTCCTGAGGTCTCATAGATGCCAGGCCTCAGACAATTCGATACACTTCACGTGATATCAAGAAACAACTGAAGACACTGGATACAGCAAATTTGTGGGCACTGACAACATGGTGGCTGTAGTACTGAAGACATGTGCTCCTAAACTAGCCGCACCCTTAGCTATACTGGAACAGCTTGGCTATGACACTGGGATCAAATCGACAATGTGGAAAATTGCCCAGGTATGTCCTGTCCACATAAGTAGGATAAATTCAATCCAGCCAATTACCGCTCCATCAGTCTGCATCATCAGCAAAATGATGGGTGTCATCGACAAGTGCTATCAAGTGGCACTTAGTTAGCAACAACCTGCTCACTGAAGCTCAGTTTGGGTTCCGCCAGGGCCGCTCAGCTCCAGACCTCATTACAGCATTGGTCCAAACGTGGACAAAAGAGCTTAATTGCAGAGGTGAGGTTAGAGTCATAGAGAGATACAGCATTGAAACAGGCCCTTCGGCCCACCAAGTCTATGCCGACCAACAACCCCCATTATACCTACCTCATCCCCACCTTTCCTCAATTTGTCCTACCACCTATCTACACTAGGGGCAATTTACAGTGGCCAATTTACCAAGCAACCTGCAAGTCTTTGGCTGTGGGAGGAAACCGGAGCACCTGGCGGAAACCCAAGCGGTCGCAGGGAGAACTTGCAAACTCCGCACAGGCAGTACCCAGAACCGAACCCGGGTCGCTGGAGCTGTGAGGCTGCGGTGCTAGCCACTGCGTCGTCACAGAACTGAAATGTTAACTCTGCTTCTCGCTTCACAGACGCTGCCTGACCTGCTGAGTATTTCCAGCACTTTCTGCTTTTATTTCAGATCTCCATCATTTGCAGTATTTTTCTTTTATTTCTGTCAGTATCACTGTTTCTACTTTAACTGCGCTGGATTAATAAATAATGCAGCAATCATCAAAGAGGAATTTAAATCACTTTTTCCGTGCACTTCACAAACATCAATTTTTTAAAAATGCCTTTGACATCAAGACTGCATAAGATGCATAGCTGTATAAAACGCTAGTTAGACCACAGCTGGAGTACTGTGTACAGTTCTGGGCACCACACTTTGGAAGGATGTGATTGCACTGGAGAGGATGTAGAGGAGATTCACCAGAATGTTGCCTGGGCTGGAGCATTTCAGCTATGAGGAGAGACTGAAAAGGCTAGGGTTGTTTTCCTTAGAGCAGAGAAGGCTGAGGGCGGACATGATTGAGGTATACAAAATTATGAAGGGCATAGATAGGTTAGATAGGAAGAAACTTTTTCCCTTAGCGGAGGTGTCAAAAAACCAGGGGGCATACATTTAAGGTAAGGGGCAGGAGGTTTAGAGGGGATTTGAGGAAAAAAAATTTCACTCAGAGGGTGGTTGGAATCTGGAATGCACTGCCTGAAGAGTTGGTAGAGGCAGGAACCCTCACAACATTTAGGAAGTATTCAGATGTGCACTTGAAACGCCATAGCATACAAGGCTACGGGCCAAATGCTGGAAAATGGGATTAGAATAGTTAGGTGCTTGATGGCAGGCACAGACATGATGGGCCGAAGGGCCTGTTTCTGTGCTGTATGACTCTATGACTCCAGGACCAAGTGGGCAACCAAGGAGCCCTAACAAAATTGGTCAACGGGAATAGAGGGAAATCAGGGAGTCAGACCTATCACAAAGGAAGATGGTTGTTGGAGCCAATCATTTCAGCTCCAGGACATGGCTGCAGGAGTTCCTCAGGGTAGTGTCCTATCAATGACCTTCCCTCTAATAAGGTCAGAAGTGGGGATGTTTGCTGATGCTTGCACAATGTTCACCAATTGCAATGCCTTAGATACTGAAGCAGTCCATGCCTACATGCAGCAAGACCTGATAAGTGGAAAGTAACATTAGTGCCAAGTGCCAGGCAATGAGCATCTCCAACAAGAGTGAATATAACCATCTCCACTTGACGTACAATGGTATTACCAACACTGAATCCCCCACATTGTCCAAAGACTTAACTGGACCAGCCATATAAATACTGTGGTCACAAAAGCAAGTCAGAAGCGGGAGGCTCTGCAGCAAGTAACTCAATCCAGACTCTGCAAAGGTACAGGTCGGGAGTGTGATGGAATATTCTCCACTTGCCTGGATGAGTGCAGCTGCAACACTCAAGAAGCTCCACCCCCATCCAAGACAAAGCAGCCCACTTGATTGGCATCCTATCCACCACCTTAAACATTCACTCCCTCCTCCACCAGCATGCATTGGCAACAGTGTGTACCATCTAAAAGATACAGTAACTCACTAAGACTCCTTCGACAGCACCCTCTGAACCCTTGACATCCTCTACCATCTAGAAGGGCAAGGGCAGCAGATGCATGAAAGCACCACCACCTGCAAGCTGCCCTCCAAGTCACGCACCCTATCGTCATTCCTTCACTGTCACTGGGTCAAAATCCTGGAACTCCATCCCTAACAGCACTAACGGCACAGGGTGTACTTACACCACATGGACTACAATGATTCAAGAGGGTGGCTCACCACCTTCTTAAGGGAAATTAGGGATAGTCAGTAAATGCTGGCCTTGCAATGGCGCTCACATCCCAAGAACGAATATTTAAAAAATTATTTTCCCAAGTTCTGTTTGTTCTCAGTTCCTCAAAATCTGCTTTTCTGCAATCTATTACCCTGGTCTTTGTCATTTTTATATCCTTCTCAATTATTATCTTAAACTGTATTTTATTATGTGCACAATTGACTAAATTTTCACCTCCTTTTATTTCTATCTGCACTGGTATATTCCCTATTAATTGATCCAGTAGCAAATCCTCCCTGGTTGGGCTTTTTACATACTGGGTTACAAAGGAGTCCTGTATACATTGTAGGAATTCCATTCCCGTGTCCCCTTTTCCTACCTCTTCTGGCCAGTTAATTTCAGGGTAGTTGAAATCTCCCATGATGATTATTCTATGTTTTTTACTTCTTTCCCTAATATATTTGCATATTTCATCTTCCACATCCCTTCTACTATTGGGTGGTTTGTTGACTACCCCTATTAGTGTGATAGATCTTTTATTATATTTTATTTATATCCGCATGGATTCTATTTCTGTCTTGCTGATGGCTGCGTAACTTTTTTCTACAGCCATTGTTATCTCCAATAAGTACTGCTATTCTACCTCCCCTTTTTTCCCCCTCTATTTTTCCTAAATAATTTATACCCTACAATGTTTAATTTCCAGGCCTGGTCTTTCTGTCGCCATGTCTCAGTAATCCTAACTATATCTGATTCCTCGCAATGTGTTAGTGTCTCCAGTTTCCTGTTTTATTACAGAAACGCTGCATGCTGTCCAGGCAGACCTCCTCCCTGTTCTTATGTCATTTGTCATAAAAATGAGTAACTATGTAATTATTTAGGTTCTGTATTATTTTGTACGTTAAGCATAATCGCGCCAATGTTTTGAAAATAGAAATCCTGGAAAGTATTGAAAATTTAAATGCAATTTCAATGCATTGGAAAATTCAGCAACAATATACTAACAAAGATCCGTAACATATTCATAGCAATGGACATTGTCCTGAGTGAGCACAGTAGATTAGTGTTATGATGAAGTCTACGAAGGCTATACACATGCCAAGTGAAGGTGGTGTTCACTGCTTAGATTTAAAAAATGTAGTTGGGTCATGCCAAGCAAGGAGGAAGAATGGTCTTTTTCTTTCCCCTTCTCTGCCTCTGCCTTGCACCATTTCTTCGTTGAAGGTAAAAGTTTTTGGGTTGCTTTCATCCTCAGAAATTGCGAACTTGTAACAAGATTTTAGAGAGACCAAGCTAGTACTTAACATTGCCTGTTTGATTGACATCCCATCCACCACTTTAAACATTCACTCCCTCCACCACTTGCTCACAGTGGCAGCCAAGGGTTCTTCAACAGCACCTTCCAAACCCATGACCACTACCACCTGGAAGAACAAAGGCAGCATGGGAACACCACCACCTGCAAGTTCCCCTCCAAGTCACACATCATTCTGACTTAGAACTATATCACTGTTCCTTCACTGTCGCTGGGTCAAAATTCTGGAACTCCTTCTCTAACAGCATGTGGGTGTGTCTACACCACATGGACTGCAGCGGTTCAAGACGGTGGATGACCACCACTTCCACCTCGGGCAATTAGAGATAACACTGACTGGCCTTGCCAGTGATGCTAACATCCCATTAACAAATATAGAAAAAAAACATTTTTTCCTCTCCTGATAATGCCGCTGTGACCAAGAATTTCATGTAGAAGGTATTGACAGACAGGTATGGTTTACTTGTCTGGCAAAATATATTGACACACTTGTGTAGTTACCAAGAGAGTTGGTTGGTTAGTTTTCCATAGAAGCGCTCAAGATTGAAAAGAACTATCTCGTGCATAAGTTCAGAGTGAAGGAACAGATTGTGCTTTTTATGAATATATTTACATTACAACTGTAGCATTACTGCAAAGCAGTTTAGCTTTGTGCTGTAGTTAATGCAACCCGTATTCATAGTCAGGGCTGGTCTGACTCTGGAGAATAGTGGAACGAGCTTCCCAAGAGGGGGGAATGTCACGCTGCTTCCCTTCGGACTTGGTTTGTTTCTTGATACCCAATTTACGCAGCACATTTATTGTTGGTGCTAGGCCGAAACTATTTCTCACTGGCACCAAACTTGTAATTTAAATGCTATTAAGACTTCATTTGTAATGATGCTCCTTGCCCAATCTACAGAAGGGTTATGAATTAAGACAGGCTTGCTTCTTGCCTTTCTGGAGGATGCTTCTCCTTCTGTAATGAGGTGATCAGAACTGCACACAGTACTCAAGTTATGGCCTAACCAATGAGTTATACAGTTCCAGCATAACCTCCCTGCTCTTACATTCTATACCTCGGCTAATAAAGGAAAGGATTCCATATGCCGCCTTAATCACCTTATCAACCTGTCCTGCTACCTTCAGGGATCTGTGGGCATTCACTCCAAGGTCCTTTACTTCCTCTAGACTTCTCAGTATTTTCCCATTAATTGTGTATTCCTTTGCTGCCTTTAACTTCCCCAAATGCATTACCTTCTCCAGGTTGAATTCCATTTGCCACTTTTCTGCCCATCTGACCACACCATCAATATCTTCCTGCAGCCTACAGCTATCCTCCTCGCTATCTACCACATGGCCAATCTTTGTGTCATCTACAAAATTCTTGATCATGCCCTCTACATTTATGTCTGAATCGTTAATATACACCACAAAAAGCAGGGAACCCAGTACTGAACCCTGCGGAACGCACTGGAAACAGCCTTCCGGTGGCAAAAACACCCATCAACCCAACCCTTTGTTTTCTGCCACTGAGCCAATTTTGTATCCACCTTGCTGCATTTCCCTGGATCCTATGGGATTTTATTTTTTAACCAGTATGCCATGTAGGACCTCATCAAAAGCCTTGCTAAAATCCATGTAGACTACATGAACTGCACTCCCCTCATCTATCTTCCTTGTTACTACTTCAAAAAATTCGATCAAGTTGGTCAAACAAGATCTTCCCTTAACAAATCCATGCTGACTATCCCTGATTAACCTGTGCCTTTCTAAGTGACAGTTTATCCTGTGTCTCAGAATAGATTCCAATAATTTGCCCACTACTGAGGTTCGACTGACTGGCCTGTAATTATTCAGTCTATCCCTCGCTCCCTTTTTAAACAGAGCTACAATGTTAGCAGTTCTCCAATCCTCCAACACCAGACCTGTATCCAGTGAGAACTGGAAAATGATGGTCAGACCTTCTGCTATTTCCTCCCTTGCTTATTTTAACAGCCAAGGGTGCATTTCATCCGGCCCTGGTGATTTATCAATTTTCAAGAATGCTAATCCCATTAATATTTCCTCTCTCCCTATGTTTATCACATTCAATACTTCACACTCTTCCTCCTTAACTACAATATCTGCATCGTCCCCCTCTTTTGTAATGACAGATGCAAAGTATTCATGAAGTATCACACCAACATCTTCCGCTCCTATGCATAGGTTACCTTTTTGGTGTTTTATGGGCCCTATCTCTCCTTAGTTATCCTCTTAATCATAATGTATTGATAAAACATCTTTGGGTTCACCTTGATTTTGCTTGCCAATATTCTTTCATGCCCTCTCTTTGCTTTCCTAATTTCCTTTTTGATTTCACCCCTCCACTTGAGAATGCTAGAATCTATTATTAGGGAAGTGATAACCGGGCACTTAGAAAATCAAAACATGCTCAGCCAGAGTCAACATGGTTTTATGAAAGAAATCATGTTTGACAAATCTATTAGAGTTTTTTGAAGGTGTCACCGAGAGGGTCGGTAAGGGGGAAGCCAGTGGATGTAGTATATTTGGATTTTCAGAAGGCATTTGATAAAGTGCTACACAAGAGGTTGTTGCATCAGATTGGGGCTGATGAGATTAGAAGTAGTATATTAGCATGTATGAGGATTGGTTAATAGACAGAAAACAGAGTAGGGTGTAACTGGTGGAGTACTGCAAGAATCAGTGCTTGGGCCTCAGCTATTTACAATCTACATCAATGACTTAGATGAGGGGACTGAGTAAAGCCTGGCCCGGGTATAAAATTAAAACCCAACCCAAGCCCGAGTCCTTTAATTTTTTTAAAATGCTCGACCCGACCCGAACCTGACACGTATTCGGGTTTGGTCGAGTAGCCAGGCTTTAGACCAGTGATCGAGTGCAGGTGCCAGTTGTTGATGTATCCGTATTCAACTAACATCAAAGTTTAAAAAAAACAACAAATACTGATTTCAAACAGGTGAAGGCGCTGCGACCCTGAGCACTCGCGGGAACAAAAGTATCCACTTCAGGAAATCATGCAATGTAACAAACAAGCTTCTGAACTGTATCAAGTTCCAATGTCATTAACAAAATAAAACCTCCGCAGAGAACTCAGGTTGGGAAGTTTATTCTTCCTATTTCCAGATAATTTTAAATCCTTGGGCCACGTATAAATTAAAGCAAAAGCTCAGTTGATGTTTCTGTACTTACTGCAGTTACTGGTATCTTCCCCGGGCTTGTCGGTTTCTCCCAGTCTTGATAGATTTCAGAGCGTAAGGGGTTGGGTTAATTTCACTCGGGTGCTTTAAGTTAGAACTTGTAGCTGTTTCTTTCCGCTCCTTTGCCCGCCACTCTTCTCACCTCTGATTTCTGTTTGTCCTGATCTCTGTTTGTCCTGATCTCTGTCCACGTCCAGCCCGAGCCCGAATTTTGGACCCAGAAGAAAGACCCGACCCAAACCCGACATGACATTGGGTCCCGTCGGGTTCAGGTTGGGTAGCCATGCTCTAGGACTGAGTGTAATATATCCAAGTTTGCTGACAATACATGGCAAAGTAAGCTGTGAGGAGGACACAAAGAGGTTGCAAAGGGCTATAGTGATTGGACAAGAAGGTGGCAGATGGAGTATTATGTGGGAAAATGTGAAATTATTCATTTTGGTAAGAGTAGTAGGAAAGACAAATTTTTTTTAAAAGGTGAGAAATTAGGAAATGTTGGCATTCAGAGGGATTTTGGTGTTATTGTACGTAAATCACAGAAAACTAATATGCAGGTTCAGACAGCAATTGGTATGTTCGTCTTTATTGCAATGGAATTGGAGTATAAAAGTTAATAAGTCTTACTGCAAATATAAAGGTTGATGAGATCATACCTGGAGTACTGTTTACAGTTTTGGGCTCCTTACCTACGGAGGATATATGTACCTTAGAGGCAGTGCAATGAAGGTGAATTAGATTGATTTCTGGGGTGAGAGGATTGTCCGATGAGAGATTGATTAGAAAGGGCATATATTCTCTGGAGCATAGAAGAATCTCATTGAAACTAATACAATTCATTGGGCTTGACAGGGTAGATGCTGAGAGGCTGTTTCCCTGGCTAGAATTAAGGGTCATAGTCTGAAGAAAAGGGGTTGACTATTTAGAATTGAAATGAGGAGAAACATTTTCACTCGAAGGGTTGTGAATGTTTGGAATTCTCTACCCCAGAGGGCTTTGGATGCTTAGTGTTTGAGTATATTCAAGACAAATTAATAGCTTTTTGGGCACTAAGGAAATCAAGGGATATGGAGATTGGGTGGAGGTGGAGTTGATGTAAAAGATCAGCCATGATCTTAATGAATGGCAGAGTAGGCTCGAGGGGCCATATGGCCTACTCCTGCACCTATTCCTTATGTGATGAAATAAGATTTGTCAGTAGTAATTGTAGTCTGGGATTTTATCCAAGAGTTGAAGTCTGCTGTTGCTTTTGTCTCGTTGCTTGTTCCCAAGGATTGTGTGATGTGACTGCCCCCTATACAAACTAATATAATATCAATGAATGAGTCTTAACAGTCAAAATTAAAATATTTTGGAATAAACTATATTTGAAAAAATGTCAAATACTGGTATTTTGATGGTGTAAAACAATAATGATGAATTCAGGAAAGGTAGAGAGAAAATTGAAAAACAGTATACAAACATAAGGTGTGAATGAAGGTGGCATGGTGACACAGCATGATGAAGATCAGTTTTGTGCCCAATGTTTGCCACATCATGAGTTCCTGATTTTAACAGAGCTGTTACTGGGATGTGCCAATTGCAGGAAAGCCATAGATATTCAATAATTGGCAAAAGAACTCGAAGGGAAATGAGAAATTTCTTCACCTAGAGGGTTGTTAAGATCTGGAATGCACAACTTGAAAGGGTGGAGGAACCTGATTCCATAGAAACTTTCAAAAGACAATTGATATATACTTGAAGATGACTAACTTCCAGAGTTATGGGGAAAATGCTGGGCTGTGAGACTAAATTGGAAGCTCTTTCAAAGTACTGTATTGCATAGTATATCTGCAATGGTTGTATATTCTCTCCAATCTGTTTGGCATGGACTATAACAATTAATATGAAAGCAGCATCAAAAGGTTGGAGTGCTGTGAGACCAGTGTACTCTCTTTCATAGTATATCTGTAATTGTTGTAAACTCTTCACTCTGCAAACCTATAACAAGTCATATGAAAGCAACATCAAATATTTGGCAGACGATGAAGGATTTTTTTAAACAAAATTTGTTGACCTAGCTGATCAATGCGGGTAACAGTTGGGAGTTGAAGGGAGCAATAATATAGCCCCTCACCACTGGGCTTGGGAGAGCTAAAACAAGATCCTGCTGCTGATTGTCATCCATTGGAAAGTACTTTTATGCATGTGAATGAGAACAAGATCAAATTGGCATTTTAAATGGTATTCTATGATTGAATACCCTGGCAATGCCTACTGTTGAGGCTCACAGATAAAAGGGGGCCACTTGAGCAAGATACTGGAAAGTGGCTAGTGCCCAAAGAACTGCAGCCCAGCAACCATTGGCGCCTCAGAAGAGGAGAATATTGGCAAAAAATGTCATTTTAACCCAGACTTCAGCTAATCTAATGCATTTCACATTCACCAGCCACCATAGGTTTCAAGCCTAGTTTAACTTGAAAATGTCACATGATGGTAGGTGGCACTGAACATGGGCTCCGACACCTGCGTCATTGCACCCATTCATTGAGACAAAGTATCTTGAGGTTTTAAAAACACACTTTGTTGCAGCACCATATATGCCATTGGGGGGGGAAAATTAGAAGTAACAGCAACTGTTATCCATTGGTGAATCATCATCTCATGGAAAGCATGTGGTTGGTTGTGAGGAAGAAATTTGTAGACTGCAGGAAGATATCAATGGACTGGTCAGGTGGGCAGAAAAGTGGAAAATGGAATTCAACCTAGAGAAATGTGAAGTAGTGCATTTGGGGAGGGCAAACAAGACAAGGGAATACAATAAATGGTAAGATTCTGAGAAGTGTAGAAGAACAGAGTAACATTGGAGTGCAAGTCCACAGTACCCTGTAGGTAGCAAGACAAGTAGAAAAGGTGGTCCTATTAAGATGACATATGGGATACTTTCCTTTATTAGCCAAGGCATAGAGTACAAGGGCAGGGAGGTTATGATGTTACTAGATGATGTGAAACGAGTTCCTGGTGGAGATTCATTATCTGATTTTCTCTTCCCATCCCCATAGTAGGGAGGTCCCTGTAGTCTGGCATTTCACTCCAGTAACCTGGCTCTGACTGGGAACTTAGTACAAAGAAGGGTCAGACTGCTCTACTTTGAGAATGGTCTCTGCAGACAGAAACGTGCAGGCAAACCTAAACTAGAAAACCTACCACCAGTCTTTGAGGTGCTTCAGCTTGCCCAATTAATCATGCAATCTATAAGCTGCTTCTAAGGTAAATAGAATTTCCAATTAGAACTTTAAAAATCTAGGAAATAATGACTGTCAGCATTTGAAAGAGAAAAGATAAGTTAACATTTCAGTTGAGACCGTTTGTTAGGACTCATCTTTACATTGCATCACCTCTTGTTTGTATGAAAACTATTTGAATTGTGTGTGCTCACATTAGTACTAAAGCTGATTGTCTCATTAGGAAGAATTTGAACTGAGTAGTAGATTTCAAAGTTTAGGGCTGTGGAAGTGAGGTATAAGAAAAGTCTTCTGATTGATTTTTATTAAAAGGCATGATGCTGCTGGAGTGTTATAGCTGAGGTTATGCAGTCAAAATGGACTGTCGTCTCATCAAGAAACAAGCTCCTTGTATTTAAATCACATTCCTGATTATTCTCCCAAATCTTTGAATTCTTAGAATTTGTTCTCGTTGATTTACCTGCACTTGCGTTCCAAAAAAGCCTTGCCTTGCAAAGTATTCTTGTCTCTGTCCCTTTATTGTATGTTTATCCTCCCTCCCTTTCTTCAATATTTGTATCAATTTAATAGTGTACCAGTCTTTTGCCCAGGAATGAATTCATTGTGGATGCTGTGCATCAAAAAATGGTACCTGCCAAATGTTTAAAGTAAGTGCTGCCGACAGCTAACATTGCGTATTCTCTGTTAAGCTTGGTGCACACACCTTTTTGTGTGCTGTAAGTAAACCCTGTGAAATTTTAGCTTGTTTGTCACCCTTGCTAGCTATTTCATAGTAATTAGTTATGCATCTTTACTGTGTTCTCTCCTTTTTTTCAGTAGTTTTTGTTCTCTTCCCTTCTCCTGCCCCCTGTCTGAAGGCTACAATTTGAACTGTCTGTTGATCTTCAGTATTTCACCCAAGTGATCATCACATGAGGGAACCTAGAAACCAAGGTTAATAAGGCCAATTGTAGAGGCTCACCATTGCAGTTGAGATCAGTTACTGCGCATAGACTGGGGTTTGAACTTGGTCTTTATTTCTCAGCTGCTTCCTGTCTTAATGAATTGAGTTATTGGGAGAGCTGAAATTTTGTTTAAGATTATTATCCCTTCTTAGCAGGAGCTCATCTCAAACACCATTGTCAACTTTTTTTTCATACAACCAAACAGAAAAATTCTTAGGGAGATCATATAAAACTTGCTGCTTTGGTAGCATGCCCTGATGTAATGAGTTACATTAGTGTCTTCTGTCCTTTATCGATGAAAGGAATTCTTTATCGTAGATTAGTACAGATATTTCCCCCTCCTCTCGACCAGTGGAAGTACACTTGTTTACAGCAGTACTATCCAATTAAAGTGGTCTCTGAAAAGATTCAATTCCAGGTCGATTCAATATCACGCAGCGGCTCATTGTAATATGCCGGTTAGGACGCCCCACGCACCCCCCCCCCCCCCCCCCCCCTCAAACATGTGGTGGGAGAGGGCTCTGTGATGCCAGCAACACCGTCAGCTGCCTCTGCGCAGGTGCTGGCGCCATTTTTAAAGGGCTGCCAGACCTGCCGCAAGGAATTGCATATTTAAACCCATACCCCCACCCAAGTACACCGCAAATAAAATATTGCCCCCCAAAACACTTCCATTGCATACTAAGCCTGTTCCCCCCACCCCCCTCCCGCCCATACCACTTAAATTGCTGAGTTGACCTTCCCCCCCCCCCCCCCCCCCCAACTGCACAAAGTGTAGAGGTCACCCCTCCCCCCCCCCCCCCCCCCCCGACTAGAAATGCAGATTTGACCCTGTGCGCCCCTCACCCCCACTACACTAAAAATTCTAAGTTTCCCCTCCTTCCCCACCTCAGTGGCGCCAGTTTTCCTTGGACGGGAAAATGAAGATGGACTCCAGTCCCATTTCAGTAAAAAGTGAATGCTTTCAAATACTGTTTTAGTATCTGTAAATAGTCCACAAATGCATTCATCGGCTCAGTATTACATACAATGTATTTATTACTTTGCTGGTTCTTGAAGGATGGAATGAAATGCCTTGCAAGTGATGGGCTGCCCTGACATTGTAATTTTATTGTTTCTTTTGCTTATTCACTATTCTCAGCCACCAATACCACCAGTTCAGTAGTAATGTTACATTACTGTTGGGGTGTGTGTGTAAATGGCTTAATAAAGAGGAACGAGTAAGTAGCTGATTTATTTTTTGAGTAACGTTTATTTTAACTAGTGAACTGTATTGATTTTTAGTAGGATTTATCAGTACTAGAAAGGTTTTATTAATTCTAAGCTGTTGTAGTATTGGTAAGTGGCGCAGTGGTTAGCACCGCAGCCTCACAGCTCCAGCGACCCGGGTTCAATTCTGGGTACTGCCTGTGTGGAGTTTGCAAGTTCTCCCTGTGTCTGTGTGGGTTTCCTCCGGGTGCTCCGGTTTCCTCCCACATGCCAAAGACTTGCAGTTTGATAGGTAAATTGGCCATTATAAATTGCTCCTAGTATAGGTAAGTGGTAGGGAAATATAGGGACAGGTGGGGATGTGGTAGGAATATGGAATTAGTGTAGGATTAGTATAAATGGGTGGTTGATGGTCGGCACAGACTCGGTGGGCCGAAGGGCCTGTTTCAGTGCTGTATTTCTAAATTTTAAAAAAAAATTTAGCAGTAGCAAAGGGTCAACTAATAAATAAAGGAATGGCAGGCTTGCTTCAACCTCGAGAGTGCACCATCTGTGCTTTGTGGGAGCTCTGGGATGCTTCCCATATCCTGGAGAACTATTTGTGCAGGAGGTGTCGTCAATTGACGCAGCTTGAGTTCCGGGTTTTGGAACTTGAGCGGTAGCTGGCGACACTGCGGTGTATTCATGAGGATGAGATCTACGTGGATAGCACGATTATAGATGTGGTCACCCCAGAGCTTAAGAGTATGCAGGGAGAGAGGGAATGCGTGACCACCAGACAGTCAAAAAGAATCAGGCAGGTAGTGCAGGAGTGCATCTCACTCTTCAACAGGTATTCAGTTCTGAATACTGAGGATAGTGATGCTTCACCTGGGGAGTACAGACAGAGCCATGTCCATGGCACCACGGGTAGCTCAGCTACACAGCGGGGTACGGGGAAGACTAGAAGAGCCATAGTCATAGAGTCATAGAGAGATACAGCACTGAAACAGGCCCTTCGGCCCACCGAGTCTGTGCCGACCAACAACCACCCATTTATACTAATCCTACATTAATCCCATATTCCCCACCATATATATATATCTGCCTATTTCTCATTTAAAAAATATTGCATCTGCGTGCACTTCCTATCTGCACAACTTGACTTCCTATTGTCACACTTTTTATCAGCTTTGTCTCATTATGTATAGTTATGTCTATATTTATAACCTGTTTGGCCTGTGTAAACCTTTTGCTCTGATTATGCAGTCTGGCCACATTTAATGTTACTTCAATTTTCAAAGCAAAACAGTTGAATTTTTAAGACGTCTAATTACCTCAACTGTGCTTTGTTGACGGTTGGAAAAAGTAAATGTTAATCACTTGCACCTTTCATAAATAAAGTAATTTCTAGCATTGAGAGAAATGGACAAAGGAAAGCAGGAAGACATTTTCTTTCCTCATTCTAATGCAAACATTTTTTTTAAAAACCTCTTTAAACCTAAATAGAAACAGGCCTTTGGACCTAAGCAGTTCATATTGGTGTTTATCCTCTACGAGCAATAGTCCTAACTTCATGTGCCCAACCTGTTTCCATGTTCTTTACGCCCCTTTCCTTCAACCACTGCCCAGCCTTTTAAATGTTGACTTCCACAGCTTCACAAGGCTCTCAGAAAAATCTTTCTTTTCTAACCTTTGACCAGTAAACTACAATCGAATGTGGTGCAGTTCATAGTTGTTACTGCTCATTGATGTTAAATAAATGTTAAACTTGACTGTAATGAAGCTTTGTTCACTCAATGAAGGCTAAACTTTTCAATTCTTTGGAATTCTCATCCTTGTGTTCAAATCACTCCATGGTCTTACCCCGCACCCCCCCCCCCCACCACCCCCGTAACCACCTCCAGCTCTACAACCCTTCAAAAACTCTGAGTTCCTTGAACTCTGGCCTCTTAAAAATTCCCCCTCCCTTTACCTCATCATTAGCGACTGCATCTACAGCTGTCTAAGCCCTAAACTTTGGAATTCCCTCCCTAAACCTCTCTGCCTCTCGACTGCTCTTTCCTCCTTTAAAACCATTCTTGTAATCTACCTCTTTAAGCAAGCTTTTAGTCACCTGTCCTAATATTTCTCAAGAAGAAGTTATTGACCTGAAACCTTAACTCTATTCCTCCCTGCACAGATGCTGCCTGACCTCCTAATTCCAGCATTTTCTGCTTTCGAATATTTCCGCTTTGGCTTGATTTGATTTTTGTCTTGTGAAGCACTTTGGGATTTTTTCTTGTATGTTAAAGAACAAAATAAATGCAAGTTGTTGATGTCTTGGTCAGTATTGGTCCTTCAACCAATATCACGCAAACAAATTATCTGATCATTTATCTCATTACTGTCTGTGGGATCTTTCTGTATGCAAATTAGCTGCTGTGTTTCCTTGTACTGTAGCAGTGACTATAAAGTATTTTATTGGCTGTGAAGCACTTTGGGACATCCCATGGTTGTGAAAGGCATGATAAAAATGCAAGTTCATTCTTTCTTAGTTAAAAGGTTGGTCTTCCCTGTGTGCATTTCACTGGTGGCCAGGGAATTCATTCATCATTCAAGATAATTAACCGACTATTCAGGAGAATGTGTTTAAATTCTAATTAGGATGGAAAATGAACCTTGTACTTTTTAAATAACTCATGTTTAATTAAGGTTCAAGAATGCTTATGTATTTCTGGCTGATAATGATGTAGATCAGTACTTGGAGCTACGATGTTGTGGCCATTACGGAGACGTGGATATCACAGGGGCAGGAATGGATGTTGGATGTTCTGGGGTTTAGATGTTTCAAAAGGAATAGGGAGGGAGGTAAAAGAGGTGGGGGAGTGGCATTGCTAATCAGGGATAGTATCACAGCTGCAGAAAGGGAGGTCGTCGAGGAGGGTTTGTCTACTGAGTCATTATGGGTGGAAGTCAGAAACAGGAAAGGAGCAATCACTTTATTGGGAGTTTTCTATAGACCCCCCAATAGCAACAGAAACATGGAGGAACAGATTGGGAGGCAGATTTTGGAAAGGTGCAGAAGTAACAGGGTTGTTGTTATGGTGACTTCAACTTCCCTAATATTGATTGGAACCTCCTTAGTGCAAATAGTTTGGATGGAGCAGTTTTTGTCAGGTGTGACCAGGAAGGTTTCATGACTCAATATGGAGATAGGCCGACTAGAGGGGAGACTATGTTGGACTTGGTGCTTGACAACGAACCAGGCCAGGTGGCAGATCTCTCGGTGGGAGAGCATTTCGGTGATAGTGATCACAACTCCCTGACCTTTACTATAGTCATGGAGAGGGACAGGAGCAGACGGGATTGGAAAATATTTAATTGGGGGAGGGGGAATTACAACGCTATTAGGCAGGAACTGGGGAGCATAAATTGGGAACAGATGTTTTCAGGGAAATGCACGACAGAAATGTGGAGGTTGTTTAGGGAGCACTTGCTGCGACTGCTGGATAGGTTTGTCCCGGTGAGGCAGGGAAGGGATGGTAGGGTGAAGGAACCTTGGATGACAAGAGATGTGGAACAGCTAGTCAAGAGGAAGAAGGAAGCTTACTTAAGGTTGAGGAAGCAAGGATCAGTCAGGGCTCTAGAGGGTTACAAGGTAGCCAGGAAGGAACTGAGGAATGGACTTAGGAGAGCTAGAAGGGGACATGAAAAAGTCTTGGCGGGTAGGATTAAGGAAAATCCCAAGGCGTTCTACACTTATGTGAGGAACAAGAGGATGGCCAGAGTGAGGGTAGGGCCGATCAGGGATAGTGGAGGGAACTTGTGCCTGGAATCGGAGGAGGTAGGGGAGGTCCTAAATGAATACTTTGCTTCAGTATTCACTGTTGAGAGGGACCTTGTCGCTTGTGAGGACAGTGTGGAACAGGCTGATATGCTCGAACAGATTGAGGTTAAGAGGGAGGATGTGCTGGAAACTTTGAATGATATGAGGACAGATAAGTCCCCGGGGCCAGACGGGATATACCCAAGGATATTACGGGAAGCGAGGGAAGAGATTGCTGCGCCTTTGGCGATGATCTTTGCATCCTCACTGTCCACTGGAGTAGTACCAGATGATTGGAGGGTGGCAAATGTTGTTCCCTTGTTCAAGAAAGGGATTGGGATAACCCTGGGAATTATAGACCAGTCAGTCTTATGTCGGTAGTGGGCAAATTATTGGAGAGGATTCTGAGAGACAGGATTTATGATTATTTGGAAAAGCATAGTTTGATTAGAGATAGTCAGTATGGCTTTGTAAGGGGCAGGTTATGCCTCACAAGCCTTATTGAATTCTTTGAAGATGTGACAAAACACATTGATGAAGGAAGAGCAGTGGATGTGATGTATATGGATTTTAGCAAGGCGTTTGATAAGGTTCCCCATGATAGGCTCATTCAGAAAGTAATGAGGCATGGGATTCAGGGGAAGTTGGCTGTCTGGATACAAAATTGGCTGGCCCATAGAAGTCAGAGGGTGGTAGTAGATGGAAAGTATTCAGCATGGAGCTCGGTGACCAGTGGTGTTCCGCAGGGATCTGTTCTGGGACCTCTACTCTTTGTGATTTTTATAAATGACTTGGATGAGGAAGTGGAAGGCTGGGTTAGCACGTTTGCCGATGACACGAAGGTTGCTGGAGTTGTGGATAGTGTGGAAGGCTGTTGTAGGTTGCAACGGGACATTGACAGGATGCAGAGCCGGGCTGAGAAGTGGCAGATGGAGTTCAACCTGGAAAAGTGTGAAGTGATTCATTTTGGAAGGTCGAATTTGAATGCAGAATACAGGCTTAAAGACAGGATTCTTGGTAGTGTGGAGGAACGGAGGGATCTTGGGGTCCATGTCCATAGATCGCTCAGTGTTGCCACCCAAGTTGATAGTGTTGTTAAGAAGGCGTATGGTGTGTTGGCTTTCATTAACAGGGGGATTGAGTTTAAGAGCCGCGAGGTTATGCTGCAGCTCTATAAGGCCCTGGTTCGACCACACTTGGAATATTGTGTTCAGTTCTGGTCGCCTCATTATAGGAAGGATGTGGAAGCTTTAGAGAGGGTGCAGAGGAGATTTACCAGGATGCTGCCTGGACTGGAGGGCATATCTTACGAAGAAAGATTGAGGGAGCTAGGGCTTTTCTCATTGCAGCAAAGAAGGATGAGAGGTGACTTGATAGAGGGGTACAAGATGATGAGAGGCATAGATAGAGTGGATAGCCAGAGACTTTTTCCCAGGGCGGAAAGGGCTATCACCAGGGGGCATAATTTTAAGGTGATTGGAGGAAGGTTTAGGGGAGATGTCAGAGGTAGGTTCTTTACACAGAGAGTGGTGGGTGCGTGGAATGCGCTGCCAGCGGTGGTAGAAGCAGATACATTCGGGGCATTTAAGCGACTCTTGGATAGGTACATGGATGATAGTAGAATGAAGGGTAGGTAGTTAGTTTGATCTTAGAGTAGGTTAAAGGTTCGGCACAACATCGTGGGCCGAAGGGCCTGTACTGTGCTGTACTGTTCTATGTATTACCACGTTTATACAGAATTGAAAATTATTTGAACACAGACAAGGTTTATGTGTGCTCTGTTGTCATTTGTTCCCATGCTGCCATTGTAAGAGTAGGGATTCTGCAGATAAATGTATGCTTGGTGCAAGGCATTGGGACAACTATTAAATCATATCAGTCTACAGGTACATTGCCGTAGTGACTGCTCGGCATTCTGGGGAGACAACTGGTGTTGGTTGCAGTCCTAGTCACAAATTGTTCTCACCAGTTTGAAATCATGAATCAGTGAAATGTGATTCAGTACTACTTGATACCAGTTTATGCCCACTAGTAGGATTTAGACTGCAGGCTTTACTAAGCAGGATCTACTTGTTCAATATCTCATTAGAAACCTATAGCACAAGAATACCAGGGTTTTGATAGTCACTCAACATTAACTTGTGACTGCCATAACTTAATAAACTTTAGGTACTTTTATTGGTTCTAGTATTATTTAGTTCTTGTGTAATTCAGATTGCAGAAAACTGAACTCCATTTATTGGCTCCAGCATTTATGTTGCTAAAACCAGTTCTCCTATTCTAGCAATGTAGTAATATTAGGGACAGGAGCATGCTCCACCATTCAATTCGATCACGGTTGATCTGCAAAATAATATAAAAGCAAAATACTGCAGATGCTGGAAATCTGAAATAAAAACAGAAAGTGCAGGAAATACACAGCAGGTCTGGCAGCATCTGTGGAGAGAGAAACAAAGTTATTGTTTCAGGTCTGTGACCTTTCATTGGAACTGGCAAAGATTAGACATGTAATAGGCTTTGAGCAAGTGAAAGGGGAAGGGGGAAGAAGAACAAAAGGGTAGGTCTGTGTTCGGGCAGAGGGCAGGAGAGATTAAATGACAAAGACGTCTTGGAACAATAGGAAAAGGGAGTAGTAATAGCTGTAGTAAAAGACAAAGCATTTGTCCAGAGAGACTGTTAATGCCAGAATAATGAACAGCTCTGTCTGAAAGCAAAAACAAGTTAAAGACTAACACATGGTTAAAATAAAACAATCAAAATTGTTGTCATTGTCTGAAGTTGTTGAACTCAATGTTGAGTCCAGAGGGCTGTAGAGTGTCTAATTAGAAGATGAGGTGGTGTTCCTCGAGCTGTGTTGAGCTTCACTGGAACACTGCAGCAGGCCGAGGTCAGAAATGTGGGCATGCAAGCAGGGTGGTGAAGTAAAATGGCAAGCAACCGGAGGCTCGGGGTTATGCTTGCAGACTGAGAGACGATGTTCCGCAAAGCTGTCACCCAATCTGCGTTTGGTCTTCCCAATGTAGAGGAGACCGCATTGAGAGCAGTGAATACAGTACACTAAATTGAAAGAAGTGTAAATAAAATGCTGCTTCACCTGGAAGAAGTGTGTGGGGCCTTGGATGGTAAGGAGAGAGGAGGTAAAAAGGCAGGTGTTATACCTCCTGAGATTACATGGGAAGGGGGCGAAGTGTTGGGGGTGACGGAGAAGTGGACCAGGGTGTCGTGGAGGCAACAGTCCCTTTGGAATGCTGATGGGGGAGAGGAGGAGAAGATGTGTTTGGTGGTGGCATCATACGGGAGGTGCTGGAAATGATGGAGGATGATCCTTTGGGTGTGGAGGCTGGTGGGGTAGAAAGTGAGGACTAAGGGAAACCCTGTCGCAGTTCCAGGAGGGAAGGGAATGGGTGAGGGCAGAAGTGCGGGAAATCGGTTGGACACAGTTGAGGGCCCTGTCAGCCACAGTGGGGGGAATCCTCGGTTAAGGAAGAAGGAATACATAGCGGAAGCACTGTTGTGCAAGGTTGCATCATCAGAACAGATGTGACGGAGACGGAGAAACTGGGAGAGTGGAATCGAGTCCTTACAGGAGGCAGTGTGTGAGGAAGAGTAGTTGAGGTAGTGTGGGAGTCAGTGGGCTTATGATGAATATTAGTAGACTGCTTATCCCCAGAAATGGAGACAAAGAAGTCGAGGAAGGGAACGGAAGTGTCGGATATGAACCATGTGAAGATGAGAGAAGGGTGGAAATTGGATGCGAATTCAATTAAGTTTTCCAGTTCAGGGCGAGAGCAGGAAATAGCACCGATATAGTCATCAATGTACCAGAAAAAGAGTTGGGGAGGGGGCTCGAGTCAGACTGAAACAAGGAATGTTTGACATACCCCACAAAAAGACAATCATAGCTAGGAACCCATCCAGGTACCCATTGAAACACCTTTTATTTGGAGGATGTGAGTGGAGTTGAAGGGTTTGTTGTTCAATGTGAGAAAAAGTGTAGCCAGGCAATGCAAACCAATTTTATGCGACCTGCTCCATAATTTAACCCTCTAAGCCCTGGTATCATTTTGATGGATCTACATTACACTCCCTCCAAAGGTAGTACCTTCTTCCTGAGGTGCAGTGCCTAAAGCACATCAGTCGTGTTTGTGGTGGATCCATGTGCGCCAAATGTGTTCGTGACAGAATTAAGCGTGCATTCCTTATTGAGGAACAGAAGATAGTGGTGAAGGTGCTGAAGATACAAGCACAAAGCCACAGGCCAAAATGAACTGTCTCGTCTTGTACAAATTTGGAAGTAAAAAACTAATTGGGAAAAAAAAATGAACACATTACTCCAGATGGGGTCTGGCCAGGGCTCTAAACAACTAGAGCATTACTTCCTCCCCTTTGTATTTCTGCCTCCTTGAGAAAAAGGCCTACATTCCATTAGCCTTTTTGATTGCATTTTGTGTCTGTCAATAGCTTTTAATGAATTTTACACTTTGACTCTCAAATCTCCGCTTCTCTACAGTCTCTAATTTCTCACCATTTAGAAAATACTTTATCTTTCTTGGATTCATACCTCTTGGCTTCTCCCAGTCAGCTCCGTTTACCATAGTTTTGCACATTTACGTAATCTGTCCTATGTCCCTTTGCAGCTTCCTGCTTCTATCTGCACTACTTACTGACTTCCTAATTTAGTGTCATCTGCAAACTTGTGTCTCATTTTGGACTCACCTTTTTCTCATCTTTAGGTCATGAGTTTTACTGTTATTTCTAACTGAACCTTCCTCAACTCCCCGCTCTTCTGCACCCCCCTAACCTTTTTTATTAAAATCCTTTCTGCATCCCTGTTTACCCTTTCTGCCAGGACCTAGGTCAAATCCCATCCCAGTGGTACAGCTTTTTCCTGTCCCAATATTGGTGTCAGTTTCGTATGAAATGTAACCTATCTTTCCCCATAGCAGACTTCTACTCACGCATTCACTTTCCTGATTTTTGTCCCTGTGCCTATTAGCACATAGCTCCGATAATAATCCTGAGATTGCTACCCTCGAGGACCTGCTTTTAATTATCTCCTGATACTCACTTAGCAGGACCTCCTCCCTGTTTTTCAGGCAGCAGAATCATGACAGTTTTTTTTGTGGCTCTGCAGTCTGCCACTCAGTTAAAGAAGTCAATTTTATTCGTGTTAACATTCAGTCAGTGTACAGATGTCACTCCCCCACAATCTGGATGAAATAAGAGTATCAATGTAATAGCTCATTGAACTTTGTTGAAAATTATACTTTTTTATATACTAGGATTCCTACTGTGTGACTTTATGATGGAGTCCTTCTCCAGCCTCAACTCCCCATAGATTTCCTCTTCCAGGAGGATCGAATATGAAGTTCTGAAAATTATATTTAAGGTGTTTGGGGCACAAAATAATCTGTAATTCATAATAGGAAATTGTCCATCTGGAATAAATTATTATTTGGAACAAGCATTTATTTTACTTCGATTCAAAAATCCTGTGAATCTTTGGAATTCTCTACCCCAGGGGGCCGTGGAAGCTCAGTCATTGCATATGTTTAAAGCAGAGATTGACATATTTCTAAACACAAATGACATAAGGGGATAGGGAGATAGTGTGGGAAAAAGGCATTAAAGTGGATGATCAGCCATGATATTATTGAATGGTGGCGCAGTCTTGATGGGTGGAATGGCCTATTCCTGTTCCTATGTTCCTGTAGTGTTATGGCCATGAACTATGAAGCAGCTGGGCTTACTGCATAAGCAGGTACTCCTGCTATACACAGTTTAATTAGCAATTTTTTAAAAAGCTAATGTAGCTTATTTGTGTTATTCTTCAGGAATCTTTCGAAGAAGTATCAGCCAAAAAGAAACTCCAAGGAAGAGGAAGAACAGAAGTGAGTGTTCCTTTCAGATTCTAAATAACAGTACAATCCATCAGTATTTGAACAATAAAGGCATTGTCATGCAGGCACTCACCTGCCAAGAATGAGGCACACATTATTTTGCCACTTAAGCATTAAAACTTAAAATTGCTGCTGGGAAGAAAAGAGGGTCTATCGCAAGGAATTGCCAGGCCCCTCACCGTAAAGACCTTTTTTGCCTAGTAACAGACAGTACTTGGAACAGACAAAGGGGCCACTCCCTGCTCCAATTTAATCCACAATGGACTTTTGATTACCAGACGTTGAAGAGTCTAGCATTCCAGGTTAACTGCTAAGATGGCTGAATACACAAACCGACATGGTCAGACCTGTTTAGTCACATGACTAACTGTTGGAGTTTTTTGAATTTGAACTGAGAAAGCTCTTTTCTCCTAGACTGAGAACACCTCTCTCCTGTGTGCTCCCATCTCTTTCTCACAGAACTGAAGACCCATTGAAGACACATTATAAACTCCAAGAGAGAAAAGTCTCCTACAGTGAACAAGGTTTAAGATGAATACTGGGTCCCAATGAAAAGAAAGACTACCTACAATCAAGGACTACAGCAAGATAGAAGCACAGTTTAAAAACCCCTCTTCAGAGATTGCCTCAAACTTTTTTACTTTATTTTACTTCTCTTTTCTGTCTCCATTTGCATGTGCGTATCACGTATGCATGCTAGCGTGGGGCGCGGCATGTGTCTGTGGGTGTTAACCGAATTAAAATTTAAGTTTAAGTTTTAATAAATTTCACTTTTCTTCTTTAAACCTAAGAAAGCCTGTATATGCTAATATGCTAAAAATGGTGGTGAATGGTATTGAAGGACAAGTGTATGCTTGTACCTGTACACCGGGTGCACCTGGAGTGCGACCTAGTTTTGGGACCGGTGACGGTAGGGATTGTCCCTGGTTTGACTGTGGATGGAGTTGACTTGCTCCTAGGTAATGGTCTGTCTGGTGGGGGGGTGAAGGTGGTAGCCCCCCCAGTAGTGAAAGAAAGACCACAGGAGGTCAGAGAGACAGGAAACTGGCAGGAGAAAGTCCCCTGCACATTCCCTGAATGTGTAGTGGATAAGGCCATGATCAAACCAGCTGTCCCAGAGGAGACTGCATTGGCACTGCAGGCAAATGATCATGAGGTCTGCCTGTCCGAGACTTCCTTCGGAAAGTTAAGAGACCCAGGGAATGAATTAAATAGATTTTCCCTACCTGAGGCCCAGCGAGCCGACCCAGTATTACGAGAGTTAGTACAGGCTATTCAACCTGAAAGTGAAGCAGAAGGAGCCACTGACAGCTACTATTTAAAGAATGAGGTACTGATGAGGAAATTGAGTTCTCCTCACAGACCTGAGGGCAAGGAGTGGACAGTAGTTCACCAGTTAGTGGTGCCACTGAGGTACAGGGGAGAAATATTAAGAAAGGCCCACGAGACTACAGTGGCTGTACATGCCACTATGCGAGAGCCCAAAGCCTGCATAAAACAGCAGTTTGACTGACCTAAACTTCACAAAGATGTGGTGGAGCATTGCATGAGTTGCCACATGTGCCAGGTTGAGGGGAAACCCCAATCTACAGTGAAACCTGCACCCCTAAGTCCTGTACCAGTGTTTGGAGGACCCTCCAGCAGAAGGTTGCTGAACTGTAAGGGACCCCCGCCGAGAACAAAAGGGGACAGGCAGGCACACGGCTGGCAAAGGTTTGGAAAGAGAAGGGGGACAAAGTGACCAAGAGAGCAGGATAAAGGAAGTCAGAAGGAATCCCAGATGAAAACCCCAACTGTCTTGTCAGCCAAACCCGAAAAACTTGATAAGTTAGACCCCACACCCTTCTATGTAAATGTATACTCTCGAAGCACCCCACCAGAGTTGCTAACAGCATTTACAGGAACCCGCAGAGACAAAGAGAAACCTCTGGGGGGGGGGCACAGAAACCGTGAGGGTGATGCCTCACCTAGTCAAAGTGCCACAGGAGAGGGCAGTCAAGTCTGCACACATACCTGCAGGTAGGAGTGTCCCATAGGAAACGAGGAGAGTAACAAAGAATCCTCCCCCACAGTCAGAGGAAAAGGGTACCACCCATCCCCTGAAGTCAAAAGTCTTTGCATGACTCAAGTTCAGGATAGACTGCCCACTACTAATTCTGCTGAGAAAGAAAGGGAGAAAAAAATTAAAGCAGCACTGGCACCCAGAAAAGACCATTTTAATCAGCTTTAAGATTGGTGAATGAATGGAAATGAATGAGAGAAATGTATGGTTTTTCTTTCTGTATCTTCTATTTCTCACAGACCTTGTAATGAAATGCGCCATTTTTTTCAAATTGCATTTCATTCCCCTGGGTGTGGAGGTGTCATGCAGGTACCCACCTGCCAAGAATGAGGTGCACATTATTTTGCCACATGAGCATTCAAACTTAAAATTGCTGCTGGAAAGAAAAGAGGGCCCATCGCAAGGAATTGCCAGGCCCCTCACTGGAAAGACCTTTTTTGCCTAGTAACAGACAGTACTTGGAATGGACAAAGGGGCCACTCCCTGCTCCAATTTAATCCACAATGGACTTTTGATTACCAGACGTTGAAGGTGGAAAGGCTAGCATTCCAGATTAACTGCTAAAATGATTGAATACACAAACATACGTGGTCAGACCAGTTTAGTCACATGACTGACTGTTGGAGTTTTTTGAATTTGAACTTGCCGCAGAGAATTTGAACTGAGAAAGCTCCTTTCTCCTGGACTGAGAACACCTCTCTCCTGCGTGCTGCCATCTCTTTCTCACGGAACTGAAGGCCCATTGAAGACACATAAACCCCAAGAGAGAAAAGTCTCCTACAGTGAGAAAGGTTTAAGAAGAATACTGGGCCCCAATGAAAAACAAGACTACCTACAATCAAGAACTACAGTGAGCTAGAAGCACAGTAAAAACCCCTCTTCAGAGATTCTCTCAAACTTTTAAACTTTATTTTTCTTCTCTTTTCTGTCTCCATTAGCACGTGCGTATCGTGTATGCATGCTAGCATGGGGCGTGGCATGTATCCGTAGGCATTAACCGAATTAGAGTTTAAATTTTAATACATTTCATTTTTCTTTAAACCTAAGAAAGCCTGTTTATGCTCATTTCTTTGCCTTATAATTGGAAAGTGGTGAACAAGGATTCACCAAGGGGGAGTCAAAACACAATGTGTTTAAAAATTAAACCCTGTTACTATAAGACCAGGTGAAGACAGTTAAAGACCCCGAGACACCTTTCTCACTTGGTCATAACAGCATCCAGGTAGAATACTACATATCTTGCTTTGTTGTAAATGCTGACATAAGTAACTTGCTTTTTTAAATTTGCAGAAACTGAGATCTTAGTTTTTAACTAGTCATTTGGTCGTACAGAACTTGAGTATTAAAGGCCTGCTCAGTTCGGCAAAATAAAATCCTGACCCAAGTCCGACAGAACCACATCTGACCCGAGCCCGACTTGGCCTGAGTCCTTCCATTTTTTTCCACGCCCGACCCGACCCGACCATCAGTTAATTTACCTTCCATTTTTCACTTTCTTGCTGATCTGCACAAGCTTAAAATAACTGTAATAAAACCACCTTTCTGGTCCAAAAATTAAATTAACAGTGGAGCCACTTACCTGTGATGGAGCGTGTCTGACCTGGCCCAGTCCTAGCCGGAATGCCGGACCCGGAAATGCAACCCGACCTGACCTGAACCCGACACATGTAGTCGGGTCCCATCGGGTTCGAGTCGGGTAGCAGGCCTTTATTGAGTAGTGCTGAAAATAGAGGCATGTTGTCAAAGCTTTTCGTCTTGCACTCATCAGGATAATCAGCAAGAATACCAATGTAAGGGGAACAACTTTATACTTATCATCTTGTTTACACCACAAATTAAAAACTAGTAATCGCAGAATTTTTTAACCAAAATATTGCATTTGTTTTTGCTTGGTGATATTACTTGATACCTGTGTTGCACAGTTATTTGGATGATGTATAAAATCTCCAACACTCTCAATTGATCTGCTTTGAGTGCATTGTCTTTGTAGTTCAGCTTGTGCTTACAGTGAAGTGTTGCTTGTCCGTATCAATTGTTAATATATTTTCTGAAGAAGATATTACAATATGGTCACAAGTTGTATTTTAGGAAATTTGGAAAGTCAACGCATCCAATTTTTGGAAGTTGAAGATAAATTTTGAAACTAGTTTACTTCTAGATTTCATTTATCCTAACCCCGTGATTCTAGATTTACAAATTTGGAATCAAGTTTTTAAGGAGAAACAAGCAGAATATAACTGAATAATAGCTGAATACATTATTTTACAGATACACATCATGTCGAGCATTTCTAGCCATTCTGAATGAAATGAACGACTATGCAGGCCAGCATGAAGTAATCGCTGAGAACATGAGTGGGCTAATATTCGCTGATCTGTCGCGTTATATCCAGGAGCTCAAGCAAGAGCGGAAAATGGTAAATTCTGTATATTGGCCATTTGTGTTTATTGCTGCTATTGATGTAAATTGCTTTATAAAGATTGGACTTTGAATGAAACTCTGTATACGTTTAAGGAATATTTCTATCATTTAGAACTGACACAAAAGTGTTCTAAAGTGTACAGAAAAAATCAAGAATTAAGTTCTGTTATAATGCACTTTAGGATTTGCTTTTTTTCTTATTTAGGACAGAACAAAATTGAAAATTTGCCAATTTCAACTGTGTTGGTTCGAAAGTCAGGGTTTCTTTATTAAATGGCATTGATGATTTTTTTTTGCACATCAATTCTCTTAGTGATATTCTGGTATTTTTGTTGTGTACCAGAGGATTGATTGGATTACTTTATTTTAATGCCAGCTATCCAGAGATGTTGAGAGTTCGCAGGGGTTCATTATGTTAATATTAGAAACTTATAAGGATGAGAGTTTGATATCAAACCAATACATTGTTTACAGTCAGATCCTTCTGATAGCTCACTGTGTAAACCATGTGGTATAGTATTGAGCCTTACAGACCAAAGAGAGGGGTAGTTTGACATTTGAACTCAACATGTGGCAATCTCAACTGCTGCAATTGGTTTCTGTGTCTCTAGTCTGGGGGTTCGGGAGGCAGGTTAAGAGGAGGATGAATGTTTGTGGTCCAGATAGGAAGTCAGAAAACTTTGGTGGAATTACTTGTATGCATATTACTAGTGAGGATCGGGTTAGATTTAGTTGCAAGAGTGAATTACTCCATTTTGGACACCAAGGCAGGGATTTTGTGTGGCTCCAAGGTGGGTTCGGAGGCGGTGGGGGGGGGGACACGGAGTATTGCGAGGGGTGGGGGGGGGGGTGGTGGTTGTGGCATGGCAGAAGACCCACTGTCACCCTGTCACCCAGCAATCTTCCCAGGGACAGGATAGGTCAACGACAGCCTTTCCACCCAGAGGCCAATTGAGCCCTTGTGGACTATTAGTGTCCAATTAAGGACCTGTTCCCAGCGCTGCTGGGATCTTACCAGTGGTGGGGGGTGGGCCCTGGGCACATGGGGAGGACACCCTGTAAAACGAGGCACCCTCTCTGCGGGTTTGGTGGGGGGGGGGGGGGGGTGGTGTCCTTCCTTCATGGGATATCTGTGGCCCATGGAGAACCCCCACTGGGAACAACTTTACCCCCCGCCCCACCCCCCCTTACCGGAGTTTTCTGGACTGGCCCCAGCGACACTGCCTCATCTACCCCGTGTTCGCGTTCCAGCGCAGGGCCTAGGTCCGAAGCCTCTGCAGTACCAGCAGTGGCCACCACTTCCGATGGCGCTGCCAATACTGCTGACCTGCTGGCTCTCCGATTGGCTGGCAGCTCTTGGAGGCAGGATCCCCGCCTTTAAAGGTAGCGGGATCCCACCTCCTGAAACT
This sequence comes from Heterodontus francisci, assembly GCF_036365525.1. Lineage (NCBI taxonomy): Eukaryota > Metazoa > Chordata > Chondrichthyes > Heterodontiformes > Heterodontidae > Heterodontus > Heterodontus francisci. Next base: position 14,414,867 of record NC_090402.1, read on the forward strand.
TTGATTTAAAAAAAACCAGAGGATCGCTCCAGGGGGCCGCGAAAAAGCAGAGGCGGGGTTCCCCCTGCCTTTTCGGCCCAGTATTCGGAGCTATGCCTCAAGCACAAAATCCAGCCCTCAAATGTCAGCATCAAGCTATTCAAGATAAAGTAGTTAGATGCAAGGTAAAGCTGACTCTGCTGTACCAAAGGAATGTGTGTCAATCCTCAAGCTGAAATGAGTCACCCTCCCTGTGCTACCCCGTGCCTTTTTCCATTTCCTATACTGCGATCATATGAGCCCTCTGAGTGAGACTGCCCATTTAGTATGATGTATTAGTTTTGTGATTCAGATGTAGTTCCATTAGGAACTGGATTTTGAAAAAAATAAAAATGTTTTCAAATCCCTGATCAGGAGCAGGAACTAATGAGCTGAAGATGAATTAGCTGTGGCTGATACACCCCACAACCCAGCTCCCTGCCGTGCACACCCCCTCCCACATAGACATGCACACCAACACACCCAGAGGTTATTGTCAGCAGATTAAAATGGGAACATTTATATTTTTTTCTGCTGAGAAATTATTCAAATTTTAGCTAAAATCATGTACAATGTTTCATTTTCCATGCAAAAAGAAAATTATCTTTGCAAATTACATAACCTGCTGTTCTGAAAATCAAATGAAGGTATTGCTTTTCAACCTTTAAGGAAGATAGTGGTGTACATTTAGTGATGTTTCTCAGTTCATAGATGTCTAATGTTATTAAAATTTGCATTTGTTTGAATCTGCAGTTTCTAGGGTATTTGCACTGTAGAGTCATAGTGTAATTTACGGCACAGAAAGAGACCACTCGGCCCATCCAGTCCATGCTGGCTCGCCACAGAGCTATCCTGTCAGTCCCACTCCCCCACTCGATCCCTGTAGCCCTGTTTGTCTATTTCTCTTAAGTGGCCATCCTCTTGAAGTCATTCATTGTCTCCACATCCACCACCCTTGTGGGAAGCGAGTTCTAGATCATTACCACCCGCTGCATAAACAAGTGCTTCCTCATATTCTTCCTGCATTTTATGCCCAACGCTTTCAAACTGTGTCTCCTAGTCCTTGTGCCATTAGTTAATGGGAACAGCTTTTCCTTGTCTAACATATCTAAGCCTGTCATAATCTTGTACACTTCTATTAAATCTCCTCTCAATCTCCTTTGTTCTAATGAGAATGAGCCTAGCTTTTCCAACCTAACCTTGTAACTAAAATCCCCCATCCCTGGAACCATTCTGGTAAATCTCCTCTGCACCTTCTCAAGGACCCTGATATCCTTCCTGAAGTGTGGTGACCAGAACTGAACGCAGTGCTCCAAGTGGGGCCTAACCGGAACCTTTTAAAGGTAAAGCTTGTAAATCTATGTAAAGTTCTCTTTAAAGTATATTGGGGCACCATAGCATTGAAGTTGCAAAGTAACAGGTAGGGATGCTGAATATAAAGTTTGCACTCTTGATTTGTTCCATGATTATTTTATCATTTCAGGTACAGCATTGCAGCATGGTATGAAGCAATGTCCAGCTACGTTGCGCAGGTATTGCAGCTGCATAGTAGCCTGAAAAATACTGCACAGGCCTCGTTCTGTGAGAAATAACATGTATGTGCGGCTGTGCAAATCAATTTAAAGGGGCTATGCACTGAACAAAATGGGCTGAAAATTTTAAAGGGAATATTGGTATCAAGTGTAGAGCAGACACCTCTCTTGAAGCAGAAAGGGAAAACTGAAGGAAAAGACACCATGGAAAACTCCAGTGCATTTGGCACTTGAGTTTGGGAATACTGACATCAGCCTGCAGAGTGCAGAAAGTCCAACCAAAAGAAAGGGAATAAAATAATTAAATCCCAAAAAATTAGTAAATACTTATTGAGATCTTTATATTTCTTATATGGCCTCAAATTATTAGGTAAGGTTATGCAACCGTGTACTTATTGGTATAGCTCTGTTGTGTAGAAATTGACACTGGATCATAATGACTGAAAAATTAAAATTATTGGCGAATAGCACTGTTTTGCAATGATTTGAGCAGTCTGCTATTAAATGCTCTGTAATATGTATTTGGATGGATTTCATTGTGCTAACACTGTTGCACTGATATCTATCATTCCATGCAGTGTTGGCTTTGTGCTAAAGCCTCCATTTGCAGATTTGCTCTGGGAGATTACTAAACTATCCACCTAACTGTAGCAAATGAAAGCAGTCAGTGCCCTGGAGCTGAAACAGTAGTCAGTCTGTGAAAGTAATTAGATTTGACATGAAGTACATGGTTTACAAAAATTAGCACCAAAATCAGACCTCCTTAACCCTCTCACCTTTCCTACTCAAAAGTGGAAACAGGGAGGTAGTCAATATATGAGTGAGGCATATCAGCATGGCACTAGAGTTGTTGGGCAACAGAACCATTTGGGACTTTGGATATTGGCTGATTTGGACTGCAGTACCTGTAGAGTTACACCAGTATGAAACTTTCCTTTGGAGGCTAAGTTTTTATTCCATTTTCAAACTGAATGTTATATATGCTTGTTTAATTTAGGCCAAGTCCCATTTCACTAATCGTTCCTGTCATTGCTGACCTACGTTGGCTCTTGGACCCCCAATGTTCCAATTTAAAATTCTCTTTATCATGTTAAAATCATTTCATGGTCTCACCCCTCTGTATCTCTAACCTCTTTCAGTCATATAGCCCTACCAGAACTCTCCGTTCCTCCAGCTCTGACGTCTTGTGCATCCTCCTCACTTCGCCCAATCACTGACAGCAATCTAGGCCCCACACTTTCAAATTTCCTCTCCACCTCCCTCTCCTCCTTTTAACACCTTCCTTTAAAACCCACCTATTTGACAAAACTTTGGCTCATCCCTCCTAATATCACCTTATTTGCCGCTACATCATTTTTGCCTGATTTACATCCCTTTGAAGCATCTTGGGATGTGTTTTCTTTGTTAAAGACACTATATCAAATCAAGTTATTGCTTGTTGCAAATGCTATATTCCTGCTGGCTACGAAACTGACATTATAAACCAAATACAAACCTGTATTTATAATTATTTACCTTCTGTAAAACTACAGACTTCTCTACAGCCAGTAGGATGTAATCAGCGTTTCCAATGGCCAAGTGGGGAAAAGGCACTTCCCAGTATAGCCTTATAATCCTAAAGGTCCCATATTTGATCCTGGTCTATGCTGAATTAATGAATTGCAGCTTGGGCAGCAATAGGAGTACTGCAGTTGCCTTAGCACCTCTCAGCTAGGAAGGGGAGAATCAGCCATGGTTTCTTGTTCCTCATGCTATTCAGCAAGAAAGAGTGTGTGTGCACGTATAATTAATTAGAATCAGGGCAAGGACCAATCAAGCAATACAAGACCTAATCAAGCGTAAGCGCAAAGCCTTCGCAGACTGGAAATTTCACCACACATCCAAGATAATGCAGCAATCCTACAGGCTTCTGAAGGCAATAGTGCAGCATAAAACCTGGAATATTAAAAACAAATGGTGATAGAAACAGCAGGAGAGATCCAGCAACTTGCAGACACCAATGACATGCACAGTTTCTTCAGTGCTGTCAAGGTGATCTAGGCCCAAGAACTCAAGGGCCCACCCTGCTGAGAGCCAAACATGGAGGAGAGCTCATCAAGGACAGGGAGGCAGTCAATGCTTGCTGGAGGGAACATTTCAAATAATTCCTCATCTGAGACTCTGTCTTCGACTTGAATGTCCTCAACTCCATCCTACAACAACTGTGTAGCTCAGTCTCGGTGCTATCTCAGTCTGGAGCGAGGTTGAAAAAGCCATTTAATAGCTGAAGAACAACAAAGCCTCTGGAGACGGAATCCTTGAATAATGGTGGAGATACACTCCTGGAAGGACTGCACCACCTCATATCCCTCTTCTGAGATGAGGAGAGCTTGCTGGGGGCCTTCAGGGACGCTGCGGATTGTGACTGTATTCCAGATGGGAGACCAGACCGATTACAACAACTACAGAGGAATCTCCCTGCTGTCCGCCACAGGGAAGATCATTGCAAGAATCCTCCTTAATCACCTCCTATCAGTAGCTGAAAAGCTCCTTCTGGGGTCGCAGTGCGGCTTTTGTCCATCCAACGGCACCACAGACATGATTGTCACTGTGAGGCAAATCCAAGAAAAATGCAGGGAACAACGCCAACTGCTGTACATGGCCTTTTACAACCTCACAAAAGCCTTTGACTCTGTCAACCGTGAAGGCTTATGGAGCATCCTGCTCAAATTTGGCTTCCCTCAGAAGTTTGTCACCACGATGACACGCAAGCCATGATCCTCACCAACAGAACCGCCACAGACCCAATCTCAGTCAAGACCGAGGTCAAGCAAGGTTGTGTTATTGCACAAACCCTCTTCTCCATTTTCCTCACTGCAATGCTATACCTCACCTCCAGTAAACAACCCACAGGCATGGAGATAATCTACAGAATAGACAGGAAACTGTTATACCACCTTTAATCCAAAACCAAACTCACTCCAACCACAGCTGTGAGCTCAAGTATGGACATGATGCTTGTGTGTGCGCTCACTCTGAGCTTCAGATCATTGTCAACTTCTTTTCCAAAGCATATGAGAAAATGGGTCCTCTTTCAGCCGGCTCCCACAGTACAACACCTCTCCGTGTCAATCAAGATCAATGGCAAGATCCTGGAAAATGTGGACCATTTTCCATATTTTTGGAGTCTCCTCTCGGCGAAGGCAGACATAGACAACAAGGTTCATCATCGCCTCCAGTGTGCCAGCTCAGCCTTCGGCTGACTGAGAAAGAGAGTATTTGAGGATCAGGATCTCAAATCGACACTAAGATCATTGTATACTGGGCAGCAGTGATCTCGGTGCTTCTATATGCTTTGGAGACCTGGACAACCTAGAGCAGGCACCTAAAAGCACTGGAGAAGTACCACCAGAGATGCATCTGCAAGATCCTTCGAATCCAATGGCAAGAAAGGCGGTCCAACTGCAGCGTCCTCTCGCAATGGGGCACTAATCACCCAAAACCAGCTCTGATGGGTGGGACATGTCACTCGCATGCCTAACACCAGACTCCTGAAGCGGCTGTTCTACTCAGAACTTGGTCACAGCAGGAGAATCCCAGGAGGACAGTGGAAATGCTTTAGAAATGTCCTCAACACATCCCTGAAGAGATCAAACATCACCGTCAACTCCTGGGAGTCTTTGTCTCATGACCATCCCAGATGGAGAAAGCTCATTCAGGAAGGCATCGTACACCTCGAGGGACTTTATCAGGACTAGGCATTGGAGGGAGAGCACAAACCTCCAAACTACTCATCTACCTGACCCTTCAAGCATCACCTGCCCTTCTTGTGGCAGAGTCTGCAGATCATGCACTGGACTTAGCAACGATCTCAGAACTCTTTGAACCAGAGTGGGAGCAAGTCATCCTTGATCCCGAGGAACTGCCTAAAAAGCAGAATTAGAATTGGTTAGTCAAATAGCCTTTTGATATTTTCTCAGCTCACAGGTGAAAACATGGCCATTTTACTTCATGGAGGTATGCTTCAGGCAGCTCAGTCAAAAAGTGGAAAAATAAGATAAAAATCTGTAATGAGTAGAACTACAGATAGTTATGATGTATGAAGGTTAGAGAAGTGCTTGAGCCATCTGACACAAAATATAATCAATTAGCAATTTTATCTCTGGACAGAAGTAATGACTTCTGAAAGAATTGAATGCTGGTTTTATAAAGATTAAAAGTGAATTATGGAAAATGATAATTTCCTAATCAGCTTGAAGACACTTAGAATATTTTCCTAGCATTCCAATAATCATACACAAATATAAAGTTCCAGCCATACAAATAAGTTAATTAGCAGGGAATTAAATGAATGATTTAGTTTTCATTTCTGCAAGTCCAGAGCTCCTTATAGTGAAATGTAAACAAATTGACAGAAAGCAATAAAAATCACATTGACTGCATTGATTTAATGTTAGCCCTAGTTGGATTAACAAGTGAATTGAGGATTAATTATATTCTTCAGGTTGCTGTAAACCACTAAAGATTGAGATTTGAATTTAATCTCCTGAACGCTCTGGGATATGTACTAACAGCCCCCAAGTGCCTTTATATGTGCCTCAAGGCTGCGTTACCAGCTCGTGCATGCTGTCTTGACTCCCATATGAAGTCTTGGCTTCTGTATGAAGCCTGGGCACTCAGGCAAGGTACAGGAGGCCTATGGAGCTATAACTCCTTCCGGATCAATGTCTTCAGCAAAGATGGAGAGGGATGTTTGGGGAGAAAGCAGAGAAGAAGAACATACACTTGCTGCTAGCCACCCTGGCCTTTCGGATGGTAGTAATGTTAAATAAAAACAGAAAATGCTGGAAATACTCAGCAGGTCAGGCAGCATCTGTGGAGAGAGAAGCAGAGTTGACATTTCAGGCCTGTGCCCTTCATCAGAACTGCTAATAATGCCAGTAATGTTAATTCAATTTGTTACAAAATATGTTTATTCCACTTTATTGCTGTATTGAGTAAGGCATTCTTATAAATGACTATATGTAAAAATAAAGTATCAGTAAAAATGAAAAGGTTGATCAGCAGCTAAAAGATTAAGAATCATTATATTAAAATATTGACCTAACAGTTGGTTTCTAATGTTGATTAACAAGGCATGCATTTCCAGCATGTTCTGCTCTTATTAAAATGAATGATGATGGGATTCAGAAGAAACACAGAGAGTGGGGTGGCCTGCAGCAAAGCACCTTGACATTATGTGCTATGTCACTGAGTGGTTGGATGCAGATTTTGTCCCACAACCTCTTGTAGTCTGGCTGTTTTGGGAAGAGGGGGCTGTGGGTATTGAGGCTGAGACCAGGAAATTCAATGGGTGTAGAAGTCTTGAAAGCTATTTATAGGGGCGCATGAACAAATTATCTATATACAGTGAAAATGTTAGTGACTGCACTGTTTTAATATAACATTAGCTAGTTTAATTTGAGTTTACAACCTAGTTCCCCCCCAATACTGTACAGTGTGATTTGTTGCATTTAGAGCACAAGTGGATGGATTTGTTATAGAGAAAACTTGGTTAATTCTGCTTTGTAATACAAACCTGAAATTTTTCTCTGATAATCACAAGTTTTATTTGATTTGTTATGTGTCTTATCACCCTCTTGTAAAAACAATAATACAACAACATAGATCCTGTAACAGTATGGAACCTTGTCCAAAGGTGTTTCCAAAATCAAAATCTGCTGTCCTGACAGAAATAATTGTGTTGTTCACACATGCACATTACAGCAGAATTAAGACCTCCAATCAAATTTGCCCCTCTCTAGCCAATTATAGAATCCCTAACAGTAAGATAGCTTGTGACCTTAGGTTTTTTAAAATTTGTTTTTAATTTAATAACTAGTTTTCAGAATTACAGAAATATTTCATGTTTCAGTCCTCCACAATTACATTTGTTTAAATAGTATATAAAAAATAATATGGTTCTAGAACATAGAACATTACAGCGCAGTACAGGCCCTTCAGCCCTCGATGTTGCGCCGACCTGTGAAACCATCTGACCTACACTATTCCATTTTCATCCATATGTCTATCCAATGACCACTTAAATGCCCTTAAAGTTGGCGAGTCTACTACTGTTGCAGGCAGGGCGTTCCACGCCCCTACTACTCTAAAATAAACTGCTGAATTTAGTTTAGTCTTGGACTAAAAGATTAACTTTGAATTTGCTCAAGGTTATGATCCTATATCTGATCTTTTTGCAGTCAGCCCATCATTCATAGCATGTAGCTCGGTGAGTAAGTAGGTAGAGTTCAGTTTGTAATTTTAGTATATTTCTCCTTTTTAAAAAAAAAAACCATTGAAAAGATAAAGTGCCACAATACTGCTTAAGGAATTGAAAGGGGCTTGCTGTTCACATGCTCATTGCCTTTTTAACAAATCACAATGAACAATTTGCAAATGTAGAGAAAACCCAAAATATATTGATTTTTATGTATCGTCATCTGGTGTTTGATGCATTTCAGCTTTTTGGTATGCATTTAAAAGTTTATCATATCATTTTGTTTCTTCTAAGCATTGTTTTTGTTAAGAAACCTAGATGAAGGGCCAAGCTCTGTAGTGAAAGGACATCATCAAGTTCAAAAAGAATAGGATATAAGACAAGGTAAATCAAAAAAGAGTGATTAGATTCTGCATAACATTGCATTATGGTGATAGAAAAACAATAATGAAGACTGAAAAACGTTCCACTTTATTTGTAGCTTTGAGTTTATGCCAGTAGTGTAGGTAAAAGAAATTTCTGAGTTGAACAATGATGCTTTTTTTAAACTCCTTTTCTCAAGCTGGGCTATGGTCCCATGGACATTGCATACCCTCTGGTGCCTCTCCCAATTACCCATTCTTCATGTGTGAGTCCAGAAAAGTGAATGTCAATTGAGTAGCTATCAGGAGTGAGGGCCTGAGCTGATTTCCCCCTTCCTCAGCCCAGGATGCTGAGGCCAACTATTGCACTCATACTGCTCCTCTGACAGAGATAAGCTAAATCAGCACAGACTGGGGATTGAACCTCTGCGTTCAGTTCCACACTGGGCAGTGGCTTTGCCAACTGAGTATTATGGGAAGTAAAACAAAAGCTATTTAATAGATACTGAACATGGCTTGGTAACCATGTAAGAAATGTCATCCTTAGCATTAAACATGCATGTTTTATACTGCACCATTAACTGAAATAGGCCACACCCTTGACTTCTATAACGGAAGGAGGACCAAACTAGGAACGATAACATTGAAAATGTAAAAGATTAATGCTGCCAATGCAATCTGACCATTGTCATAGCTGAAAAGATTCCATCTCTATTTTCTTTGTGATCACTGTCAAAACATGGTTTTGCAGAAAAGTTCCTTTTCCCATTTGCAAACTTTTTTTGATGAAATGTTTATTTGGTATTGTATGGGCTGTATCATACATCATACACCATCCTATGTAGCTGCCTTTGGGATCCATACAATGTAGTTTTGTGTAGGGGATGAAGAGTTGTAATGAATGGTGTTATTTATATGACTGAAACATGACATTAATGTATTTGAAATTAGATATTTCAAGGATATTCAATTTTTTTGTCCTATTTACATAGTGTTTGCCACAATATTTCTTCTTTGTTGGATTCTGTAAAAATACTTCTGATTTGCATTTATCAATAGTCTTTTGCAACGTTTTGTACTCTGACATCCATTGTGCATCTGATGAATGAGTCAGCTCCTTTTGTCCTTTCCTTCTACATTAGCAGCATATGATGCTTATCGGTTGTTAATGAAAAGAGACTGGAAGCAGTGTTAATGTCCATTGAGCGACTACTGAACTGTCAGAGGTGCCACCTCACGGGTGAGATGTTAAATTGAGGCCCTGTCTGCCCCCTCGGGTGAATGTTAAAGATCCCATGGTACTATTTCGAGGGAAAGAAAGTGAGTTCTCCCTAGTGTCCTGGCCAAATTTATCCCTTGACCAACATTACAGAAACCCAAATGATCTGATTATTTATCTCATTGCTGTTCATTGAACCTTGTCATATGCCAATTGGCTGCTGCATTTTCCTATGTTACAACGTTGACTACACTTCAAAGTACTTTATTGGCTGTAAAGTGTTTTGAGATGTCTCGAGTTCTTAAAAGACGCTATATAAAGGCAAGTTTCTTCTTCCTTATTACTTCACTTTCAGGTACTGTATAAATGACACATTGCCACACAACATTGACTTATTTTTATAAACCGTTCAGATCCCTGATGATATCTCTTTAGGTAAATTGCATTATTATTCATATGGCCTTTTTAAATCCAAAGGGGAAATATTTGTCAGCGTCATTGTTTTCTTTTGTTCTTAAGATTTTACAAGGAGAAAACTAGGTTTAAACTTTTGAATATTAAATGTTACAGTTTCCAAGTACACGTATATTTTCAGATAGTTCCCAATTATTGATTTTATACAATGTCGAAAGCTAAAAAGCAGAACTAGTGAAATGTACTTTGTGCTTGGTACTCCATGTAAAACTACATCTCATTAGTATTATTTAAGAGTTTAGAAAATTTTCTTCAAGGGGTATTTCTGAATGTGGTATAGAAAAATCAAGTTTTAAAAACGCAAGGTGCAGTAGTAAATGGCTATTGTCAAGTGTCCAAGGCACTAGCTACATCTTAGTCATTTTGTAAATTAAAAAAATCTTTTGTAGAGTTTAATGGGGAGCTGCTTGAAAACCTCAGAAATACTAAATCTTTGTAAATTCTGTTCATAACATGATACAGCACAGAAGGTTATTTGGCCCATCATGACTGTGCTGGTGCTTTGGAAGAGTGATTAATTTAGTCCCACACCTTGCTCCATCCCATAGCCATTCAAAATTTTCCTTTTCCAAGTATATAACCAATTCCCTGCTGTTCTGCTTGATTCTGATCAATTCATTCTTTGTTCTGTATAAATTTCTTCTCTGGTTGAGACTGAGTTCAGTCATGTGATATCCTGAAAATTGTCAGATAATCTTCTCCAATCTGTTCTGACTGATTCCATTGCACAACAGAAATATGGTTTTGTGAAAGGTGCAATACTCTCAGACTTAATATTGGAGATGCATCTGTGAAGTCAGGAGGATCACAGCAGTGGAAAATGTTTAAGGCCAATAATCATAAAAAGTACAAACCGATTTAAGTAATGAGGTTAAAGGTGTGCACTGCGTGTATTAGTTTACCACTTTACTTCACACTATTCTCAAATCATGTGTTGCAATTCATCATAACTCGAAACCTTCTCAGTCATACTAAATGTATTAAATATCCCTGTGTAGATCTGCTTTTTAATTGAGTTCATAGCTGCAAATGTAACTTTCCCCTGGGCCTTTTATAAATCTACGGTGAAATCTCACATTTGATCCTTTGAAATAGTTCAATCTAATTTTTCTTTTGATTTATCTATTTAATTTTTGTTGTCATGATCTGCAGTATTTCCAATTTCTAACTGACTCTGGTGCAGAATATTTTTATTGTTTTGCAGGTAGTGCTGGAAAATTTTACTCATCAACTAATTGAAAATGATTTTCCAGCTACAGCTAATGGAAATAAAAAAACAACCTGCCAGCTCCCACATAACTTCAGTCTCGCCTTTTCTGATACATCATCTCTTTGCATGCTTCTTTATGAAGCTTTTTTAAAATCTCTGCTTGCAGCTTTTCTCTGCCCATTCGCTGGCTCCTGATTTATAATAAAAATGATAGATGCATTATGTTTGGCCACATCGTGTTGATGTATCATAAAGTGCTTTACACAAACAACGTGTATTTTTTTATAGCACTTTTAATGTAATAAAGCATCCGAAGGCGCTTCACAGAAGCATAATAAAGCAAACTTAGAACCACATAAGGCGACATTAGGGCAGATGGCCAAAAGCTTGTTCAAGGAAGTAGGTTTTAAAGAGTGCATTAAAGGAAGAAAGAGAGGTAGAGAGTTGGAGAGATTTAGGGAGGAAATTCCAGAGCTTAGGGCCTAAACAGCTGAAGGTACAGCCGCCAATGGTGGAGCAATTAAAATCGGGGTTGCTCAAAAGGCCCGAATTAGATGAGCAAAGATATCTGAGGGTTGTGGGGCTGAGGAGATTACAGAGATAAGGAGGGGTGAGGCCATGGCAGGATTTGAAAACAAGGATGAGAATTTTAAAATCAAGGCATAGCTTACGTAGGAGCCAGTGTCGGTCAGGGAGCACAGGGGTGAGAGGTGAACAAGATTTAGTGTGAGTTCAGACATGGGCAGCAGACTTTTGGATGACCTCAAGTTTGTGGAGGGTAGAATGTGTGAGACCAGCCAGGAGTGTGTTGGAATAGTCAAGTCTAGAAGTAACAAAGGCATGAATGAGGATTTCAGCAGCAGATGAGCTGAGGCAAGGCCAAGTTAGGTGATGTTAGGGAGGTGGAAATAGACAGTCTTAATGGCATGAATATGTGGTTGGAAGCTCATTTCGGGGTCAAATATGACACCAAGGTTGCGAACAGACCAGTTTAATCTCAGACTGTTGCCAGAGGGAGGGATTGAGTTGGTAGGAAGGGAATGGAGTTTGGAGTGGGGACCAAAGACAATGGCTTCAGTCTTCTCAATATTTAATAGGAAGAAATTTCTGCGCATCCAGTACTGGATGTCGGATAAGCAGTCAGATAATTTAGCAACAGTGGAGGAGTTAAAAAAGATGGTGGAGAGGTAGGGCTGTGTGTCATCAGTGTACATGTGAAAACTAATGCTGTGCTTTCACGTGATGTTGCCAAGATGCATGAGTGAGCCAAGGATAGATCTATGTGGGACACCAGAGGTAATGAGGGGGAAGCAGGAAGAGAAGCCATTGCATGTAATACTCTGGCTATGATTAGATAGATGAGAATGGAACCAGTTGAGTGCAGTTTCCCCCAGCTGGACAACAGTGAAGAGGCATTGGAGGAGTATGTTGTAGTCAACCATGGCTGCAGGCAGGTTGCGGAGGGATAGTTTACCTTTGTTACAGTCGCATAAGATGTAATTTGTTACTTTGATAAGAACCGTTTCGCTACTGTGGCTGGGGCAGAAACCTGATTGGGGGTGGGGGGGGGGGAATTCAAATGTGGAGTTCAGGAAAGATGAGCATGGATTTGGGAGTCAACAACACATTCAAGGAGAGGAAAGGGAGGTTGGAGACTGGACAATAGTTTGCAATGACTGTGGGCTCAAGGGTTGGTTTTTAAGGAGAGAGGTGATGACGGCAGATTTAAAGGAGAGAGGGACAACAACTGAAGAGAGAGAACTGTTAATATCAGCTAACATGGGGATCAGGAGGGGAAGTTGGGTGGTCAGTGGGAATAGGATTGAGAGAGCAGGAGGTGGGTCTCATGGACAAGATGAGCTCAGAGAGGACATGAGGGGAGGTAGGAGAGAAACTAGATAAGTATACAAGTTCAGCGCTAGAGTAGGGGGGGATCTTTAGAGGAAGTTTGGTCCGGTGGGCTAGTAGAAGGAACTGAAGAGGTGGCTGATTGGATGCTCAATCTAAGTAACAAAGATATCCATGAGCTCCTCACACTTATTGTTGGAGCTTAGAGTGGAGGAGACCAGGAGAAGGGTTTATGAATACGGTTTGCAGTAAAGAAAAGCTGGAGTTATCTTTGCATTCCAGAATGTTCCTAGAATAGTGTGTGTTTTTAACAGATGAGAGCAGGTCCTGATAGTGCTTTATGTGGTCCAACAAGATGTGGCAGTGCATGACTAAACCAGTTGTCCACCATATCCTTTCAAGTCTGGGTCCCTTGGACTTAAGGGAGCAGAGATGAGGGCCATACTTGGGAACGGCCAGGGCGAGAGAGAATAATGGTTTTATTGGGAACTAGGGCATCAAAGGTGGAGGTGCGGTTGAGCAAATCAATAGCTGCAGAAATGTTGAGGTGAATGGAGGGCCAAAGGCTAGATAGTTGGGATTTTGAAAATGCAGTTGTAAGTGAATTTGGGGGTAGTTTTTTTTCCAGGGGTGGATGCAGAAGGAGATAGGATTGGGGTGTGGAAGGGGGAATGTGGTTGGAGATTAATACAATGAAGTGATCAAAGATGTTCTTAGCTGTGACCATGGGAGATGACAAGGTCAAGGTGCTGGCCATGAATATGGGTTGGTAAGTTTTCATGGAGGGCAAGATTTAGGGAAGATAAGAGGGCAGTGAACTGAGGAGAGAGAGAGAGAGCATGTTGAGTTGAGATGAAGGTTGAAATCACTGGATGAGAAGATTTTCAGTGCAGGAAAGCAATGGGTGAGTTGTAGAGTATGAGAATTTTGAATGAGAGTTGAGAGGGGTGGACCAAAGTGGGAATAGGATTGAGAGAGCAGGAGGAAGAGAAAGTGCTAGAGGTGTAGGGGATCAAGCCAAGGTGTGATTTGGTGATAAGAGCCATACCGTCACCATGGTGGGAGGTATAGCCAGGTGGGGAAGGTTCATTTAGGGCGAAGGTATCATTACCCCAGGCCAGGCTTCTATTAAGGCTGTGATATCGATGAAGTTCAAGGATGGTAAGGGTCTTGTTCACAAGTGAACAGATGTTCTGGAGGGAGATATGTAGAGGGACAGTAAGAACTGATCTGCTGGCAGAATCTACAGGGTCAGCAATGGCAGGGATGAATTGGATGGAAAGGAAATTGACAAAATTAGCCCCCAGCAGACAGGCTGGGATGGAAGTTCAGCAAGAGAGTAGGATGGGGCAGTTCGGTTGCTGCTCGTAATGAGTCAGCCCTAAGTGTCTCGATGAGCCCTTCAGCTGATTCCGAGAGGCACAGAGGGAAGCTGTCGACTTATCTAAAAGGGAGTCAAGCCTGGGACGGCAAGAGAGCAAGAAGGTAGAGGAGTACTGAAGGGTTGGGGTCGGGTTTGGGGAGGCCAAGAGAACCTAAGAAGAAATCAAACTAAGTATTAATTATTTGTAACATATTACTTTATTTAATTTCAGATTTAATTTCCTCTGTTTAAAAAACAAAGCCAAAATAACTTACTTGAGTGCCCTGCCCAAGTCACACTGTGGTCTTTTCCCCATCTTGGGTGGCACCTTTTCCTTCTTTTAACCATCTCACTATGTTCCACTCTCACTTCTCCTTCAAAAGCCTTATTGTCCATACCAAGTTTCTGCCTGATATCCTCCCTCCTTTCCTCTTTCTGCCTGTGCACTGAGCGACAACTCATCCTCTGTGATGCCAATCTCCATCTCAGCTTCCCTTTCCCTATGTCATGTGAATTCACTTTCCTGCTGTCCTCCATAGACCTTTCCCACCATATAAAGCCTCTTTTACTCGTACTCACAGCCATCCCTGTCACTGACCAGGCTATGCCCAACCATTTCCTTGCATACCTCATCATCCACTTTCCCCTAACCCTTTTGCACCTGACTTTGCTCTATTTCTCGCCCTGGAAAACCAAGCCAGTTACAACTGCACTTTGAAACTCCCAACTGCCTTTGGCATTCTATTCACCATGATACTTCTACACGTGTTGATTTTTCTCTATCGCTCCCTTGCCTCCATTTAGGATGTCTTTGTCCCTAGCAAAACCTCTACTCTGTTCTCATCCTAGTCATTCTCCCTAGTATGGCCCCCAGCTTTTCTCCCTCAAGTCTAAAGGGCTTAGAACAAGTGGAGCTGACACACAACTGGTTTAGCCATCACCACATTGTGCTATTGGACCTTATTTTGCTCTGTTAAAACTACTTACTAATTTAGGATTATCCTGGAGAACAAAGATAAGCCCTGGATTCTTATCTCCACTACCAACCATTTCCTGAAACTCCTGACCACTGCAGTTTTCACTTTGTCTCCAAAAACATGTGCAACATTGAAAACTACCTCGAGTAAAAACCCCAAAACATAAAAATTCTTTCATAGTGGGGTGCCCAAAACTGCATGTTGTACTCAGTGCCCTAACCAATATATTGTATAAATCCATCACCACTTCCGTGCTTTTGTATTCTGTGCTCCTGTACATCAAACCTTGAGTTCTATTTGCCCTTTTTATGGCTTCTCCTGCACCGCTGCAATCTTTATTCCTTCACTCTGTTGAGAATTTTACCATTTAAGGTTTATGTAGGGTCTGTGTTGTAGACTGTCATTTATACAGCCCAACTTGCGACGAAGCTAAAGAATATTTACAGTAGTAGCAGTCATGGTCACAGTTCTGTTTGAAATGGTGGCACTGTAATAGACAAATTGTGGTTTGATTGTGTAATGTACATCATGAGAGTCACATTTTGTTTCTTTCAGATTATATGATAAAACTGAATAAATGACATAATTGTTTTAGAGATCCATTGGCAGACTAGTTTTTGTTAGAATTCATTCTCTAGGCACATTTTTGACAATCCATAAATAAGATAAGTCATATATTTTCCATAAACTATTCACATCTTTATATGCCATATACTATTTTAAAATATGTACTAAAATTAGTGATGGACTGCATCCAGTGACTGAATGCGGAGGGTTACTCTTTGCAGCTAAAGTGTAATTCTCAACTAGCATAACTAAAACTGATTATCTGATCATTTAACTCATTGCTGTTTGTCTGACCTTGCCATTTGAAAATTGGCTGTCGCATTTACCAACATTATAACAGTAATTACATTTCCAAAGTGCTTCATTGGCTGTAATTCACATTGAGGATACGCTGCATCATGTTGTGTGGCACTACCACCATGCTAAGTGGGATAGATTTCGAACAGATCTAGCAATGCACAACTGGGCATCCATGAGGTGCTGTGGGCCATCAGCAGCAGCAGAGTTGTACTCGACCACAATCTGTAACCTCATGGCCCGGCATATCCCTCACTCTACCATTGCCATCAAGCCAGGAGATCAACCCTGGTTCAATGAAGAGTGCAGAGGGCATGCCAGAAGCAGCACCAGGCATACCTCAATGAGGTGTCAATCTGGTGAAGCTACAATCCAGGACTACTTGCATGCCAAACAGCGGATGCAGCATGCGATAGACAGAGCGAAGCAATCCCACAACCAACAGATCAGATCTAAGCTCTGCAGTCCTGCCACATCCAGTCATGAATGTTGGTGGACAATTAAACTAACAGGAGGAGGTGGGTTCACAAATATCCCCATCCTCAATAGAACATAGAACAAAACAGCACAGTACAGGCCCTTCGGCCCACGATGTTGTGCCGACCCTTTAACCTACTCTAAGATCAAACTACCTACATACCCTTCATTCTACTATTATCCATGTACCTATCCAAGAGTCACTTAAATGTCCCTAATGTATCTGCTTCTACTACCACCGCTGGCAGTGCATTCCACGCACCCACCACTCTCTGTGTGAAGAACCTACCTCTGACATCTCCCCTAAACCTTCCTCCAATCACCTTAAAATTATGCCCCCTGGTGATAGCCCTTTCCGCCCTGGGAAAAAGTCTCTGGCTATCCACTCTATCTATGTCTCTCATCATCTTGTACCCCTCTATCAAGTCACCTCTCATCCTTCTTCGCTCCAATGAGAAAAGCCCTAGCTCGCTCAATCTTTCTTCGTAGGACATGCCCTCCAGTCCAGGCAGCATCCTGGTAAATCTCCTCTGCACCCTCTCTAAAGCTTCCACATCCTTCCTATAATGAGGTGACCAGGACTGAACACAATATTCCAAGTGTGGTCTAACCAGGGCTTTATAGAGCTGCAGCATAACCTCGCGGCTCTTAAACTCAATCCCCCTGTTAATGAAAGCCAACACCCCATACGCCTTCTTAACAACCCCATCAACTTGGGTGGCAACTTTGAGGGATCTATGGACGTGGACCCCAAGACCCCTCTGTTCCTCCACACTACCAAGAATCCTGTCTTTAAGCCTGTATTCTGCATTCAAATTCGACCTTCCAAAATGAATCACTTCACACTTTTCCAGGTTGAACTCCATCTTCCACTTCTCAGCCCAGCTCTGCATCCTGTCAATGTCCCGTTGCAACCTACAACAGCCCTCCACACTATCCACAACTCCAGCAACCTTTGTGTCATCGGCAAACTTAGTAACCCAGCCTTCCACTTCCTCAGCCAAGTCATTTATAAAAATCACAAAGAGCAGAGGTCCCAGAACAGATCCCTGCGGAACACCACTGGTCACCGAGCTCCAGGCTGAATACTTTCCATCTACTACCACCCGCTGTCTTCTATGGGCCAGCCAATTCTGTATCCAGACAGCCAAATTTCCCTGTATCCCATGCCTCCTTACTTTCTGAATGAGCCTACCATGGGGAACCTTATCAAACGCCTTGCTAAAATCCATATACACCACATCCACTGCTCTTCCTTCAATGTGTTTTGTCACATCCTCAAAAAATTCAATAAGGCTTGTGAGGCATGACCTTCACAAAGCCATGCTGACTATCTCTAATCAAACTATGCTTTTCCAAATAATCATAAATCCTGTCTCTCAGAATCCTCTCCAATAATTTGCCCACCACCGACGTAAGAATGACTGGTCTGTAATTCCCAAGGTTATCCCTATTCCCTTTCTTGAACAAGGGAATAACATTTGCCACCCTCCAATCATCTGGTACTACTCCAGTGGACAGTGAGGACGCAAAGATCATCGCCAAAGGCACGGCAATCTCTTCCCTCGCTTCCCGTAAAACCTTGGGTATATCCCGTCTGGCCCCGGGGACTTATCTATCCTCATGTCTTTCAAAATTTCCAGCACATCCTCCTTCTTAACATCAACCTGTTCGAGCATATCAGCCTGTTTCACGCTGTCCTCACAAACGACAAGGTCCCTCTCACTAGTGAATACTGAAGCAAAGTATTCATTAAGGACCTCCCCTACCTCTTCCAACTCCAGGCCCAAGTTCCCTCCACTATCCCTGATCGGCCCTACCCTCACTCTGGCCATCCTCTTGTTCCTCACATAAGTGTAGAACGCCTTGGGATTTTTCTTAATCCGACCCGCCAAGACTTTTTCATGTCCCCTTCTAGCTCTCCTAAGTCCATTCTTCAGTTCCTTCCTGGCTGCCTTGTAACCCTCTAGAGCCCTGTCTGATCCTTGCTTCCTCAACCTTAAGTAAGCTTCCTTCTTCCTCTTGACTAGCTGTTCCACATCTCTTGTCATCCAAGGTTCCTTCACCCTACCATCCCTTCCTTGCCTTATCGGGACAAACCTATCCAGCAGTCGCAGCAAGTGCTCCCTAAACAACCTCCACATTTCTGTCGTGCATTTCCCTGAGAACATCTGTTCCCAATTTAAGCTCCCCAGTTCCTGCCTAATAGCATTGTAATTCCCCCTCTGACAATTAAATATTTTCCAATCCCGTCTGCTCCTATCCCTCTCCATGACTATAGTAAAGGTCAGGGAGTTGTGATCACTATCACCGAAATGCTCTCCCACCGAGAGATCTGCCACCTGGCCTGGTTCGTTGCCAATCACCAAATCCAACATAGCCTCCCCTCTAGTCGGCCTATCTACATATTGAGTCATGAAACCTTCCTGGACGCACCTGTCAAAATCTGCTCCATCCAAACTATTTGCACTAAGGAGGTTCCAATCAATATTAGGGAAGTTGAAGTCACCCATGAAAACAACTCTGTTACTTCTGCACCTTTCCAAAATCTGCCTCCCAATCTGTTCCTCCGTGTCTCTGTTGCTATTGGGGGGTCTATAGAAAACTCCAAATAAAGTGACTGCTCTTTTCCTGTTTCTGACTTCCACCCATACTGACTCAGTAGACAAACCCTCCTCGACGACCTCCCTTTCTGCAGCTGTGATACTATCCCTGATGAGCAATGCCACTCCCCCACCTCTTTTACCTCCCTCCCTTTTCCTTTTGAAACATCTAAACCCCGGAACATCCAACATCCATTCCTGCCCCTGTGATATCCAAGTCTCCGTAATGGCCACAACATCGTAGCTCCAAGTACTGATCCATGCTAAGTTCATCACCCTTATTCCTGACACTTCTTGCGTTAAAATAGACACACTTCAACCCATCATACTGGCTGCAACTTTGCCCTGTCAACTGTCTAACCTTCCTCACAGACTCTCTGCACTCTGTATCTGCCTGTTCAACAGCTACCCCATCCACTGATCCGTAGCTCCAGTTCCCATCCCCCTGCCAAACTAGTTTAAACCCTCCCGAAGAGCTCTAGCAAACCTCCCACCCAGGATATTGGTGCCCCTCCAGTTCAGATGCTGGGGGAGCCAGCATGTTACGTAATGATGGGGGAGCCCAGCACATCAGTGCAAAAGATAAGGCTGAAACATTTGCAACAATTTTCAGCCAAAAGTGCCGAGTTGGTGATCCATCTCGACCTCCTCCTGAAGTCCCCAGCATCACAGATGCCAGTCTTTAGCCAATTGGATTCACTCCGCTTGATATCAAGAAATGACTGAAGGCACTGGATACTGCAAAGGCTACGGGCCCTGACAACATTCCGGCAATAGAACTGAAGACCTGTGTTCCAGACCTTGCCGCACTCCTAGCCAAGCTGATCCAGTACAGCTACAACACTGGCATCTACCCAGCTGTGTGGAAAATTACCCAGGTATGTCCTGTACACAAAAAGCAGGACAAGTCCAACCCAACCAATTACAGCCCTATCAGTCCACTCTCGATCATCAGTAAAGTGATGGTGAGTGTCGTCGACAGTGCTATCAAGTGGCACTTACTTAGCAATAACCTGCTCAGTGACGCTCAGTTTGGGTTCCGCCAGGGCCACTCAGCTCCTGACCTCATTGCAGCCTTAGTGCAAACATGGACAAAATAGCTGAATTCAAGAGGTGAGGTGAGGTGAGAGTCACTGCCCTTGACATCAAGGCAACATTTGACCGAGTATGGCATCAAGGAGCCCGAGCAAAATTGGAATCACTGGGAATTGGGGAAAAACTCTCCGCTGGTTGGAATCATACCTAGTGCAAAGGAAGATGGTTGTGGTTGTTGGCGGCTTATCATCTCAGCTCCAGGACATCACTGCAGGAGTTCCTCAGGGTAGTGTCTGAGGCGCAACCATCTTCAGCTGCTTCATCAATGACCTTCCTTCAATCATAAGGTCAGAAGTTGGGATGTTCGCTGATGATTGCACAATGTTCAGCACCATTCGTGACTCCTGAAGCAGTCCATTTAGAAATGCAGCAAGACCTGGACAGTATCCAGGCTTGGGCTGACAAGTGTCAAGAAACATTCATGTCACGCTAATGCCAGGCCATGATCATCTCTAACAAGAGAGAATCTAACCATCTACCCTTGACATTCAATGGCATGATGATCGCTGAATCCCCCACTGCCAACATCTTAGGGGTTCCCATCGACCAGAAACTGAACTGGAATAGCCGTATAAAACTGTGGCTACAGGAGCAGATCAGAGGCTAGGAATCCTGCTGCGAATAACTCACCTCCTGACTGCCCAGTGCTTGTCCAT